>NC_080836.1:58126764-58429795 GCF_030435755.1 Ochotona princeps | reverse complement strand
ATTGGAAGTAGAAGTTCACTCAAACCTAGTCACAAAAGCACCTGCCCCATGTGGGTTTTTTTTTCCAAGAAAGGCGCAGGACAAATAAAAACATCTCCACTATTTCTTCCCCACTCTGAGGCAGAGTGTTGCCTGCTCCCCTTCATTTATTCATTTTTAGTTATATGAATGAATAGATATTTCATTTTTTCATGATACAGGCTTAGAAGCAAAAGGAATCCTTTTTCCCAGCCCCTTCCTCATCCCTTTTGCCCCCATTTTTATTTTCCCCAAGTCATTACAATGACAATTTATTTGCATAACAGTAACACATTTAAGATTCTAATATACAAGGATATGGCATAGCAATTAGAAGAAACCAAAGGAAAAAAAAGATTGGTATCTGGCTACTCTTTAAGGGCATGGACAGAGGCCATGGACAGCAGTGAATTCCCACTGTACTAATCTCACAGAGAATACATTTGTTTCGGTGCTCTTTGTATTTGTTGTCTCAAAACAGAGCGAACACAGGATTTGCCTTTTTGAGACTGCCTTATTTCAGCAAAAGTGACAGTTTCCAGCTGGATCAGTTTGTTACACAGGATAATATTTTATTTTTATGGCTAGACAGTATTCCACAGTGTATATCTACCACATTTTCTTTATCCAGTCATCTGTTGTTGGGAATCTGGGTTGGTTCCATTGTTTAGCTATTGTGAATTCACTGCCAGACACGTTGGAGTCCAGGTAACTCTCCTATACAGATTTCATTTCATTTGAATGTATTTTCAGGAATGGGCTGGTTGGGTCATATGGTAGACCTATTTTCAGATATCTAAGAAGACTTCAGCCTGTTTTTCTTAATGGTTGCACTAGTTTACATTCCTATCAACAGGGGTTAGGGTGCCTTTTCTCCCACATCCTTGCCCACATTTCTGAATTCTGTATGTTAGCCATTTTATTAATGTCCAGTGGAGCCTCATCGTGATTTTTATTTGTGTTTCCCTGACATTTTGCTCTTTTAAACAAGTAAGGCAGCTACTCTATGCTCCAACCTTTAGGCAGCCATCTCAGTTCCATGTGCTGTATTCATTCGTTCGTTCTCCCTCGCTCACATCCTCCTTTCCTCTCCCAACTTCCCTCCCCTCTCCTGCCCTGCCTTTTATATAGAACAAATATATCTTTTAAATATGTAACTAAGACACACACATATAAAAGCAATGAATAGCAGAGTAAACACAAGGGTATTAATTCCTGACCAAGTATGAATAAAGTACTGTACATCTCCAGTGGAATATCCCTCTTCAGGTCTTAAATTTCTTTTCACGTACGTCTAGAAATATGGATGTTCCAGAGAATCCCCTTGCTGATTCTCAGGTTCCAACCTCCAAGCATCCATGTGATTTTACCACAGTTCAATCCTCTGCTCCCACAGGCTGAAACACTTGGGATTACAAAGGACTATGTGGTCTCTACAGTCTCCCATTTCTCAAAGGAAGCAAATGTCCTACCCACCAATGGTTTTCTTTCCTGTTTTCTAACTCACTTAATACAGGATATTTTCTTTTAAAATTTCTACTGAGGGGACTTCATCAATTAAATCAATACCTTATACGTTTTGTTTGACTCAATTTTACATGCTTATTAACACTTATACCCTGGAGGAAGCATAACTGCTTTTTGTGATATAGCAATTATTCTGGCACAGAGATTCTGTGCTTCACAGCTGCAGGGGGACTGCTGCCTGTGCATCCCTCTGCATTTTCCTTGGGAAAGATTGATCAGCTTTATCAGATTCTCAAAGAAGCTGCGATCACATAATAATAATCAATCACTCCTCTGCCCCAGAGCAACTTTGAGGAACCCATAGAGAGGGTCATCACCACCAGTGTTTCCTGGTACCTTTCCCTCATTGTTTACAGCTCTTTTGCATACTTAGATCTGTATTCTTATGAAAGCAAGTACAGGCATATATTGCAACTAAATTATTGCTTTCATTGATAGTGTTACTGGTGAATCATAAAGCTTATCTATCTTTGTAAAATTTCCTATTGAAATCAGATATCTGAACCTTCTCTTATATGCATAAGTTATATTTGTTTTAAACAACTGAAATGTTAAATGGCAAACATTAATTCCTTTGTACCTAATTGATGACAGTTTTAAAGAATCATTATCTCTATTTCTCTCTCCCCCTCTTTCTCTATTTCTCTCTATATATATGCGCACACAGAAACGCACATACATATTGATCCTTTTTATTAAAAATGAAGTTGTTTTCATTCTAAAAAAGAATAAGTAAAACACAGGGGAAATTTCAGAGACTACTCTGGACCAATTAAAATACTACAGAGAAAATGGAGAAATATGTCACAGTGTATGTTTTAGTTCTTCAGTCAATAGTATGTACAAGATATAATATCTGTATACTAAGTGTCAATTTAATTAAAACTGTAAGATAATAGGATATGGATAGAAAGAGTAGTTAGGTGTTGTAAGGGTGGAGGATTTTTACCATCAGTAAATGTTTGAAATTAACAACTAGAGCAAAAAGAGTGTATGTTTGTCATTTAGAAATAAGGTCTTGACAATAGAAGAAACCACAAAAAAAGTGAAGAAATTGCCTTTTGAAGCACGGTCAAGGAGTTTTTGTAATTTCCAGCTTATTGGTATTTTTGATACTCAACCATCTATTTTATTATTGATTTTTAAGTTTCAAAAGTGTCTTTGAAACAACAAAGTTTACAAAAGAAGTGATCTGTAATTCATACCTTTTCATAGCTGCTTTACTAAGTTAGGCTTTATATTGGAACTCTGAAAAAAAAAAAAGCATGTTGAATGCACTTTTGGGTTATGTCCACATGAATTAAACTCCAAATATTTAAGTGCTAAATGCTTTTGTAGATTCCAGGTATGCATTTTATTACAAATACACAACTAAACTCAATTTCATCAGGGCCTTTCCTGTTTGCTGATGGGATACTGATATAAGATTTGTACAACTGCTGGCTCTCTTAGCAAAGCTCTCAGGCACCGTGCAATTTAAGAGGGTCCTGAGAATTTATTAGCTCTCTTGAAGTCTTGCGATTTTTAGTCATAGAAATCCTAAATTTGGGAGAGTGTTAAAGTAATCTCCAATAGACTGGGAATTTACCTCAGAAAATACTCCAAATCCCTCAGATGGAAAAAGTTGCAAGTCCTGTAGATTTCTTGGGAGAGTCTGAAGAGAGGATCTGTTTAAATCTGTGACTTACATGGCAGAATTAGATTAGCTTGACAAGTTCTAACCACGATGCTACGCTCCTAGAGAGATGAAGCCATTGCATACAACACTATTTTGCTGGGAGAAACACAAAAATGGATCATTTCATCACTATTGTCTGCTTCAACCTTTCAAGTCTCAGATGTTTCAGAAAATGCACAATTCTCTTGATAGGATTATCAAGCCCGAATAATTGGCCAGAAGGATTTATAATGAGCATTTCTCATCGTTTTGCTTCCAAATCTTCAGCTCCCTCTAGCTACTAACTCCTGCCTGCTCTAAATTCCAACTCCCTGCTAACATTCACCCTAGAAGGCAACAGGTGATAGCTCCATTCTTGGAACCACCCCATTCACACACATGGAGTTCCACATCACATGAAGTTCCTAAATCCTGGCTCAGTTAGCAGACTATTGCATACATTGAGGAGAAACCAGTGCATGGAAAAAATTAATTCCCTCCCTCCCTCTCTCTGTTTCTCTCTCAAAATAAATACTTTATTTAAAAAGGATCTTTTCCTTAGTCCCACACTGATTTTATTTTTATCTTAGTGATTTTTTTCATTTTCAACTTAATTGATTCCTTATTTGATTAAGGCAAGTAAATCAACTGTTTGATTTGGTTGCTTGCTTGCTTACATAATCTCTGAAATAAGCAAATGAGATAATTAAATCATCTATCTTATAAATTACCAGAGCCAAAATTTTTGCCTAAGCTTTTGTGACTACTTTTAATAGGTTATTGGTTTATATTGAATTTCCAGGTTGTGTTTACAAATGAATGTTCAGTTTTGATTATTCCAGTTAAATGATTTCAATTTTTTCACTTTTTAAACTGCAGAACGTAGTATTTACTAAATTGATGTAACATATGCTTATCAACTTTTCTTGGCATGAAGTAACTCTTACTAACCTGACAGCACAGAAAACATCCATCTCTACTTTGCTTCTGCTCAAAAACTTAGAGTATGTGGATTTTCTCATGAAAGACACATTTTTAAAACAAACTCTCTTAGATGCTGCAAATGTTTGGCTTCTGTCTGTTCTGTTTATTCATCTGTGTTTGTCCCTGGTATTCACCCAGCCCAGTCCAATTCCAAAGTATGATACTGGGGAAAACCAATCCAGGATCTGACAAGTGGTTAACATGAAGATCGAAACCCCACCTGCTCCATTTTCTGCCTAAATGTCTGTCTGGAAAATTCCTGGATACCTCCCCCGTATCTCAGAAAGAACTGAACAATTCTTATGAAAGACAAATAAAGACAGCTCTGGGGATGTCTGCATCATGAGCTTACGTATTTATTCATGTGTATTTGTTTAAAAGACAGTGATAGAAAGAGCAAGAGAGCAAGAGTGAGAAAGTAAGTACAAGAGTGAGACAGAGAACTATTTCAGCCACTGGGTCACTTCTCATGCCCACAACAGCCAGAGTTGAACTAGATTGAAGGCAGAACAAGAAACTATTGAGGCTTCCCGTTTGGGTGACAGGGCCTCAGGTACTTGAACCATCCTCTATTGCTGCCTAGCAACATTAGCAGGGAGTTGGTTTAGAAGCAGTGGTGGAGCCAGGACTTGATCCCAGGGATTCTAACATGGGATGCCAAGCAGCAGCTTGTCCTATTGTACCACAGTGCCTACCCCAGCAAAGTCCTGTGCATTTTCTTTAAATAGTTCCATGCCAGGGTGACTTAGGAGCAATAGTTTCCTTAAATGCTCATAGTTTGGTTTCTAGACAGAGGCAACATGGTAGATATGATGACACATAGATCAAGCTTGGCCACTATGAGAACTAGTAACTGTGATGCTACCCTTTATGTGTCTTATCGCCCCTGAGTTGGATACAGCTTCCCCTGTAATCCAAATGCAGCTTATATTAATGCTCGGAGGCCAATGAAGCTCTGAAGACACAATAAGATAGAGTTTTTGCTTATTTTATTCCTTAATATAGTAAATAATAAGTGGTTTATGTAAGAGGAGTCTTTATTTGGAAGCATAAACTACTACTTACCTTTGTAAAAATGAAAAATTATTTGCATTATTAGTAAATCATCTCAGACCTTCCGTGTACCCATTCATTTGCCCCCAAATTAAATAAAACAACCTTGTTGTTAGCAGAGAAAAACACACACACCTTAGCCAGTAATTACTCTTCTAAGCCTCCAGGACAACATCTAGTTATGAAACAGATAAGCCAACCTATTTACAAAGATATGTAGACAATGTAGATGTAGATGTAGATGTTTTTAACATTTTGATTTCTTTCTTTCGTCATATGTGCTTAAATGTTCATTTCATTTTTGCAGTGAACATGCATTAATTATTAAAACTATTAAAACAGTGAGTGTCATAATGAACTCTCCCACTTGATTCTTCTAAAAGACACCGGAGTTCCTTGGAGAAGAGACTGACCCTAGGGTTAGGTAGATTCAGGGTAATCCTGGCATATATTCTTATACTAAAGAGTAAAAATGTATGAGGCATGTCACAGGACACAGGTGGCAAACTGAAGGGCTGAATCTGGAGGAGACAAGAAAATAAAGTATTGAATTATAAGCCTTTGTTTGTTCTGATTAATATAAATAAACATGGAAAAAGAAGAGCTCTAGTTTACAATAAAAAGCAGAATGCCAGCTGGTACATACAGGAGTTCTGGAGTTAGAAAATCATCATTTGTGTGAATTTGTAATAAAGGTTATATCAAACAAGAATCATAAATGGAAACTGGATGTTGAGGGATATTATTGATAAAGAGCCAATAGTCTAGGAGTTTGATTTAATTTATTTCCATAAAGACTGTTGGTCTTAAGGGTAAAAACTAGTAACCCTAGGTTGGAGAAATTCTTAAATTGAGAGAGTGAACAACATTAACCGAAACTGTGACAGCTGGGTGGACATTATGTACCTGCAATTATAATACATGCAGAAGGATACAATATCATGTAAGAAAAAAAATCTGAATTAAATCATGAGAAAAACACAGACAAGTGGATCACATGGAAATATTAGCCAACCATTAATGAAAATATTCTACTTAGAAAAAGAGAATACTACTTAGCCATACAAAAGAATGAGATCCTATTTATCACACACAGCAAAATATGTGCAATTGGAGATCATTATCCTTAGTGAAATAAGCCACTTCCCAAAAGACAAGTATCAGATGTTCTCTGATTTGTGGTAACCATTATACAGAGAATGAAAAAAAAATAGTACATGTGAGTAAAATTGACATTTTGAGATTTGATTGTTTAGGAGTTTTTTGTATATTTTTTTAAAAAAAGAATTGTTGTTTGAAAGGCAGAATTAGAGAAAGAGGGGGAAGAGAGAGAGAGAGAGAGAGAGAGAGAGGTCCTCTATCCAGTGGTTAATTCCTCAAATGATCTCAATGCCCAGGTTGGGCCAGGCCTAAGCCAGGAGTTTCTTCTAGGTCTCCCATGTGGGCTCAGGGACCCAAGCACTTGGATCAGCCTCTGCTGTTTTCTCAGGCACATTGGCAGGGAGCTGGACCAGAAGTGGAGAAGCTGAAACTGAACCAGGCACTGCATGAGATGCCAGCATTGTAATCAGTGGCTTAACGTGGTCCACCATAACACTGGCCCTCCCTTGTGTATGCTCGTGAAAAACAACAATTTTTCAGTGTTAAGCTTGATATTATAAAGAAATTTGAAAGTACATCACTGTAAAAATTAAAAGAAAAATAAAAGGGAAGGAGAATAGGATGGGAAATATGCTCTTAAAATAATATATGAAATACATGGATTTGTTCCCTTTGTATAAGTCAAAAATTGTTAAAAAGGTCACACAAAAGACACAGTGTGAAAATGTTCAGGTGGAAGGAGTCTACAGAGATTGGACAACGAAACACAATTCCGGCTATATATAGAACCCTGTTCTAGGAGAGGGGAAAAATGTTGCAAATGATAATATCGCATACATTGACAAAACTGGGATATGGATGCTATATTAGGTAACAATATTATGTCAGTGTTAAATTTACTGGTGGTGAAACCAATACTGTAGCAAGTAAGAAAGTGTCTCTATATTCATGAAATACATTCTGAAGTATTGGACGGCAAAATACCAGAATGTACACGTGTTAATCTGGATCCGTCCTGTGGGGTGGCGGGGATAACATGTATGCACATACACGGGTGCATTCACACATAGCTCTGCCAAGTGAAGCTTATCTTTTTTGGAAAGATCTACTTATTTTTATTGGAAAGTCAGATATACAGAGAGAAGGAGGGACAGAGAGGAAGATTTTTCCATCTGATGATTCACTTGCCAAGTGCTTACAACGGCCAAAGCTGAGCAGATCCAAAGCCAGGAACCAGAAGCTTCTTCTGGGTCTCCCATGGATGCAAGGTCCCAAGGCCTTGGGTCATCCTCAACTGCTTTCCCAGGCCACAAGCAATGAGTTGGATGGGAAGCAGGGCTGCTGGGACTAAAACCAGCGCCCATATAGGATCCCAGTGCAAGCAAGACAAGGACTTCAGCCGCTAGGCTACCATGCAGGGCCCAAATGAACCTTACCTTAACAACTCAAGATTTACATCATTATTACCGTGTAATAGATTTGATTAAGACATTGCATGTTACTCCTGAAGGCAGTTCTCTGAAGAATTAATGGCTTGGGTAATATAAAGAAAGTGTATGACATTATGGGACAAAGCAAGGAAGTAGGGAAGAGTACTAAGCAGAGAAAATTGCAAAAGCTTCAAGAAGAGATAGAGCTTTGGGTGATTGTGGCCTGTGGGAATTGTGATATGTGTTTGGACATAGAAGAAGAGGAAGAGTGATATGCCTAGAGGTCAGAGCTCTAGCAGAAACAGCCACGTAGGCCTTGTGGGCTATGGAAAGGCTCTCCGAACTTATCACAATTTTAGTGGGAAACCAGGAAGAGTTCTCTACATTCTGCTCAATATAGTAGGATTATATTTATGCTTTAAACTGTAACTGAAGGTAGGTATTCAGCACAGATATCAAATTTGGGATGTTACCTTGATGCAACATTGGAATGCATGTGTTGGTGTTCTGGGTGTGCTTCTAAATCCAGTAAACACACACTCTGGGAGGCATCAGATGATGGGTCAAGCACTTGGCTTCCTGCCACCCACGTGAGAAACTTGGATTGAGTTCTGGTTTCTTGGTTTCACTCAGTGCAGCCTTGGTTGTTACAAGCATTTGGGGAGTAAACCAAAGAATAGAAGATCTGTCTTTTTTCACTTTTTTACTTGCCTTCCCTGTGTTGCCCTTCCGTTCCCTTCTCTTCCATCCCTCTGCTCCCATCCCTTTATCTTTTCTGGCCTTTATCCCTCATTTCTTCCTTCCTTCTTAGATCCCTCACCTCTTTCTCTTTCCTTCTCCTCTCCTTCCTCCCATGCATATGAAGCAAAAACATATTAAAAAAAAATAACTCTGGTCGTTGTGTGATTATGATTAAGTGAGGTATACTGCAAACAATGCACTAGAACCAGGGCAGCACATTATACTCATTGTTCTGTTTCAACTGTTGCTATTTCTGAGTCTCTGTTGTCAACCCAATCTCTTTCCCAGCTGAATGACTTGGGTTTGTCTCCAATTTCGTGTATCAGACTGACAGACTGAAACTTTTACTTAAGCAAAGATAACTTTCAAAAGTCTGCTCATCCAACACTCCCCTCTCAGAAAACATCTAACAGTTCAGGTTACAAATGTCTTGGAAATTCTTGCTTTCCTTCATACCCCACAACTCATAGTCAAGCACCATCAATTTTGTCTTTCAAACACATTCCACATGTCATCACTGCCCTGGTTCTAGTCATCACTGACTCCTAGATCATACAGTAGCATCATTTTCTTCAAGAAGCTTCTTGATTTTCTTTTTCATTTCTTCAGTGACACATTAGTCATTCGGTAGCATGCTATTTAATTTAATGGTATTGTAAGTTTGTATTTTTCTTCATGTTGCTGATCTTGTTTTGTGGCTTTTCTTTTATATATATAGATAGATATTTTTTATTAATTATTTTGCATTATGTGACAGTTTCACAGGCTCTGGGAATCCCCCCATCCCTCCCCTTCCCCTCCCCCCTGGTGGATTCCTCCACCTTGATGCAGTATTACAGTTCAAATTCAATCAAGATTCTTTCCTTGCAAACATATACCAAGCATAGAGTCCAGCTATTTATTGTCCAGATGGGTTGAACAGTTTCTTGGGGAGACCATTTCTGGTCTGAAGTTAGAGCTGGTAGTATATCATCACAGTCAATTAAGAGTCCCAATATAACATCAACAGCAATTTGCAATATTATGGAATTGACATGGTTTTGAGTAACCAGTATGTTAAAAAAAAAAAAACAAGTCCTAACCACAACCTATGATTAGCTCATTGACATTTCAATTTTAGTTTATATACAGGACGGCTGCTATATACCTTAAAATGGCTATAAGGTACCATTCAGCTGTTTCGTGTCTATTTCATTTTTAGTATTTAGCCATTTGTTGTGTTGAAGTAAAATTTTGCTGATCTTGGCAGATTTTAGGATAATCTAGACTGGCTTGTAACTCTAACAAGATATGTGTCGCATTTAAGGTGCAGAACATTTTTTTTGGGGGGGGGGGTGTGCAGGAAAATCCTCAACACTATGGTGAGGAGTAACTAATCTTTGTGTCCCACCCAGTGAGGCATGAGCCAATCCATGCCAGCTCTTTCCTGTCAGATTTCAAGCTCTACTTTCTGTTGTTTGTCTATTTATTTTAGTTTTTTTTTTTTAGTTTGTATGACTGTTTGCTGTGAGGGGTTTTCGAAGCAATCCCGATGGTCATTGCGAGGGAGGGCGGGGGTCCAGAGGTGGAGCCAGGCTCGGACCAGAGAAAGCTCTCCTCCCTGGTCCCGAAGGACATTTATTGTTCTTCTGTTTCTGCAGACCGCTCAGGGCTTCTGGTTGTCTTTCCGATGACATTGGTTTCTGCGCGGTACTGTTTGGACTTCTTCCATCCCCTGCGGAAGCTCCGGTTGGGGGTGGGTGACCTCAGAGTACTCGGCCTCCGAGGGCATCCAATTCCCTGTGGCCTCCTTGGCAGTTGGGGTATAGTCCTTGTTGCTCGTACTAATTAGTTTGTGGTGAAGGTCTGGGAGTCTTGATGGTTGGGATCCAAGCTTCCTCCTTACCACCTGCTCCACTCTGGAGTGCCCCCCTGCTCCACGCACATGACCTTCTGTTAAGAGGTTGTCAGGATCGCACCCAATTCCCCCCTCATGCATTGGTATAGTAGTTTTGTTGTTGTTTAGTGCCGCTTTGAGTCTGTTGTCTATGAATTACCAGATTTGATCTTGATAGGCTATATTGTATGTGGCTTTTCTTTTAAGAGGTTGTATAGTAACTGTGTAATGGAGACTATCATAACCAGATGTGAGGATACAATGCAGTATGCATCTCTATATATCTCTAAACAATATGTTGTATCATCATTGATCAATCTGTGTGGCATATGTGAGTGATATAAGTCTTATTAATTATAGGAATTGAAAATGAGGTGACAGTAAGATGCCCTCCAGGCAAGAAAACCAACTGAAAACAGAGCCAGATGCAGATGTTTCTTTTTAGCCCAGATCAAATGTAACAATACTCACAGGAGTATTACATTGTTATGAATATGTCATTGAAATTGACTGAGGTGCATTGAAACAGGTTGGAAATTATAATGTAGAACTTGTGTGTTCATATTATAATTACCAAAAGATACAGATTGTATTGTAAGTAGGATAATTAGCACCTCATAGTATGTCTTACATAAATAAGGTATACTATAAATAGGATAGTAGATGAACTTTGTACTCTTTAATAACATTCTCCAATATACAAAAAAGTGACTTTCATGATCTGTTCAACAACTGTTTTTGTTGGAAAGTAAAAGGTATTACATTATTTGACAGTTTGTTGTTGGCTTCACTGAACATGTCCTGTTTTGGCATTGTCATCATTCTTGCCATTCAAGAATCATTTCGAACAGTAGTGGATTTAGGAGTTTTAAGCTTTTTTCGCTCTGATGGTTTCTCATTGTATTAAGCATGCAAAGCAGGTGTCTCTTTTGCGATCTGACGATTATATGAGATCTTTCCTATCTTGTTATTTGCATTTATACACACTTATCAGTTATTCACATGAACAAATGCAAATACCATTTTGTAATCTAATGGGAGCAGAATACTTGGAAAGCAGCTGATTATAGTTGTCCACACACTGCTGACATTGTTAACAGTCACTCAATATTTTTGTGCTGTGCAACTTTGCCAAGTAGCCCCACTGTATCATGATTCATTCCAAGAATAACACCTCCATTAACAATTTTACAGTGGGAATTTCATCATTTGCATCAAATCTTTAATCATACAACTATTTCTTGTTTTTTTTTCATCAGAATTGTCTTTATCAGAGAATACTTGCTAATCTGTTTTCCTTCATGGTGCCTGTAGCTTAGAATACAGTACTTTGAAGAAATAGCAGTAAGTCATAACCAACAAATCAATTATTGGGAAAAAAGTGTGACTTGTTGGCTTTCTACCACTTTAATAACTTGGATCACAACCTGTTGATATATAACCACACGTGGCAGCAAGTTAGAGTTTGTCAGGCAGCAGAGCAGCATACCCACATTACTATGCATTATGCATTTCCAGTGTAGTATTTATGGGACAACAATTTTAGAACACTGATAAGTTGAAATACAGTGCATTCCTCAAAATGACAACCTAGTTCCAGAAAATATTTTCATGAATGCATTTTTATATTATGTATCATTTATGCATACAATCTTGTTCAGTGAACTTCCCAAAAATGTAACCTTTGCAGTTAAGTTTATGCAATTTTCACAATGAATTTGAAAATATTCTCAAGCATGAAGAATTCACTTATTACTTTGTTTTAAAGCTATCAGTGGTTTATTTATTCCTCAATTTGAGGTTTTATATATGTATTCATAAGACAGAGGGAACATGATGGCTTAAGAATCTCAGGAAAAAAGATATTCCAGGGCTTTAGCTTCTGACCAGAAGCGAATGATGGAGACTAGAATTTCTCTCCTGACACAAACTACATAGTAGGAAAAAATATGAAACAATGATTTTCAGATATTGGCCAGTACATCACAAGACAGCAACTCCTGAAAGAGAAAATCAGTGAAGTATGCTCCAGGAGCACTGGAGCCTACTGCCTCAGCAGGCTCCCAGGATGCAGTGTAGAGGGAAGAAGCCAGGCAGACTCCAGCAAGCTGCCGAGTTGGAGATGCAAAAGCAAGATTTGTAGAGGCCAAATAAACTAGAGTTTGGACCCTCCCAAAAAACTGTTAAAGGGAGGGTTCTGCATGACTTCACAAGTCTCTATTTGTCCCAATCATTGCATGTGTGTAAAAA
Organism: Ochotona princeps; assembly: GCF_030435755.1. Lineage (NCBI taxonomy): Eukaryota > Metazoa > Chordata > Mammalia > Lagomorpha > Ochotonidae > Ochotona > Ochotona princeps. The sequence goes on along the minus strand of NC_080836.1, from coordinate 58,417,158 downwards.
GATCATCCAAGATTATTAAAAGAACCACTTCAAAGAAGCCAAATGAGCAATCATTGGTGCTCACACAAGGCCAAGAAGATTTAATGTTTCCTTCAGAGGAGAAAAATATAGTTCATGGAGTATCAGTTGATACTCAAAAATGCTGCTAACTGGTGAGCAATATTAGCCCAAGACTAAAGGCTAATCTAATTTTACTTAATGGAGGCTTAACAAGTTTCAAAAAGATTAAATTGGTGCAAGATACAGCCTTGTCTAGAATAAGAAGAAGAAAAGAAAGGAAAAGAGAAAAAGGAAAGAAAGCATGAATGGGGCAAGCACTGGGGCACAGCCAGTTTTTCCATTGCTCATAATGCCAGCCTTCTGTGTGAGTGTTGGAGTCTCAGCTGCTCCATTTCCAGTCCAGCTTCCTGCCAATATGCCAGGAAGGCAGTAGAAGAAGGCTAAGTTTTGTGGTCTCTGCAGCCCATGTGGGAGACCTGGGTAGAGTGTTGGTCCACTGGCTTCAGTCTGGCCTCAACCTGATCATTGTGGAAATTTATTCTCTCTATCCTTCTCTTTGTCCTTCTTTTTCTCTCTCCATAACTTTGTCTTTCAAATAAATAAATAGGTCTTCTTTTATTTTTGAAAATTGTGAATATCCAGCAAACAACAAGGTAATATTCTCACTGTCTGGTAAACTTTCAAAATGATCAGGCAATCAAAGTAACAGGGGGAAAAAAATCCCTTAAAAAGTAGAAAAATAACAAAAATAGAGTAGATGATAACATTAGTAAATTATTATAACATGGAATATGTTTACCAATGTGGAAAAAGCACAGGCATTATAAGGATAGACATGAAAGATATAAAACTGATCATTCAGATGTGTACAGTAAAATATCAGAGCTTAAAAATACACTGAAAATAACTGTAACCCAAAGAGATCTGACAAATTATACCTTTCTTGATAAAAGTCATCATATTGGAATAGTATGAGGATTTAAAAGTACAACGTTGTACAACTCAATATTCGCTGTCACACGAAAAAGAAGTCATTATTATTAGGTGATAATAATGGTACTGTATCTCATTGATACATTTTAGCCAGTTGGTGTTTTGTTGCAATTTCTTCAAGCAACTGGTTAATCAAAAGTTTAGTCTAGTGGTTAAGATCCCGGTTGCAATACCTGCATGTCAGTTGATTCCAGCCTCCCATATCAGAGTGCCTTGGGGTTGAACCCCACTCCCAATTCCTGTTTCCTACTACTATACTGTGGGGCTCAGGGGCAAAGAGGTCACTAAGTCAATAAGATGGAGACTAACAGTCATGGTCACTGGGTTACCTGTGACGAGCAAGATGGTGGCCAAGGACAGATCCCTGGGTGTGAACCAGGGCAGGGGTCACGTTGTTTCAAAGAAAGACTGATTGGCCAGGGCCATTTCACTCACCTGCCCCTGGCCTAGGGGAAGTGGCTTCTGCAGTGGTGCTCCTAGTAATTGGCTCCTAGTTCCTTCCCTCCTGGAATTCCTGAAATTCCTGGCTTTAGGCTATCCTTTACCCTATATAAGAAACTGAATTTCCCCAATAAAATTGAAACTGCTTAGACAGAACCGCTGCCCATCTGTTTGTCTTTTGCGCTACGGGAGGTTGGGTGGCGGGCAGCAGGCTCACCCCCTCCAGCAACGGGGTACTAGAGGAATCTGTGGGGGAAACCCCACCATACCACCTTGCAGTCAGTAAGGGATGCCCCTCATGTAGGAGATGTGAACTGAGTTCCACGCTGCTGGTTTCAGACTGACCTATTACTGGGCATAAAAGGCATTTCTCTCTCTCTCTCTCTCCCCCTCCCTCCCTCCCTCCCTCCCTCTCCCTTCCCCTCCCTCCCTCACTCCCTCTCCCATTAAAGAAAAAAACGAGGTACATTTGAATAGACAAAAGAACAGCCAATTACCAGTCCCCATTCGCATCCATACTCCCAGTGTGACTGAATATACTCATCTCTCCCAAGCACTGGTCTAGTTATCGCTGCTTCTCTCACTTGTTTTAGTTTGTTCTGCTGTTTACTAACTTCCTTGTTCTCATTCTAATAGCAGGGATCCTTGAAAATCACCTGCTCAATCAATAGAGTTCCACCTGTGAGGAATTTATTTTATTCTTCTAGGTTAGAAGTTTATTAAGATATATGCAGTGCATTTTTACAAATATTGCTGAAATAAAGTGTATTAAATCCCATGATAGAGGCTACTATGTTTTAGTTTATATTCAGTAACATAAAGTATATCATGTAATATTGAATATCATTCCACCCTGCATTTTAATGTAATTTATACTAATGGAAAGTAATGAGCTATTTCCATTAGTAACAGGCATACTTTTTGAACAATTTATGGACCAGGGAAGATTTTTATGTGCTATCTAATTTCATTGTCACTTAATTCTGTGGAACATCTAGCATTCCTATTCTTTTACAGATGAAAAAATTTGAGCTTCAGAAGATCAGCAAAGGAAAATCCTGCATTCAGGAAGCTGGCAATCCTGGACTCTAGTCTGTGTTCTGACTGAAAAATTTTTGTTCTTAACCGCTCTGCTGCACCGGATGCAAATGAGGTAAGTGTTTTGAATAGAACTGGCACTTTGGATTCCACTTTAAATAATATGTGCTAAGGCAGGAAAGAGGAAAATTCATAATATTACAGCTGAGAGGGCTCTGAAAATTTACAGATATAAAGCAGTCCTGGAGAGAGAGGGCAACTACACTGTACTGTACCATGAATCATCCATGAAGTCAAAACAAGTGTGAGAGCTAGCTGTGGTAGAAATGAATTTTCTGTGTAGTTTTTCATAGCTTTTCTTTCCCTACACTTTAAATTGCCCTAATATGCGTTCCCACTGTGCCTTATTTCTGGTAGTGTATGGCTGATAACAGCGTCCTCATACCTGGTGGACTGTGTAGCTGTGCATGCTGGGAACGGTGAGGACTGTGAGATGCTGAGCTAGTACAATGCCAGCCACCCTTACTTCAAAAATGCAACCAGCAGCTCTGCTGATGGTAGGAAATAGCCAAAGGCAATAGCATGAGGAGCACAGGAGCAACCGCACATACAAAGCAAACTCAGACAGTAGCCAACTGGCAGAGCGTTTTGATGAGAAATAACATGTTTTATTCAAATAATCTCATCTATTTGTTAAATGATGTCTCTTGAATCATAAAACACAAATTCATTCATCCATCCTGTAAATATGTGCTCATTATCTACTCAGGCACTAGTTTTGGCACAGTGAGTGTCACAAGCATATATTTAAAACATCCAGCTCTCAAATCTTTCCTAGTCTCTTGGAAAAATCAAATATGTAAATACTTTGATACTCACTAGTCAAACACTGCCATGAATATACCTGCATTCAAGCAACAGTGGGTTACTTATTTGCCACAACATCGTAGGCCACTGAGCAAAAAGCACAGTCTCAGAAAGTAACAGGAAAGACTTGCTGAAGTGTTTATTTGCGGGCTTATGCTGGAATATTGGGGGGAAATTCCAAGAAAACAAGGATTATCTCTGGATTGGGTTCTGTTACTACAATTCTATAACCAGGTTGCTTGATGATTTTTATCTAGGAGGGAGGGATGGACTGGACCAAGAGCAACTGATATTAAAGCGATCATTTTCATGGTTTTCACAGTGTCCTTGTCTTCACCTGTGCTCAGAGGTGATGATAGATAGTTCTTGCTCTTGCTTTGATACAAAAAGTGGATTATCTACAAAGTCACTGCCTTTGGGATTCTGTAAAAATGCTACAATAAGCAGGAAAACACTATGAAGTTAGCTAACCAGGAGTTAGGCTGTTCTTTCTTATGAAGACTGTTATACTATTCTTGATAAGTGCTTGGTTCTAAGAACATATATCTCTTGTGGGAATATGAGAAACTAATTCTGCTTATGAGTAGGTGTTACTTAGAAAGAAGGTTTATGTGAAGGTTGTCTTGAGAATACATAAGAATATTTTTGATGAAGGAAAGGTCTGATTTCATTTCTAAGCAAAACCAGAGTATTTGAGCATGATGGGGAACTTAGAGCTATGCAATGCTGCTAGACTGAATGAGGGAGTTGTGTGACTGACGTGGAGACTAGATTGGCAGGCCGCAGTCAAGTCCTGAAAGAGTTGAGACTTCATTTGGCTGATAATATAGATCAGTGGGACTGATTTAAATTATAAATGTACATATAAACAAGTATATATTTTATAAAGCACACTTTGAGGATTAAAAATAGAGAACAGTCATAAAATCACTTTAGACAAAAGATGATGAGTATTTAAGCTGAATCAGCAGCAATGCAATGGAGGACAGAGTGGGACAGAAAAGACATTTCTGGTATAAAATTGACCAAATGTAGAGATTATATCCTACACTAAAATGCAAGCTACATAAAGGTAGAGCCCAGGTACATTTGCCTACCACTGAAGAGAGTCGAGTGGTATGTGGTACTAATATAGACTCCAGGATGGTAAGTTGTGCAGTGAATATCTGTTGATTTAATGAATACCTGGTGAGGATCAAGCTGGAGGAATATAAGTCAATCAACAGCCAGGACGCCCATCAACAGATGAATGGATAAACTGTGGTACATCTATTCCATGGAATACTACACAGCCATAAAAAGATATCTACTAGGGTAAGGGATCATTATTTAAGAAGACTGCTACAGAGGAGTGCATTTGTGGGGTAATACATTAGTTTCTGGTTTTGAATGAATTCACAGAAAGACTACAAACATTTGCATGCTTAAATTTTTTGAAAAAAAAAATTTTAGTTATAAAAGTTTCCTTGAGAGATGAAAAGCTTTCATAGGATAATCACACTCCAAAATGCCCACGATGGTAGTGTCGAGCCAGGGCTGAAGCCAGGAACCTGGTATAGTCTCTGAATCCCCCATATCAATGACAAGAACCCAATAATTTGAGCTATCACACTGAATCCTGGGCTATTGGAATTTGGAATTGGAATCAGGAGGTGGGATTGAATCCAGAATTGAATTCCAGCACTCTGATGTGGAACATAGGCATCTTAGGCAGAAAGGTCGGAATATTTTAAAATGGCAATTACCTGAAGGATGTAGATTGACTGCATAAGAACCCAGAGTCCCGAAAGTATTGCCTTATGGTAAAAGAGGTTAATCAATTCCTTCCTTCTAAAAACTATCCTGTAGTTAGTGAAAGTCCCAGATTTAATAATTATATTGGGTGACTAAGAAAATAGAGCAAAAAACTGAAGTTCTGGAAAATATAATTAGCACATGTGAACTGAAAAATTTTATTTATTACAAATTGTTTTTACCTTTATTGAAGTATGATTTGCAAACAACAAACTGCATATTCTTACAAGATAAAATCTGCTGAGTTTTGACATAGTTCTACCCTTCTGAAATTGTCACCACAATCAAGAAAAATTAGTGCATCTATCATTTCCATTAGTGTCCTTATATCCCTAGGAAAGACCTCCCTCTTTTTCATTTGTTGTTGTATTCTTAATCCCTAAGCCCCAATCTGTGTTGTCTCTAATCAACTCAAGATGCCATCTTTATAATTTCATGTTAACAAAGTACTAGAGTATGTCTTCTTGGGGTTTTTTGTGTTGTCTTGTTTTTCTGTCTGACTTACTTCACTTGGCATTAAATACTTTGAGACTTATCCATACCATTGCATGTTGCTTGTATTAAAACTTTTTATTGTTGAGATGTATTCCTTTTTGAATGAATATGCAATTTATTAATGGAGTCTCCCATTGATGAGCATTTAGGTTGTTCATTGGTTTTAGAATATATGCAGATTCGTTGATACTACTCTCTTCAAGAACTGGAGCCCAACACTCCACCCTCCACACTGTGAACTAGGCTTGATGACAATTCCAATAAATAAAGTACAAAAAATGTACAAAAAAGTACAAAAGATGATACACAACTTCTGATTTTACATTATATGAGGGTTTGGGACTTTCTTTTGGATCACCTGTTCTGAGGGAAGCCAACCGGCATGCTGTGAGGAAACTTGAATTTCCCTCTAGAGAAGTCAAGGCAGTGAGATAGTGAGGTCTTCTGTCAACAGCCATGTGGGTGTGCCATGCTGCAGGCACATTCTCTAACTTTGGTTCCAACAGCAGATGACCACAGCCCCTTATAGCTTGATGGCAGGCTCATCAGAAACCACAGTCACCAAGTCAAGCTTGTTCACAAATTTCTGATCCACAGAATGTGAGAAATAGGCATTTGTTTCTTAAGCCACTAAAATTTGGATTAAAGCATTACATAGCAATAGAAAACAAACATAATTTGTTTTAGGTTTGGCATTATTATCACCTGATAATAATCTGATATGAACATCTGTGTATAGGTTCTTTGGTATACTCCGTGTTTTGATGCTAATTTAAATACTTGTATTCTTTTCTACTCAAATGTCAAGTTGACCCAACAAGGTGGTACGTTACAGGGACTTACTTAGTAGTCCACCTAATGCTCTGTCCCATGCTAATTATCTATTAAATGATCAATATTTTGAAATTGGTATGACCTGAGAATAGTGAAAAGTATAAGAATGATTTTCAAGAGGTTGTTCTCCTACATCTATTCTATGAAAAGCAAATGGATTGGCTTGGGTTTCAGGGGAGTAATGTAGTTTGACATCCAGAGAAGGTTTCACTCTCAGATAATGAGAGTTCTAATTTAAACATCAGGTGTTGGACCCGGCGTCGTGGCCTAGCGGGTAAAGCTCTTTCCTTGCATGTGCCGGGATCCCATATGGGCGCCGGTTCTAATCCCAGCAGCTCTGCTTCCCATCCAGCTTTCTACTTGTGGACTGGGAAAGCAATTGAGGACTGCCCAAAGCCTTGGGGCCCTGTGCCCACATGGAGACCCGGAAGAGGCTCCTGACTCCTGGCTTCGGATCAGCTCAACTGTGTCCATTTGAGCTGCCTGGGAAGTGAATCATTGGATGGAAGATCATCTTCTCTGTCTCTCCTCCTTCTGTATATATCTGACTTTCTAATAATAAAATAAACATTTAAAAAACCACCAGGTGTTAAGAGAATTAACTCGATTTTTTGCCGGTAAAAATCTAAAATGATACTCTTGTCAAAATAGAAAATAAAAAGTACCTGATTTTCAGATTATAGCTTTTCAGATTGTACTCTTTCTCTGCCATCTATTTTTCTACCAATTTAAGCTGTGCTTAGGGAAATGATCATGTCTTTGAGACTGAAGTATGGTTTCTAATTCAGCTCTCAGATATAGTTGGACAGAATGAGTAGGGATTACATAGAAATGTCTTGTTCCAGAAGTTGCTGCTGGTTCAGCTCCGTTATCTGTCATGGAGAACACTGAGGTCTTAGGTGAGCTGAACTACCTTAAAGAAATGTGAGCAAAACAGATGCAACCAAACTAAGCCATAATGTACTAAATGTAGGTTAATCATAATTATTTGTTAGCATGAGATAGGAATCACTCCACAGCAGTTTGAAAGCCAGTCATAAAATGGATTTTTAAAAAATATTAATGAGATTTAATGAGATTTTCTGTTTTGCATTTCCTGATCCTAATCTTGCTTTTGTCAATAAATATGCATAAGAGAGATTTGCAGTTCTTTAAATAGGAATGCAGTGAAAGAAAAATAATGCTCAGTATCTGGAGTTTTTGTTTTATTTTTTGTTCTTCATTTGTTTTTGATTTATTTATTTGAAGATCAGAGTTCCCCCCTCTTGGGTTACTACTCCCATGGAAGGGCATGAAAACTAGGATGGGGGCTGGGGTAGCTAGACAGAGAGGCACTCAACAACATCCATGAGGGCTGGATAGTTGAGCTGGTTAGATGGAACTAAGCTTTAATACCCAGTGACATGTACAAGAGCCAAATGGGATATGGGGCAGACTGGACTAGTCTGCTACACATACTGGCAAACCAGGGTTTGGGGCAGGCCTGGTGGGGGTTATTGTGGGTCGCTCCGACTAGGCTACAGCTCCCACTGGTTGATGTGAGGGCCAAGTATGTACTGGGCAGAACCAGGCTGGACTGCAACACCCATTGGTTCCAGTACAAGTCAGGACTGAAACCAGAACCAACCCAGCAATTGCAACCACCAGCTGATCGTGGAGATGGACTGTGCCGAGCCCTGTGCTTGCTAGAACATATAAGAATCTGGTCTGGGAATACCTCAAGGTTTCTGTGGGGATCTCCCCAATCGAAATGCTGGACTCAGAACCCTAGCCAAGAAAAGACAGAAGACAGAACAAGTCAATCAACCACCTCAGCTATATGTTGGCAGCGAAATACTGGGCAAATGAAGACTCTAACAATCAGTGGATTCTTCAACGACCTCACCGAGCTGGGAATGGCGAAAATGGCAGCGATTCATAACTGGTGAACTATTAAAACCACTTGAGCAAGGATCTCAGAGCATGCCCCACATCCGGGAGTTGGGGAGGGTGGGAAACTGGGTGGGGCTTCTCCCTCAATATCCCCCTTTACCTCAGATACAAGAAGGAAACAATAAGGACATAATAGTCTTACTCACTTCCCTATAGCCCCTGAACCTTTTTACCGTAACTAACTATGTAAAGATTGTCAACAATATAAATAAAAAATTTAAAAAAAAAACAGAGTTAGAGAGGGAGAGAGAGAGAGAGAGAGAGAGAGAGAGAGAGGTCTTCTATCTGCTGGTTCAATTCCCAAGGGGTCAGGATTGATCCAGACTGAAACAGGAGCCAGGATCTCCCTCTGGGTGTCCACATGAGTGGCAGGGGTCTCAGCACTTGGGCTGTCCTCTGCTGCTTTCCCAGGCCTTTAGCAGAGAGCTGGTCTGGAAGGGGGGCAGCAAGGACTTGAATTGGTGCTCATAAGGAATGTCGACATTGCAGGTAATGGTTTTACCCACTGTACTACAATGCTGCTCCCAGGTATTAAGCTTTTTTATGGTAAAATGAAACAACTATTTTTGAAGAAAAAGCAAAGATATTTTTGCAGACTTCTTTGTGTCCTTTAGATGGGCAAGATTGATACTCTAAGTTAGAATGGATTTTTGCACAAAAGGGAGAGCCCATCAATAAACAGAAGCTGAGCAATTCTTCATAAACATAGCTGATTCAGGTGTACAGAACAACGAACAGAGCAGAGCACTGACCAAGGCGACTTCAGGGCAGTTGATTCCCTCTCTGTCTCAGGGACCAATTTCTAAGCTCAGGGAGGATTATATAGCATCTTGATAGGTTGGATTCTGGGGACAATAGAGCTCTTGATATGCGTTTTTCCCTGTAAGCCTAAGAGGAAAAAAAATCAATCCAACTACTTTCAGCATTGAAAGGAGTACAGTGGAGATGGAAGCAGAAAGTAGGTATATATGGGAGCCTGGCTCCCCTTGTTAGGAATCTAGAAAAACCTCTATGTCCTCAGGAAAAAAAAAATGGGGAGACAGTGAGAGTACCTCTGAATCCAAACATGGGGTTTCAGGTGCAGAACATATGACCACGACCGTTGAAGCCATACCAGGAACACTTCCCCAAAGACCAGTGAGAGCTAACAGTTAGAGTCAATGGAACAGTAATATAATCACACTCAAATGATCCAGGAGATACTGTATGACTCTGGCCAACTTTCCACACAACCCTGACAGCTGTGCAATCTCCCCTTTCTCCACATCCCATCATAAAGAGGGGCAGAAGATGATGTACAACTCTGCACTTACCTGGTCAGTTGGCAAAGTGTTTTTTTTTCCCTGTCATTCAGTGAAAAGGAACTTATAAGGAACAACAGTTTATAGAAAGTATTGGGGCTATTGTGTATTTCTGCAGCAAAATTATGATGACAATCACTTCATGAACCTGTTTGCTGATTTGCAACTATATTAGTTTGAGGAAAAAGGCATCAGCAAACTGGGAACTCAAAGTCTAAGATCATATCAGCATGGATTTCTACCAAGGCTCCTGTCTTTGGCTTGTAGATGGGATGCTTCTCCATGTCTCCATGTGGTCTTCCCTCTGTGTGTGTCCGTGTCCAGTGCCCTGTTTTTATAAAGGCATCAGTCATATTCAGTTGAGACTCACCTCAGTGACCTCACGTGACTGCCTTCACCTTTTTAAAGGTCCTTCCTGAAATTCAGTCACTTCCATAAGACAAGGGGTTTAGGACTTCACATATGATTTATACATATATGATATGTGTAAGGGGATAAATATAATTCAAAGTGTAATAATAAATAATCAGAAATTAGAGTTAAAATGATACCATTTTTATTTTTTCCAAATACCATGTTATGTCAACAGTGTAATTTCAGAGTTTACTCTACCTCAGTGGTTTCTGCTTTGGCACAGAAAAATATTTATTCTCTGTTCCCCTAAGACTGGTTTTTGTATCATTATTCCTGGCTGGTAAGTCTTAGGAAAATTCCCAAACCCCTCCCAGACCTATTGAGCCTGCTCCTAGAGTGGTGGGTTCTCTGTAGTACCAAAACAAAAAAACAAACAGAACAGGAAGTATTCAAGGAAGAAGCCGTATTTTCCCTGGCCACTGTAAAGGGGCACACTACGATGTTCTTTTCTGCTGCCCCACTCAACATTTTCCTAGAGCCTTTGGAGAAATTACTACCTCAATGGTGGGAAATTCTGGGACCATAAATTAGGTTTCTTTGACCTCTAAGCTAGGGTGGACCAGTAACCAAAGAAAGACAACTGATTTAATTTTCATTCTCATTCTCATTCTCATCCTCTTTTTCTCTCTCTCTCTCTCTCTCTCTCTCTCTCTCTCTCTCTCTCAGGACTTTGACATAAGCCAATGAACAAGATGAATTGTTGCAATCGTGTTGCCAGAAGACAACTATGCCCTTCGTGCTGTCCAGATTGCTGGAAATGGCTCAGTTCTGGTTTTCTTTCTTTCTTTTTTTTTTTTTTAACGTTAGCTCTTCATTTTCTCAATGTAACCTTTCAGTAGAGTCTGCTTCTGTTTACATGACCAAAAGTTGATTCCTGTTGCTTGTGACTCAAGACCTGCAATTAATATTCATCTAAGCACTGGGGAATTAAGTGGGATACCTCCCTGGAATTGCCAAGAAGGTAGGACAGCCTACATTCAAGTTAATTATGCTAATTGGTAATTAGTATCCCTTAATTTATAACTTTCCATAAATTCCTTAGATATGAAAGAACTGCTAAACCGTAAACTAGCTTTACTAAGAAATTTAGCCCCAAGGAACTATGTATAAATTAACAGATAACACCTGCTAGGAAAACATTTCCCTTTCTCTGGAAATAAGGGAAGCAGCTGTGAAATCCAATCAGAATTCTGACCACCGTTAATGTTCTGGTTTTTGAAACCAAATATCTAAGGACTATGCTCAAGCTTGAAATACTAGGAATTTAAAAATGAGAGTTTAAAACTCCATGGTAATAAAGGATGTCTTTGAGAAAGCTATTAAGTAAGAGATGATGTGGAGGTTAAATCAGTAATTACTATCAAAGGGCAGAACAACAGCAAGATAGAGAGACACTAAGAGCTTGAAGAGAGACAGAAACTAAATGAGAAAGAAACAGTAGTAACTACAATTGATCCTCATTCTTCTAGAACATGTGATGGTAAAAGCCAGCAAGCCAGAATCAGAATTTGGAATAGCCATATTGATATTCTGGTTTGGAACCATATCAATGTTAGGAACTGTGACGCCCTGAGATTTTGCTCTACTTACAACCTAATGAGTAATCCTGTTATGTTTCCAGAATCTACCTGGCTGCTTGGTCAAAAACAAAGGACTTTATTAACATAGCAAGAGCAGTCACCAGCGTCTGTTCAGAAAGTGAATCTGCTTTTTGTCCCAGAGAGAGTAACTATCTTCCAAGTCTTTCAGGGTTCAATCAACCTTGAAAAGATAATATGGAACAAAAAGTCATTGATTGTTGTCACATGTTGTACAAAAACTTAACATCCATTGAGTACTGTATCACAATGATCCATACCTAACTAAAAAAACCCACAACATCTAAGGTGGGCATATTTTATTCACTTTCATAAGATAAAAAGTGAGAGTCACCAAACATAAAGAAGCTCACCCTAAGCCCCATGGTCATGCAGATGAATTTACAATTTTTCGCATATTCTATCCTCACTAAACCACTACCAAGACCAAGGCCTATTTGTGTTCATAATTAGGACAAACCAAAAAATCATAACAGATATTGTAGAGAGAAAATTTCTGGAGCCTTCATCATGAGACATTGGATTGCTGGTGCCTGCATTGCATGTGAGCACTAGTTCAAGTCCCGACTGTTCTACTTCTGAATCAAGCTCCTGCTAATGCACCTGGGAAAGTCACTGAACGTGTCCCAAATACTTGGGCCCTTGCCACCCCTGTGGAAGACTCTGATGAAGTTCAGGCTGCTGTGCCCATTAGGCTAGTGATCTTGCAGATGGAATCTCTCTCTCTATCTCTCTCTGTATATGTATCTGCAGTTTTTCCTTTGTCTCTATACCTTTCACCTAAATTGAGGAGACAATGAAAGAACTGTAGAGTATAATTGAGATATGTATTGGAAACGTTAAAGAAATTGGATTATATTAAACATTCAAGACAAACTATAAGTTTATTTTCTGAACTAATTGAAAATGTAAAGGGGAAGTTAAACATCTTAAATGTTTCACAGAGTTAATGGGATTATCATTTCTGATGTTATTAGATTATCTTTCAATTTCTGACTGGCCTGAAGTTGGAAAATTATCAGTGTAAGGTACTAAGTCTCAACCTACACCAATCTCACCTTTCAGGATGCCTTTGGAAATGTACACAGAGTGATGGCCTGCTTGGTTGCTGTGACTGGGGCTGGTGAACTATTAGTGTCTGGTTAACAGAGGCCAGGAATGCTGCTAACCAACTACATTGCACAGAGCAGCCTCCCACAACAGAAAATTAACAAAGGCAGATTGTCACTGTGCCAGGATTGTGTTCAAGGCAATCATAGGCAACTATGCTAGAATAAGGGGGTTAAAGCCCATTTCCCTGGAAAAGTCATAATTTCTTACATTTGAATAAAATCTTTTCTTATTCACTTTTGCTTATTTATAACAACAGGTAAAATTTTCATGGGGATCTGCACATTAGGGTTTGAGTCTGCTATCTGGAGACACATTTCTGCAAGTGTTTGCTTTGCTTCTTATCTGCAATGTGCAGTGCACTGGCACTGTGAGTTTTGAGATAAGTTCCCTGGTTTCTATGCACTGGTATGTAATGTAGTGGTGAACAGGGCAGCAAACACTTTACTGCAATCACAGTACTGGAGTTGGAAGACAGAGCAAAGCAAAGTGATGTGAGACTTTCAGGAAAGATTTCAAAAGGGAGCAGTCCTGACTTGAGACTACTGGGAGAAGTAAAAACAGTTTATTCTGTGGTCTGAAGAGAACCAGTTGTGGTAGCATGGGCACTATGGAAAATCATACCTAGATGCAAGTCTATTTATTTTAGGAAATGAATTGTGCCTTCCTTCCATGTTTATAGGGCAATTAGAAATCAAAGCAATGTAGAATCATTTTCTACAGAAAATTGAATTGGAATAAATGCAATAGCTTATCACTCATATCTCTGTTAGGACAACATGGGGAAATTAAACATATTCTCACTATTTAACTTTTTGGGAACCAAAGATTAAAAATACAAAAAATAGAAAGCAAAAAAATGTGCCGATGGCTGATAGGAAAGAATAAAAACAGGTAAAAGAGTTTTTAAAGTTCAAGGCCAGCATTAAATATGAGGGAAAAGAATAAAGAGTCTTGATCATCTGCATATAGAAAACATTAGATGTGAAAGCACAAGCTACATTTTGGAAAATAAATTCTGCCTTTGTTATTTTCTAAACTCTTACTCAGTTTGTAACAATTTTTTGGAAATTCATTTTAAAAGCCAGGAAATTCTCATGAGAAACAATAGAAAGTCTCTTACATTCTTACATGCCTCCAATTTTCCTGCATTTTCCCTGTAGAGGCACCAAATATTCCCTGTGGATTTCAGAATATCTTAAGGACCTTAGTCATACAATATTCAGTTTGAATAGGTATCACTTGCAAGCTTTTATGATTCAAAAATAATATGGTAGGACATTTTAACATAGCCCAAAAGACCATCATATGTTATTTCTATAATCATCTGCCACAATCATGTATTGTATCACTTAAGAAAACCTCCCTGATTTAAAAAGAGATAATTCCCTTGACCAAATATCTGTTTTAAAATGAAGCAAAACTTGACTTCACAGAACACCCCGAAAACATGGATCATCATTAGAACAAAGCAAGTTTAAAAAAGAATTTTGGATTCAGGCATTTTGGCACAAAAGTTAAGATCTATATCCCATATCAAAAGCCGGGGTTCAAATCCTGGTTCTGCTTCCAGCCTCACTTCTTATTAATGCAAACCATAGAATGCACAAGGTGATGACTTCTTGGCTCCCTGTCCTCCACACAGAACACTCAGACTGAGTTCCAGGTTTTTGGCTTCTGATTGGCCCACCCCAGCTGTTGTGGATATTTGGGAAATAAATCAGCCTGTGGAAGATATCCTATTCTCCGTGTCTCTCTCTGTCTTTTTCCTTCTTTAAAAATTTCTAAATATTGTGCTCTACCGTGAATCAGCCGCATAATGTCACTGTACCAGGTAGGCCTGGTTGTGCCAAACTGGGGAGATTCCAAAGTGGCCCTGGTCATGGAGTATAACTGCTTTTCTAAAATTCAATTGTTACATAATTTTTCAAAGTAAGTAAGTGGGACCTGTGCTGTTAGAACTGATGCATGGATGCCCCCAATATGAAGATTCTGATAGGATAGTGTCTATGCAAAAAGCAGAAGCTGGTGGTAGTGTGGTAGTCTTGTTGGCAACGCCCTTGTCGCCACGTACCCCGAGCCGAGCGGAGGGACTAGGGTTACACAAAAGACAATACGCAGAGAGCCAACACAAGGCAACATGCAGTACACCGAATGCCGATCGATGACAGATTGATCTTTATTGCAACTCCAGACTTTCTTTTATACTCTCCCTAGCTCCTCCCAGTGTTTATCCAGTCCTCAAGGGACCACCCTAAATCCTCGCGTTCCTCCCAGTAGTGCCCACCCTAAATCCCTTGAGTTCCTCCCAGTGTTTATCCAATCCTCTAGTGGCCACCCTAAATCCCTTGAGTTTTATCCAATCCCTTGGCAGATAACTTGACAAATAGGAAGCAGGAACTTGCGGTTAAACCAGTGGCTAGATGTATCAGGCCAAAATTGCCAATCCTGTTATGCTCTGAGAAACAAGCTAAGCTGTGGAGTTAATCCTTGGGAGACCGGGGCCTGCATGTCCCCCTTTTTTGTTTTTTTTTTAATGGACGCCTGTCTTAGGTTGTCCAGCAGTCAGTTGACGCCTTACCCGTCATTGGGAGCCCCACCTGGGGGATCCTTGTCTTAGGTTGGTCATCAGCGCTGCCAGATCTTACCCGTCTCTGGCTGCCCATCACACCATGCATGTTCAACCAAACTTGAGCGCTAGGATTTTCCACAGCTAAATCCATTATGGTTTGTCAAATAATGACCTGGTCCCAGGCTTGTTGCCTGCGTAGGCGGCAAAGAAGAGTAAACAGTACTGCAATCATGGCTATGACCATCAGCCCCATGGCCAAGATTCCGCTTTGTTCCTAAAACATCCATGCTGCCAGTTAAATGCCATTTCACAGGGGTAACACATATATGATGGTAAATCGGGGAGCAGCTGGAGATCTGCGTTTCCCATGGGCAGGATACCAGGAAGTTGTACCACTGCTGTCAGGGTCTCCTATCCTGCAAGAACATCATTAGGAGTGGGATCATGTTGAGTTGGAGCCAAGGAGATTTGTCGTGTAAGTCTCTCAGGAACCCATCTAGGTGTTTCTTCATCCTGGGGAAAAACACAAACGGAGCCTCGCCCCCACGTTAGCACTGGATCTGGTCCCCGCCATTTATTTGTGGCCAGATCTTTCCATTTTACTTGGCCTTTATTCTCATTAGCAGGGCGAAGCCAATGGCGCTCTACAGGAGCTACATCATTAGTGACAGTTAAAAAATTCAACACATAGATGGCAGATGCCAGTAAGGAATGGGGTGAGCTGCCATGGTCAGCCACAAGTCTCGCAGCTAAAGTCTTAGCCTTGCATGAGCCAGGAGTGAATCAATGGATTGAAGATCTTCCTCTCTTTCTCTCCTCTCTTTTTATCTGACTTTCCAATAAAAAATTTTTAAATTAAAAAAAAAAAAAAGCAGAAGCCAGCTCATCCCCAGGGGGGGCTCGAGTACATCCTTCCCATCCAGTCACAGCTATTTGTCTGGAAAATGTTTCTCCAAGGGATCGCTCTGGTCCCTTGCCTCAACACTCTGGAGTTCTTAGGATGGTAGATTCCTTTGCCCTTTCACTGCCTGTGCGTAAGGCTCTCTAATTGTAAACTAGGTTCATATTAAGAAAGCAGCACAATTTTGTATACAAATCTACTTGCCACAGTATTTAAAGTAGTGCTGAAAATGGGAGTCTTACTTTCTTTCATGTTATTAATATCTTTTAAAATTCATTAATGTATTTATCTGAGAGGCAGAGGCGGGGGAAAAGGAGAAAAGGTGAGAGCTAGCCCCTGTCTGCTGGTTCACTCCTCACATGCCTTAACAACCCCATGCTGACCAAAAACAGGGACTGGGAACTCAGGTCCCATAACTAGAACCCAAGTATTTGAACCATCAATGCTTTTTCCAGAATACTCCAGCTGAAGCTGGAATCGGGAACGAAAGGTGGGAATCAAATCTAGGCATTTTGATATGAGATCTTTGTATCCTAACGAGTATCGTAACAATTAAGCTAAACACCTGCCCCAGGAATTGGAGGTTTTCACCCTGTATGTATGCCTTATCAAATATCAATCTCTGGGGAAAGCAACTGCCAATTCCTTGCTTAAGAAATAAAATATGGGCCCTGTGGCGTGGCCTAGCAGCTAAAGCCCTCGCCTTGAAAGCCCCTGGATCCCATACAGGCGCCGGTTCTAATCCCGGCCGCTCCACTTCCCATCCAGCTCCCTGCTTGTGGCCTGGGAAAGCAGTTGAGGACGGCCCAAAACATTGGGACCCTGCACCCGCGTGGGAGACCCGGAAGAAGTTCCTGGTTCCCGGCATCGGATTGGCGCATACCAGCCTGTTGCAGCTCACTTGGGGAGTGAAACATCAGATGGAAGATCTTCCTCTCTGTCTCTCCTCCTCTCTGTATATCCGGCTTTCCAATAACAATGAAATCTTTAAAAAAAAAGAAATAAAATATTTCCTCACATTGCTGAAGTCAATGAGTCATTGTAGTAAGTGTTAACTTACTCAGTTCCCAATCTACGAGAAGGGGTGATTTCTCCAAAAGAGGAGTCTAATTTCATAGATCATATTTCTCTGAGAACAATTTTAGAATATTTTAAAAATATGACTCGATCCTAGTTAAAATAATCTGAGGTAATAATTAACATTAAAGGAATAAAACATATACTACCAGTAGGATATTTTTCAATCATACTGTATATCATATAGAAAATCCCCACACTTAAAATATTATCTTTCTGTAAGTCCTCAGTGTGCCCCTAGCAGGTAGAGTAGGAGACTGGATAGAGGACAGAGCTCCTAAGTGTAAGAAGTGTCTCTCTTCCCTTCAGCAATCTCGTACGACTGCAGCTCCTGGTCTCAGAGGATCAGGAGGTTAATTAGGGATCTCTGAGTTCACAGCAATATACAGAATCTGGGACAGAGTCCCCCAGCCACTATTTTAAGGTCCAGAGAAACATGAGGAACAAAGGATATTGTGATGAGAAAGAGCCATGGATCATCAGAAGCAGGACAGAGCAAGACAGTCCCCACTGACCTGAGACCTCTCTGAAGGCTTGTAGGTGTTCCTGTTGTCCAGCAGCACTCTGAATGTATGTATTAGCCCCCTTTACTTTGCATCTGAGTTATTTTAGTGGGCTTCTGTTCTGGCAACCTTGAAAAGGACAACAGTGTTCCTAAGAGGATGAGATAAGTAATTATATGAACTTTCATCCAACGCATTCAGAAGGGAATCTGCCTTTTGACACTGTTTCATCAATAGGCTGGCCTTTCTGAAATAGTTTCTATGCCTCTCGTCTGCATTTTTATGCATATTGCATAAAAATTAAAGTATTTGGTTGCAATTCATACTGTGGACTTGGATAAAGATAGTGTTTAACCAGTTGAATTCCCTTTGAGGGATTAAACACTGATATTTATTAATTGTATTGCATGTGCAATGATGTTTCTCTTCACTAGCCCTTTAATCTTCACAACTTTGAAAAGCTCAGGCTCAGAGAGGCTAATTGACTTGCTCAAATGAGCAAAATTAGAATACATCAACTTTCTTTTTGTCACAATCCAGACCTCTCCTTTCTAGTTCAGAATTGTTTCTTGTTTATACTAATGTTTCTCAAAATTATAGCTCACATACCAAGTATGGTGGCCACAAGTATTTTTAAAAGATTATGGAAAAGTTTTTAAATATTTAAGGTTACCCAGTAATCTATATTAGAAAAGTAATTCAAAGCAGATTTTTTTATTTCTTTAGTATAGATGTATGTGTGCATAAATACATAAATGATGAATAACAGCATACAAATATGACAAACATCTTGATGAGAAACAATTTAAGGTGCTTCTTACACTGACTGCACTTGGAATTATTAACAACATCTTGAAAATTTACTCAAAAGCAATCCAATGGTTATATCGAGTTCAAGATTTGAATGTGAATCAGATATTTTTAGAAAAGATCACATTTATAAGCATTCTATATTGAAATTATTGGTATGTGGAGAACCTTGTTATATATTCCCCCATAATCCTTCCTTTGGTGTTGTTATGCAGCTTATTAAAATTTAAAAAATGTAATAAATATTTTTCTCCATCTGCTAAGTGTGTTTTAAAATGGCTGAAAAACAATATAGGTAAGCACCAGAAACTATTGTAGTGCTTTAACAGACAATGAAAAGATCTAAGCATACACTCAGCAGTTTTGTACATTTTAAGAAAATTTTCCAAGTAATCAATAAAATAAGACAGAAAAATGTTAGAATGAAGGCCAGGTGACTTCAACCATTGAAGAAATATGACAGTTCTACAGTAATGTACTGCCTCAGTGTCATACCATATGATGAGATGAACCTGGAGAACTAAGACCACTGAGAAATCAGAGCTGCATGGCTAGATACTGCGCATATAAACACAGGAACATTCCTACACAATAAAAACTTCATATTAAAACTAAAATTATTTCAAGAGGAAAGTGCCATGAAAGAAATTTCTGACCTTAAATCATCTCTATTGTGTGGGAGTCAATGCATAGTATGAACAAAACTGTGCCAGGAAGGAGTCTGAAGTTGCTCTGACCAGGCAGCTGCATGTACTGGCATGCACATTGGCTAGTGCAGGTGGCAGAGGGTGCAGCAGAGGCTGGTGTGCACAGAGTCAAGTCTGAGATCAACCCCGATGAAGTTTCTTGAAGGACTGCCCAACTGGACTACTGGACTCAGACCTTGGCCACAGGGAAAAATCACAGGACATGTGGTCCAACCTTGAAGTGCATTTTATTGGGACTGGGCCTCCTCAGTTGTTGATGCCTGCGCAGTGGACATCATGTCCAGATGCACATGTAGGGGGGAGGGGAACATGGCAGCGAGCACATCTGGGCCAGCAGAGGCTGTCAAGTGCCCTCATCAGAGGATGGAAAGCAGAGCGGATTGGAACACTCTTCTGGCCAAAATTGACAACATGTTCCTGGGCCTGGGGATGCACTAAAGTGGACCTGGTCAGCCAATAGACCTTGGAAATATTTTCTCAACCCTGGAGTAATGAAACCGATGAAGTCTCAGGACTATCAAAATCACTCATGCAACACCCTTGGCGCATTCTTCCCCACATAAGCTTGCTAAGATGGCTTCAAATAACCACCCATCCCTCCCCATCCATAGGTATTGATGTGATTTGGCAGCAAAAAGCAACCCCTTCCCTTCCCCCTCCCTGCAGACACAAGAGAAAAAAAACTGGAGACATTTTTCTCGCCCTCTTCATACCTGACTCTGCTCACCCTGTTGGTGGCCCGCTTGTGCATGCATTCCTCTCAGTTACATACACAATATTTAATTTAAAAAAAAAAAAAAACGTTGCTTTCTCCAACTCTATCCTTTCCTAGCTCCCCATTGACTTAGGCCCTCAAGTCCTTTAATTCTGTTTCCTCACTCAAAATGTAAGCAAAAAATACCTACTTGACTAGATCACAAGGTGATTGTAAATCATGAAGTGCTATGTACCTCACGAATAATGAATAACATCAATGTTAGATTTTTAGAATTCTATTTCTATGAATGCTTTTATTGGCACAAAGCAATTATAACTATGAAGTACTCAGTGTGACATCTGAACACATGTTTACAGTGTGTGACATCTGATCTAGTAAGGGCAATTGGCGAATGTTTATTACTTCACATATATATCATTTCTTTAGCGACATTTAATACCTCTATTAGCAATTTAGAAATATTCAATTTCTGTCTATCAAACTTTTCCTACTGTGCTATAGAATGTTGAGTTATTCATCTTTCCTACTGTACCGTAGTACCATATGGTTACATTGTGTGTGTCCCTCCCTCTCCCATACCCTTCTCAGGCTGCAGTATCAGCAGCTTCATACTCGACTCCTTTGAGATCAAATTTAGCTTCCACACATAAGTGAGAACACATTATATTTTTCTTTCTATGCCTAACCTCCTTCTCTTAACATAATGTCCTCCAGCTCCAGCCCTGGTAACGCAAATGACAGAATTTCATTTTGTTTTCATTTGAAAGGCAGAATTAGAGAAGGAGAGAGACAGACAGGGATTTTTCATGCATTAGTTCACTTTCCTAGTGGCTGCAACAGCTGGAGCTGAGCCATCCAAAACCAGGAGCCAGGAGCTGCTTCTAGGTCTCCCACACAGGTATAGTGGCTCAAGAACTTGAACATCCTCTGGCACTTTCCCACTCTCCCAGGCTGAAAGTGGGGAGCAGGATTGGAATTGGAGCAGCTGGGACATGAACTGCCACTCATATGGGATGCTGGCACTGCAGGCCAATGTTTAGCCTATTATGCTATGGGACAAGCACTGAGATTTTCATCTGTAATAACTGAATCTTTGTGAAGTTAGTTTCTTGTAGACACTATAGTGAGATGTTGGTTTCTTATGCAGTCTGCCAACTTAAGTCTTTTGGTGGATGAATTTAATCTATTTCCTTTCAAGCCTAATATTGATAGACAACAACTAACATCTGTCAATTCTTAATTAGATGCTAATTCTACCTGTTCTGTTAGTGAATATAGTGTTATCATTTGTTTCATGATGTTTGCTTCTACGGCAGAAAGCCGTTCAAAATTTCACATAAAGCTGGTCTGGTGTTGGTGAATTCTGTATTCACTTATCTGGAAAATACATTATTTCTCCTTCAGTATTTAAAGGATAGTCTCAATGGGTATAATATTCTTGGTTGAAAGTTTTTTTCTTTTAAAACTTTGAAGATATCATCTCATTTTCTTCTGAACTATAGGGTTTCTGTTGAGAATTCTGATAATCTAATTGGTTTTTCTTTAACATGACTTCATGCTTTTCTCTTATTGTTATCAGAATTCTCTCCTTGTCTTTAACTTTTGACAATTTGACTGTAGAATGCCTTAGAGAGTCTGCGGTTCTTTAAGCTTCTTGTAGGAAATGACACAATGGTCTAGTCTTGCAGTTCATAGGGATAGAAGTCTATCATTGAAATGAATATAGATTTTCTAACGTGTATATTTGGGCCACAGAGAGTTTAGGATCAGTCTTCTTGGAGATTTTAATAACCAAGGCCTTTTTTGTTGGTGCTAAGGGAAACAAAGTTGGCTGTCCAATTGTCTCACTAGCAGGCCTAAGTGATGCCTCGGTTTTTGCACAAGTTGCTGTGGCTCTAGAACTGTGTGATGAGTATAGACCCTTTCTCCTTCCTGCTAGGACTGATTCTTTGACTTGTGTAATACCAACAGCCCAAAGTCCCACAGTTAGGAGATGTGTACTGAACCCTGCCCCAGTCCTGCAGGGTGACTATGCAGTATGCAAGAGGTCTTGTTTCATAGAGTAGGAATGAGAAAGGATTCTTCTCTAGGTCCATTAAGTAGATTCTGGCAACACTGAGAAATTTGGAACTGTTTGTTACAGTTCTGGTTTTGCAAGGTATAGTGAGGTCATTATCCAGATCTCCTAAAGTGGGAGAAGGTTTTTTATGGACCACTGATGATTTAGCTCTCAGAAGCTAAAGTGAATCCCCCTGAATTATGTAGAGTGTTCATGTGAATTTCTAAGCTAATGCCCCTAAACTCTACAGGATGCAGAGCATCTATCCTTTGCCCTACCTTTTGCCCTGATTAGGACTCTGACTCTGGGAGGAGCAGAACAAAGGTGTGCTCTGTGACTTCCCTGCTGAGTAAGGCACTCTGCGGGAGCTGGAGTGAGGAGGGAAGCCTGGCAGCTGCTCAGACCTCATTCCGCTTCCCAGGCTGAGGTAAAAGTCAGAGGGTAACTGCAGAATTCCCGTTCAGCCTAAACTTAGTGGTGTGGCTATAATGATGTCTTCCTGCCTTTTTGTGGTACAATGGCAGCTCCCAGCTGGCAGCTTGCTGCACCACACAGCTAGCCGTAGCAGGCTCTCTGCCTTCTCTTGTCCAAGAGAATCTTCGTTATTTTTTCACTTCTTCCTCAAACATTTCCAATAGACATCTGGAAACTTTTTTTCTTTTTGCATCCCACAACAGCTGAAGTTGGTGTGGTTGTACATGGTTCATCCTTGACAGTTCTTACATCATGTTATGTTGTTTTGATTAGTATTGCCTGAATTGTTTTGAAGTCAGTTGTTGTGATGCCTCTAGGTTTAATCTTCAGAATGTCTTTGGCTGTTTGAGGTCTTTTGTGTATGTGTTTTTTTTTCTTCTATATCAGTAAGAAGGTCATGGATTTTTAGGAATCATATTGAATGTGTTGGTTGTTTTGGGGTAATATAGATATTGTATCCATATTCTTCCAATCCATGAATATGAAATGTTTCTCCATGTTTATGTGACATCTTCAAATTCCTTTATCAGTGTTTTTGTAGTTTTCATTAAAGAGATCATTCAATTCCTAGGTTTAATTTACTGCTAGTGAGGGGTTTTTTTGGTGTTTTTTTTTTAGCTGTTGTCGATAAAATTGCTATCTTGACTTCATTGATATTTTAAAAATTTGAGTTTTGTATGTTAATTTTATATCCTTACCAGATTGCTTTCTCAGTTCTAACAGTTTGGGGTGTGATCTTTATGTTTTTGCTCAGAGGTAATTTGATCTTACCCTTTCAATTAGATGCCGTCTTTCCTCCTTCTCCTGTCTCATTGCTGTGCTGAAGTTTCCAATACTAAAATAAGAGTGATAATAGTTGACAACTTTGTCTTGCTCCTGGTTCTAAAGCAAGTAATTTCAATTCCCCCGTTCTTGCGATGTAACTTGAGAGCTGTCTGATTCAAGCGTTACTGCGTTGAGGTACATTACTACTGACCCTGGTTTTTAAAGGTTCTTATCTTCAAGGGATGCCAGCTTTTATCAACTGTTTTTCCTGTGCTTGTTGAGCTGATCATGGGTTTCTCTCCCCCTTAATTCTGTTGTTGTGATCCTGTCAAGCAATAAAATGCTTGCAAATATAGTTAATAAAACAAAGTTTACATTTTCTTCCATTTAAGAATAAATGCTTGACTCATTTTTTCTTACATAGCAAAGTAGGATATGTTTTTTAGAACACTGTTATTCTCAAATTAAAAAAAAATAGTATTTAAGGGTCTGGCGCAGTAGCCTAGTGACTAAAGTCCTCGATTTAAAAGCACTGGGATCCCATATGCACTCCGGTTCTAATCCTGGCAGCCCCACTTTCCATCCAGCTCCCTGCCTGTGGCCTAGGAAAGCAGTTGAGGATGGCCCAAAGCCTTGGGACCCTGCATCCGTGTGGGAGACCCGGAGGAAGCTCCAGGCTCCTTGCTTCGGATTGGCTCAGCTCCAGCCATTGTGGTTTCTTGGGGAATGAACCATTGGACAGAAGATCTTCCTCGCTGTCTCTCCTCCTCTCTGTATATCTGCCTTTCCAATAAAAATAAGTAAAATCTTTTAAAAATACTATTGAAAATCTGAACGCTGGAGTTATGTTGATAATTAGATATATTGAACAAAACAATTAAGTTAAACAAATGAACAAATAAAAATTATTCATCTTAGAATTCTAATGAAATAAATAATAAAATTTTACAGCATGGGCTCCACTAGTCTGATGAAATATCTGCAGTAAGGAATCCATACGCTATGCAGCAAGCTTATGACAATGGCCCACTGGTTTGACAGTCTTTCCTCTTTCTTTTACTGCCAACTTGGATCTTTCGGAAGTTCTGAGAGCTCGTGCCATCATCTTTTTTGCTAAGACCTCATGGAGCTTATTTTTGGCAGAATGAAGTCACTCTAAGAGCAGCTTTACTCAACAGGCTTAGTGAGTGATGTATTTGCACAATTCCACTTTTAAAAAGCACATTATTTTTCCTCTTTTCCTCTTTAATTACTTCAGAAATATTTTGTGCTCATTGGTAAATTCACTCTACTTTTACAAATATATACACTGCCCTTCAAAAGCACCTGCTACTCTTTGCCTCTGTGAATGTCAAATTGGATGTACATGTCTAAAAGTCCTTTCTCTTCCAGATGACCTGTTGAGGTTGTTTCAAGTTCTGTGATCCTAAATTGCCTTTTGTGGCTCAGTAATAGTCTTCTGCTCAAATATTTGGGAAAAAAAAAAAAGAGGTTGCTTATTATACCCTGTAGTGGCAATTGTGACATTATATTTAAGTATACACTTATTTCATTCTTTAGCGTTTTTTTTTAAAGATTTTTTTTTTTATTTTTATTGGAAAGTCAGATATACAGAGAGGAGGAGAGACAGTGAGAAATATCTTCCGTCTGATGATTCACTCCCCAAGTGAGCACAACAGCCGGTGCTGCGCCGATCCGAAGCCAGGATCCAGGAACTTCTTCCGGGTCTCCCAGGCGGGTGCAGAGTCCCAAGGCTTTGGGCCGTCCTCTACTGCTTTCCCAGGTCACAAGCAGGGAGCTGGATGGAAAGTGGGGCTGCCGGGACTAGAACCGGTGCCCATATGGGATCCCAGTGCGTTGAAGGCAAGGACTTTAGCCGCTAGGCCACGCCACCAGGCCCCATTCTTTGGCCTTTTACTCTAAATTTCATACACAGTATAAAACAGTTTTATCTATATTTAAGGAGATACAAGTGATGAAAGTATCTGTATTACACTATTGTATTTATAAGTGCATTCAAATTGTTTCATAGATTAGTTTATTTCTTTCTCATTGTATTGATTCAGATATTTTTCCATTCTTTCAAAATGTCCTAATTTTTACTTGTTTAATTTTTTTGATATTGTTAGTCCTTAGTAATTCAAACTACTGAAGGAAGTATAGGTAGCACTCTGAATCTCCCAAAATATCATTCATTTTTTTTTAAAGATTTATTTATTTTATTACAAAATCAGATATACACAGAGGAGGAGAGACAGAGAGGAAGATCTTCCATCTGATGTTTCACTCCCCAAGTGAGCCGCAAAGGGCCGGTGCGCGCCAATCCGAAGCCAGGAACCAGGAACCTCTTCCGGGTCTCCCACATGGGTGCAGTGTCCCATGCATTGGGCCGTCCTCAACTGCTTTCCCAGGCCACAAGCAGGGAGCTGGATGGGAAGTGGAGCTGCCAGGATTAGAACCGGCGCCTGTATGGGATCCCGGGGCGTTCAAGGCAAGGACTTTTAGCCACTAGGCCACGCCGCAGGGCCCAATATCATTCATTTTTGAGTATAGAGACATTTTGTTCCATGTTTATACATGAATATATCTCATTCAAAAAGAATTTGCAATATTTGAAGAAAATTAAGAAACAACACGTTGAATGTCTTACTTTATGAGAACTGAACATTTATCCTTATATTTCCTCAACTGATACTGGCCTCTTCCTTGTTTTCTTTCTCTGCTCCCAAACTCCATTTTCTCCTCAACCAAACTGAGCCACGACAGACATCTAAGCTGGGAGGAGCTGCAGCTACTAGAACTGCCATCAGCCCATTTTATTTTTTTTATGCTTGAAATTAAATTAGAAGTGTCTTTATTCTAAAGTTATTCCAAATTCTAATAAGTTCTAGTTTGTGACAGGATAAGAATAAAAGCAATTTTTTATTAAATTTATTTATTTTATAATTTTAAGATACAGTCCCACGGGCTCTGGGATTTTTCCTTCCCCTCTCCCCACTTCCCAAACTCTCACCCTCTCACTGATTTCCCGTATATAATTACAGTAGTATAGTCCTTCATAAACAGTCATCTGTCCATCATTAAGATGTTTAAACATCCTGACATGATAGGTATGGACAATAGCAGAGAGTCCAGCATCCTATTGCCAAGATATATTTAACAGTTCCACTGGGAGTCCATCTTTGATTTGTAAGCAGAGATATACACTGCATTGTATCTTCATACCTGGATATGATAATCTCTATTACACAGTTACTGTATATCCCCTTAAGCGTTGTAATTAAGTAGAACAGGTTGTTCTAACCAAATGTTAAAGTTAAAACTTGTTTTCAACTGAAGATAATTAAGAAATAACCATTAATTAAAATAACTGATGGATAAAAATGTCTTGTTCCTGGATAAAAAGACTAAGTATTTTATGATGCAAATTCTGTAAATTAATTTGTAAATTCAGTGACTTCCCAACAGAACCTTAATGTTTCTAAATCTTCTTCAATAAAAAGTATGTGAGTGAATATAGCTGAGAACAACAGCATTGAAGAATTTTAACAAGTTTCCTTGAGGGGAAGACTAGATTTGAAGTGTGTTTAAGTTGACATAAACCACAGTAAATAAAGCAATAAATAATTAAAAGCATACTGTATACAAATAGATAAATTAATGGCTGAGTAACACAAAAGGGTATGAAAAATAAGTAAAGACATGATATTTTGGTAAAAGATGATTGTAGCAGCATTTTTAGTTAGTGAAGAAAAAAGATTGCCATAGCCTGTGAGGAGAAAAACATGCAAAATTGTGTTTCTACCTTCATTGCCAAAGTATATTCCACATAGACTCATGATTCCAATTTCAAGATTCCATGAAATATTGAAAATATGTGAAAATATTTTAATAAATGCTAAACACAATATGAATTCCAGAGGCCACCAAGATCAATAGAAAAAGATCACTATATAGATTTAAAATCTGAAATTATTTATGAAGGCATCTATAATTATGATAATAAGGAAAAAGGCAGAAAAATAGTCATGGATCTTGTGAAGATTAAGTTAATTTCCTAATTTGCAGAGAACTCTCTTTTAGTTCATAGGGGAAAAGGCAACCTAAAAGAAAAATTGGGCAGAGGACATTAAAAAGGCTAACAATAGAACAGCAAACACAAGTCCAAGCTGGCAGAAAAGATGTCCCCCCTTACCACTGTTGAACCACTAATCTAAACAGCAAAGATGAAAACACACATCCGAACAACTGTAAACATTTGCTGAATAAAGAGTTGATAATGGGAAACTGATGAGCATATAATGAAAGGCCTTTTAGTGCTATAAGTAGAAATGTAAGTTAATATTTTCTGAGGTAAGTTTGAGAGTGTTCATTAAAAGTTTTAATCCAATCATTCCATCATTTGCAGCCTTACTCTGTGAAAGTATTTTATATGAATGTGAAGAGGATGTATATGAGGCTACTTTTATATCATTAAAAATGACGTAAGGACACTTAAATTAGTACTCAGGATACCCATATCTCCTATTAAAACACCTACTTCAATCCTAGGCTCCTCCACTTCAAATTTAAAAAAATGAAAGGATAAAAACATTTTTAAAAATCTATGCAAGGGATCACTTTGAGTACAGCAGTGTCTCATTTGGGTTTTTTGTAAAAGGAAATTCATTTATTTCCATGAAACGAGGATTTGATGAACAACAGTTGAACTAAGGTGAGGAGAACATTTCCTCCCTTTCCTGAGTTGAAGGCTTAGTGACCGTGAGGAGTCCGTCTCTGGCATGTGTCTGACCACATGAAAACCACTTGATGACAAGACAGGAAGGTGGACTTGAATTACAGAACAACTTATTTTTCATATTGGACTTTGCCTTTCACTAGTCACTATTCTGTGTTTTAATGGCCAGAGAGAAGCTAGGTCCTCTGGGTCATTGATGGTGGCCAGTATTGTGGATTAAGCTGCCACCCATGAAAAAGACATCCTATAGGGGCACAGGTTTGAGATCTGACTGTTTCACTTCTGATCCAGCTCTCCTCAAATGCACCTGGAAAAGCAGCAGAAAATGGTCCAAGTCTTTGAGTCCGTACAGCTACATGACAGACCCAGATAAAGTTCCTGGCTCCTGGCTTCAGCCTGGCCCAGACCCAGCCATTGTGTCCATTAGTGAGCTGATGGAGGCTAGTTTTGGTGCTCGCTCGCTCTCTCTTTCCTTCCCTCCCTCTGTCTCTCCCTCCCTGTGTGTGTGTGTGTGTGTGTGTGTGTGTGTGTAACTTTGTTTTTCAAATAAAGAAAAAATAA
This sequence comes from Ochotona princeps, assembly GCF_030435755.1. NCBI lineage: Eukaryota > Metazoa > Chordata > Mammalia > Lagomorpha > Ochotonidae > Ochotona > Ochotona princeps. Next base: position 58,388,456 of record NC_080836.1, on the reverse strand, counting down.
ATCTTAAAAAAAAATAAGAGCAAACACCTTGATGGGAAGAGGGAACAGGTTCCTTCATGGATGCTGGGTATTGAAAATCTTGGGAAATATCTGAGGGAACTTCATAGAAGACTCCACCATAATCAATCCAGAAGATGGACAGGAGTGACTATTTCACCTGTTTCACCATCATGACTTGGATTATAGTAACTATAACCCAGCTATTATCTAGGGTCTTCCTGACCCTCAAGATAAAAGTAATTTAATTTCTACCCTAGTTCCACATCCTGTAGAGTCTGAAACCTTCCCCAGTACCCTCTGAATCTGGGACATCAGGCTGCAATGAAGGAAGGCACCCAGGTGTCCTGGCCTCCTGTGTCTCAGCCCTCAGGCGCCTGCTTCCATCATGTGATTTCTCTTCATACAGCTTCAGTGAGATCTTTACACTCAGCCCCTTTGCCTGGTCCAGCAGCAAGAGCCCATCCTGGTCTTTAACAAGTCTCAGGGGATAGTGGCATTTGTCACCAACAGAACAAATACCATGACACACCCCTCGAGAGGTTTCTGGACCCCAACCACTTCTTGAGCATTGAAGTGCCACAAATTCTTCCCTTCTCTACTTCCCCATGCAGCAACCTCCCCACCCGCCAATCCCCACCACCCTGGTCTCTGAGCTTCTCTCAACTCTCCCACATTTATTTCTCCCTTGTTATTTCTTCTCTATTTTGTGCTCTTTGGGAAGAAAGAAAACCAAAAATTCCTCTCCTTGTCTCATGCAAAAGAATCATGCCTCTTCTCTGGATTTGAAGCAGTGACCCATAACTTGGCCAATAACTGTAAGATTTCACCTGTTGGGTTAATGATCTATTAATATATGTTTCCCAAAAGCACAACCAGAACTCTGTCTAGGATGAGTTTTCAGGTTGGCCATTAAGATAACATAAATGGTTTTACCTTGTCTTAAGTAAACAAGTGATGAAAACTGGCCTTCAAATGGGGCCAACGAAATGATTTACTAAACTGTCAACAAACATGATCCCTCAGGGAATCACACATAGATGACTTTCATTTTCTTTATTGGGTATTTTCAATGAGTTTTGAATTTTTTGCAATAAGCATATATCACTTTCCACTGAGACATCAGAGGTGAGAAAGACACAATCCTTCGGGCTAATTCCTGCCCGGTATACCCAAAACAGGCCTCAAGCCCAGTGTGACAGTGATGGGCAGCATGACTTGTCAATGTCAATGGCCATCTGCAGGAATCAGATGTCTAAGTACCTGGACTGGTCATCCTCACTTTATGGTATGGTTAAACCTTTTCACTTTGGCAATAGGACCACTCCCTGTCTCCCAGATCCAGAAGTTGCCATCAGTTCCTGGTTTTAAGGTCTCTCCCTAATGGATTCCTTCTAATAAAACTGGCATTTGATTCTGAGTTTAATTCACATTGCAGTTTCTCTATTGTCAGGTTTTAATTGAAAACATCCAAACATTTGCTCTGAAGCTATAAAGTCAAGAAGCCAGATGGGATGATGGCATACTTTCCTGCATATCTTGATAAGAAAATCAGAGAATTTTAAGTCTGCTAGATTTTTTTTCTGGGTTTAGAGTTTAAATTTATTTCAATATATTTATGAAATGAAGCAAACTTAATAGCAAGAGAGGTACTCGGTAATTGGAAAGTCAGTTACCTTTTATTTCTTGGTTAAAAACAGGAAGTAGGTCAGTTCCTTGGTAATATTATTAGCAAATACTATTTATAGCATGGTGTAAATTACCAGAGAAGGACATCCTAATTTTGACTTTCAACCAAGAATAATAACTGGCTCCTCCTTATTCTCAAATATATTAAGAATGTAATGTGCCCTTGCCTCCTTATGAAACAGTAAAAGCAAACCAAACTAAGTCACTAAGAAACTTTCACAATTCACAGTGTGCTTCTGCCAGCAGTACTTGTCATAGATGCGTATTTCAGTCACATAACACAGGACTGCATGTTGACGAGAGAAATATCAACCGAGAATAAAATATTTAGGACATGAAATTACTCATAGCCCTTTATTTATAGGCCCTCCTATATGTATTTCTATCACAACTGCAAAGCTAGAATTCTTGTAGATCTGCAATTGATTCTTCTTGTGAAATGTGAATTATACAACCACTAATTTAAGTGTAGCTAAAATATATCATGAGATTTTCATAAATATCATCCTTTAAAGGTAAGCAAATTATGTGTTTGCATTTGTTTTATTACTAAACAGAGGAGGAAAAGGCTGTCTCAGATATGACCAAACAGACTCAATATCTGTGCATATCAGAATGAACCATTTGTATGTAAACCACAAGATAAAATGTTATTCAAGAAGAATTGTGATTTGCTGCTTCTTGATTTCATCTAACTTCAGGTGAAAACATGCCCCAAATTCTACTTCTCTATCTTTCTCCCAAATGATTCAGAAAAGTGGTAATATCATCACCTAATATTTTTAAAGGGAGACAAATATATTTCAACAAGAGATACTAGGAAATATTAAAACTCCAAAAACTGAAGAATGTCTCCATCTGTGTATCAGAAACATTGGGACAAGCAAGCTGTCATACACTGTCCTTCTCCCAGTTTGCACCTGATGCTGAAATCTCAGTTGCCAGTCTGCCTCTGGGTGGCTGGCCTCCTGAGCGGTGCACCATGCTAAACTCCCGCACTAGACCGAGAAGACTCAGGGCTCTATCCTGGGATGAACAAGTGCCCCAGGAGAAGTGAGCTGTCTAATCTGCAGGGTAAGATTTTGGATTTGTTATGATTCTGGGTATCAGAGGAACTGTTCAGATCCTTTATACTGGGGATTGAAGCAAAAAGACTAGAGCGGCAATCCCCGCCTTGTATCAATTGCAAAATTCAGAATGATCTTCAAAGAGTACAAGAACTCCAGCTCTGAATAATAATTTTGTGATTAATTGCATGCTTGCCACTTTTTACATGGAAGACCTCTCCAGCTCCACAGTTAATGAGCCCTCTTGGAGGCAGCAGGGATGGCCGAGTAGTTGAGTCCCTGTCACCCACATGAGAGATGCAGATTGAATTCCTGGCTCCTAGTTTTGGGTTGGTCCAGCTCCAGACATTGCAGGCATTTGGGAAATAAACCAGCAAGTAAGAATACTCTTGCACGTGCGTGTGCTCCCTCTTGCACTCTGACTCACTCCTTCTCCCCAACCCCAACCCAGCACTGCAGTGTAGTGGGCAAAGCTGCTGCCTGCAACAGTGGCATCCCATAGGAGTATGAGTTCAAGTCCTAGATGTTGCACCTTAGATCCAGATCCCTGTGCCTGAAAGAGGACCCAAGTCCTTGACCTCTGAACACACATGGGACAATCACAGGAAGCCGCTGGTTCCTGGCTTTGGCCTGGCCCAGCCACAGTGCTTGTGGCCAGTTCGGGAAGGAACCAGTGGATAAAAGGTTCTAGCTCTCTCCCTATTTCTCTCTTTCTGCCTCTTTCTCTCTGTAACTCTGCCTTTCAAATAAACAAATATTTTTCCAAAATATAAAATACACTATTATGAGCAATGCAGACTATGTGAATTTTCTGATAAAGACACAAATCACTTAACAATAGAATTTCAGGGAGTGGCTCTGTGTGCTGTATTATTATTTAATCTAGATGCTTCCCCATATAACCTTCCCCATCAATCAGGGCAATCTCAGAGAATTTGTATTGTACACAAATACTGGGGGACATTATTTTAGAAAATGAAATGAAAACTGAAAAATGGAATAAACAGGTAAATTTTCAAATGTTGAAAAGGTAAAACTCATGTTTACCATTTTTGTAGTTTGAATATGTCATGAATTTTTTTTAAGAACTCATAGTTCAAACCATGCGCACTAGAGGAAAAGTTAAAATACATGTGATTTTTGGTTTTCTGGGTGAAGTAATTTTCTTCTAAAGAGTAAGATAAAACCTGACTCTGGAGCCTTTAATGAGTTGGATTATGCCACTCTCAACACTCTTGTGTTGGAATTCTCACTTTGAGTCTCTCCGAATGTGATCATATAAGGAGATTGGGTTTACACAAGATAATCAAGCTGAAATGAGCCCATTTGGCATGGCATCATGCAAGCTGACTGCTGCATGTCCCTGATTATAAACCAGGCACTTGGACCCAGAAGCCCACACAGAGGGAGATGGCATGAAGAGACAGAAGGAGAGGAAGAGGCGGGCAGCAGCTCCCTAACAGCCCTCTGCAGGAGCCCTTCAGCCCACACTCCTGTGCTGGGCACCGGCCTCGGGGGCTGTGTGCTTTCTCCGGGCAACCTGAGCTGACTGAGCCCAGCTGCTCATTGCCTTTCTGCCGCCTTGCATCCAGCATCTCATTGCATATGCTAATGTGTTCCTTGGATCAGCCCATCCTTCCCTTCTTCCTGGGCTTGAGTTAGGAACTAAGATCTTTTAGAAACTCAGGGCTTTTGCAACAAGGTGGAGGAATCCACCATGGGGGAAGGGCATGAAGAGGGGTTGGGGGATTCCCAGAGCCTATGAAACTGTCACATAATGCAAAAATAATTAATAATTAAAAAAAGAAACTCAGGGCTTTGGGTTGGGCCTCAAGATCTGAATAGAGACTTTGCATGCTGTTGCAGATTCTAGAAGATGGTCGTAGCAATAGCTATCCTGGGCTGAGTCCCTTCTAACTGGGCGCTCCTCAACAGGTACCATCTGTCACTGAAATTCAGGAGATACACTGTCCTGAACACCAGAGAGGTTGGGTAACTTTCCTAAGGTCACACAGTTTTTGAGCTGAGATTTGATGAACTGTGGTCTACAACGAGACTGCCAAAAAACTGGAAACATCCAAAATACTGGAATTACTTAATAAGTTATGACTTACCCATGTAATATCAAATATATAAGCAAGTAAACATATGACCTAGTTTAAATAATATATATAACAAATAAGGCACTAATTTTATAAATAATTGCTTATGTATAAGAGAGGGCTCATGGAAAATGTGCATTATCTTTTCATTCCATTTTCTGTTATTTACTGAAACTTAAAAATGCTCACAATATAATACCAAGGAAGATGTTAGTACATGAGAGTGAGAGCTTGCTGCACAACGAAATCCCAATTTTTTACTAAAAACTAGAAAATATTAGATCAAGGATGATAGTCTCTACTGACATGAAAGAAGGCAATTTTAACTTTGTGCGTGTATTTCCAACTTTTAAATAAATATATGATACTTTAAAATTCAAACATGAAAGCTAAGTAAGGTGTCAAAATTCCCAGAATGAAACTCTCCTAACCTCTCGCGTTGAAGAGAGGGATGTGTTTGCTTTTGTTTTCTTCTGGGACAGCTATGACTGCCTCTCTCAGATTGTTGGTGACACGCCACCATGGCCCTTTCTCTACTAGACGCCTTTGCTTTCAGGAGAAAATATCACTGCCTCCACCACCTCTACCGACTCTCCCAGACATGTCTTTCACTGGCCTCATAGATTATCCATATGCCAGTACGTCCCCAGCGAACACAACCTTGAACGCAGTCAAAAATCTTCTGTGTGAAGACAAAAAAAAAATTCCAAGCGAAACTCCCAGTTGCTCCCACAGTCTATCTATCAGTGACTTGGTGTCTAACCACCAAAATTCTAGAGCTACCCCCAAAACCATGGTGTGAGCTCCTACAGAAATGCCTTTGCTGAGCTGGATTTGGCCATGAAACTATCAGTTTACCCAGAGTGGCCATTGCATTTCAGGAGCGAAATCCAGCATGGTTCTTCTAAACAGTGAGCTCTCTTTTATCTTTGGGCTACCGATATTTGTACTACCAGTTTAGAAACTGTACATCATACTCCACTTAACCTTAGCTTCTATAAAGTTCACACCCAAATACCCAGTATTCCTCTAACAAATGACTGGATGTGGCAGGGTCAGGGGATGGGGAGGGGTACATGACGGTCTGTGACTATCTCCTGGTACTGATTTCCTCCCTTTTCGCCCATTGTTATATGTTTCTTCAAAGCTTTCTAGAGCAATGGAAAGGGGACTGAATTAGTGGAGAAACAAGCAAACATACAAACAAAAAAAGGACCAATGAGGGTGATGGGAATGTAGGGCTGGGATTTCAAACCCACACAGTGTAGAGGAAAGATGTGTTGCTCTACGTCCTGCTCTAGAACAATCTGCTGTAATTCCAGGGAAGCTAGCATGAAGAAAACAAGGAAAGTAGGTTTTCCCCGATTACTTGAGTTCTGGCAAAATGTCAGCATCCATGTCGGGTACAGTCAGAGCTCTGAGGAGAGCCACAGGGGCGCACAGATCACCTGGCATGTCCGTATATTCCTGAGGAACAAGGCCAGCAGGGTTGAGATCCAGTGGGCAAGTCAGAGCTGCAGGGGAGAGTGACGTTTTTCTTTGTTCCTTTGTGATTTTTTGCAAGTTCAAATTCTGCATTGCATTTACACACATACTGGTCTGTTTATAGACTTTCAGCATCAGCAAAGTTGGTCAAGGTCAGCATTTGAAGAAAGGAGTGAAAGGGGATCACTGATCAGATGCTTTCTCCCTGGGTCCCAGGAGATGCACACCCAGCTTCCAGACTGCTCTGCCCAGACCTAAGCGGCCCCTACCGTGTCTCCCACTCAGCATTTAAATGTACTGGGTGGGTTGGTATTTTTTTTGTTTGTTTGTTTGTTTGTTTGTTTGTTTTTTGCGTGGCTTGCTTTGTTTTGTGTTAGAGTTCCCATTGATCCACTTCACTTTTTGATTGAATGTGTATTAAAGGAGGTAGTGAGGGAGGAGGAAGCGTGTGGAGTCGGAACCCACATTAGACGTTGGAGGGAGAATTAAATTAAACCCACAGGAGAGCAGAGGAGAGCCAGAGGGAGCCATGTTCACCTTCAACATTAAGTCAAGAAATCTGCGGAGCAGAGATCAAAGTACTAAGAGTGGGAACACTCTGCAGGTCTGCCTTCCTGCAGTGGGGCCAGGCATCGACGGGCCACCTCCAGCCAGGAGTTCAGAGTGGCCCAGCTTTCCCATCCCACGCCCATGTCACCCCCACCGACCAGGGCTGGCCTCAACGACAGAAATGGAGGGCTCACAGAAGGGTCCAGGAGGAAGCAAGAGTCGACACAGACCCCCAATACTGATTCTCCTCTGGCTGGAGGTGGGCAGGAAGGAGGATCCAGCTCAAATACTGAGCAACCAGAAAAAGAAAAAGATGGCGAGAAAAAGGAAGAGGGAGTCCTGCCAGCTGGAGGCCGGGTACCCCTGGCCCAGGTCCACACCTGCACCCCGGCGGAAAGGGTCGTGGGTGTTGAAGACAGTGGTGAAAAAAACCAAAGGCCAAAACACCAACACCGAATGAGAAGTGGAAGCCCCGGTGTCCCCAGATAGCTGGAACCCCCCGTCTGCTCTCTGAAGCTGGTCGCTGGCCCTGGGGACGAGGTGGCGTTTCCAACCCGGGATCCTGGGGCTTCTGGCTTCCTCGCCCGTACAGTGGGACAAGTGACTCTGCTGAGCTCAGCCTTACACACCGGGCACTGCTGCCGCTGCGGCCGGGTCTCCAGTCACTGGTGCAGGCAGGGCCAGCAGTACAGGTGACCACATGCACTGACCACGGCTTCCCAAGCAGTCTCCAGCCGTATGTTACATCTGAAGGTCGCACCTGCCCCGTCTTGCTCGCGGTTTGACCCTTAAGGGACCCCCATCCTTCTCGGCAGCTGCCATGGCCGGTTCGCCCCCTCCCCAGTACCCCCAGACCCCCCAAACACACATACACACACCCCAACAAATGAGACACCGCCTCCTGCCCCTAAATGTACTGTTGCAACATTTCCACAGGCAGCACTGGCAGCAGCGTGGCCCGTGCTGTCCTTTGCTCCAGCGCAATTTTCCTCTCCAAGATGCTGAGTCACCAAGGGGAGCGGCACACATTCCGTGGGCAGCAGCGGTCCTTGGAGAACACAGAAGCTGTTCATCGTGTCCGAGAGCTTGAGGAAGACCCGAAAATGGAAATGAGAACGGGATGGGTGGAAACTCCATCACTGTAGCAGCAGGCAGAAGTCGCTGCCAAGCAGGGCGCCGGACTCCGCAGAGCTCCCAGCCTTGCCTCCCCCCTCCCGACCTCCCCCTCCGGGGCTTTCACGGAGCAAAGGGAGGGTGGCTCTGCTCCGCCCGACCCAGAAGGGCGTGGAGAGGCTCAATTGGGAAGTTCTGAGCTATGGACTGCCTTGATGTAACTATTGATCTTCAAATATCGAGGGCTTCAAAACCAAAACCTGGGCACACCTGAACTTTCTGTCTTCTCTTTCCTAAAGGTCACTGAATTAAAAGAGAAACTTGAAAGCAGAAGAATGGAGTCTAACAGGACTTGCAGGAAAAGCTTGATAGTGTCAGCCTTTAAAGTGATTACAGGGGCAGCTTTTATGATTCAACAATATTTCTGGGTAAGGTTTTTATTTTTAATGGAAATTGTTTCTACCCAAACAGAGAGGTTTCTCCTCTAATGAAGTGTGAGTAAGATATTACAAACACATCCTCCTCAAACCTTTCTGCATCCTGTCACCGCACCAGCTGCCATTCAGGTGAGCAGGTCTCATTATATAGACAGAACTTCATTTTCTCTGGCAAGAACCATAGGATTAGCCTCTATTTAGAGACTTGTCCTCTATTTCAAAGAAGAAGACTGAAGCTTGGGGACAGGAGACAATCTGCATAAGAATACATTTCATAAAGAAACAAGTGCCTTTGCTTGTGGCTCAGCTGATTAGTCTGCAGTATGGGCTTCCATCCAACCTCTTGCTCCAGGTTCACTATGGAAAAGAGAATTGACAATCCCATTGGCCACTGGAACAGTTACAATGTGGCCAGTACATTGTGGGACACCTCTCTTGCTCCTTAATGTCCTCAGTTCTGCAGTGTACCTACTGTATCATAGCTTTCCTCAAAACACTGGTTGGAAACAGGAGGCACAGTTCCTGCTAAGTACTTGGTAAGGGTCAGAAAACAACCATGTCCTTCAGATTAGCACTGCAGTGTGCCGTGCCTGCTCCGGTTCTCTCAACTGCCTTAGAACTCCAATGGCACAGCCTCCTTTTGGATCCTTACATCCATCAGAGCGCTCATGTTTACAAGTTCTGGAAACCAGACTCAGCAGTAGATTGAAAAGGAAGGTAATCAGTCACTTTGCCTGGGAGCATGGCCAGGGAAGGACTGAGGGCGGCGTGTCCATGACTGGCAGTGACATTGAGGGCTGCGATCCGTGCCTCCGCTTTGGCTTATTACACCCGACTGCAGAAGGAAGGCCAAGGGAACCTCCGATGATCAAAGCAATCCCAACTTCATCCAGGGGTTCTTTATATAAAGGGCCGAAGGGCTGTTAGCTCACGCATTTCCTTAGAGTCTCTCACCTTGCTGTCGGCTTGCCCACCGTGAACAATGGGCTGGAAAAGGAGAGGAGGCTTTTCAGGGTTATTCTGACCAGAAGGTGCTACACTCCCTGCCTTCCTCAAAGCCTTGCATGGCAGGGCTCAATCACTCTTTCCCAAATGGATGACAGAAAGAAACAACAAGTTTATTTAGGATGCCTGGTGGGAATTCTAGAAATATCTAGAAGACAGACAGCTCACTGGCCCAGATATTAGCCCATTCCATCTGATAGCCCAGCCCACAATGCCCATGTTATGCAGAGTTAAAATAAATAAATAAATAAATAAAACCCTCTGTAGACACGCAGTTTTATCTTAGAGTAATCTTTGTGTGCCCTTAATTAACTCACGTCTGTGAATATCCTTCTCAAATGCAGATGACATAAATGTGAAGATGAAAAATAATACCCTTAGCACATTATCTATGACAGGTTCCTCAAGAGATTGTCCAGGTGGGGCATATACACCGCATTAAGTAACATTGAATTACATGGGGATTCATCTCTTCAGCTCCTTTTCCCACGTTCCCGATCATTTTCAGTTGAAAGCCAGTTTAGTGTCCTATCTTTTTAATATTCCCTTGACACGTGCCTGTCTTCCTTTAGCAAAGTGTTAGGCTTGCAGTTTGAAGGACACCTACCCCGCTTTTAAACATTGCTTTGTCCTTTCCCAGTCTTTATTGTGATGAATATAATAACTGTGGCACCACATTTGTCATCTCTCCACCTGGGGTAGTGATGCAAAGAGTCCTTTGAAAATAAATCTGTGTGGCACTGGCACAATAGCGTAGCGGTGTAAGTCCTCGCACTGGGATCCCATATGGGCACCGGTTCAAATCCTGGCGGCCCCACTTCCCATCCAGCTCCCTGCTTGTGGCCTGGGAAAGCAGTCGAGGATGGCCCGCTTGGGGAGTGAATCAATGGATGGAAGGTCTTCGTTTCTGTCTCTCCTCCTCTCTGTATATCTGCCTTTCCAATAATAAAAAAAAAACCTTTAAAAAAAAAAGAAGAAATCTATGTAAAAAAAGAATGTCAGCTAAAATAGGAAATGTGGAAAAAGATTATAGGATATGGTAAAAAAATATGAAGATTATATGTAGCTAAATGCAGGTGTGCCAAAATATAGACGTGTCACAGCAGCAATAAGGTTTGATGATCGCTTACCTGGTTTAGAAGGTAACTGTAGCTGTAAAAGCAAGACAGCACTGCAGGCAATTGCTTCAGAGGCCACAAGAGGGCAGTCTATCAGCAACTGTAGAGACCATTTGGGACAGCGCCTGCTGCCACCACCGCTAAGGCTTGTGCAGCAGCAGCCTTCTTATGGCTCTTCTCAGACCTACTGAATCAGAATCTTCTTTCCACCAGGATTTCTTCAGTAGTTATAAAGCCCATTACAGTTTTTAGCTAATTTCCCCTGTCTAGGTATAGAATTGACAGAGACAGTGAGATCTTCAGTCTTCTAGTTCACTCCCAGGTATGTGCAGGGGTAGGAGTTAGGAACTCAGTTCAAAACTCCCATGTGGCTAGCAGGTACTTAACCATTTGAGCCATCACCACTGCTTCTCAGGGTACACAGTGGTGAGAAATCAGGCAGTAGAGCTGGAAGTAAAATCTAAGCACTCTGTTAGGACATGTGCAATTCTTAATGCTGCCTCAGTGGTCAGGCCAAACATCCACCCTATTTATAATCTTCAAGACTTTTTCCCATGGATTTTGTTGTCACTCTCCTTGGGTGTGAATTGCAGTTCTTTCAAATAGTAGTGTATGTTAGGTAAGAAACTGAATTTCCAGTGCCCGAGTAGTGAGCCCAGGAGGGCCTTGCTGCTTCTTCGCTAGTCGATACTGAGGCTGATTAGTGGCTCAAGGGAAAGGATGCTATCCTTAGCAGGACTGGGTTGACCTGGATGTTTTGTTGATGATCAAGAGTGGGCTTCTTTGAATGATCTTCAGAGTACACAAATATGGTGCCTGATCCCATCTCTTTATCTTATGTGATACACAATGAATTATTTTGAAATGCTCAATCACAGTGGCTCTCAAATAGAAAATTACAGTAGACAAATCAACCCCACTCATGAAAAGGCTTACATATTAAACATTTTAGACCCATCAGTGATGGTTGTAATTGCCTTCTGTTGAGAATCTGGCTTTTCTCAGAGCATCATTACTCTTCATAATTAGTTTTGTGATTTCCCCATAGAATATGATCCATTTCATCTGAAAAGCGAAAATCAAGTAGTTGATCACTGTCTATCTATAATTTTCATTGCTCTTTATCCAAGAAAATATTAGTTCTTATTAGCCAGCTAGAGATCTATTATGAATGTCAATGTAACTTAATTAAAGCATAATATTAATCATAATACTCTTTTCCAGACTCAAATACTTTCCCAATGATATTTAGGCCTTCACTGATGAAGTAGAGAAATAAATCAGATAAAGGCCTTTTTGATGAGTAGGGAGATTTAACCACAGCCTTTCGTAATGAAAAAATAATGTAATAGAAGGTATAGAAAGAATTGTATCTGCTAAATCATATCTAGAAAAAACTCAAATAAGAAAATCATGCTTTACCAAATTTTATTCCTAAACATTTAGCCTTATTTATTGAATTTCTAGGTATAATAACTATTGGTCAACAAGTCAGATTCATACCCTCTACGAGTGTTCCCAAATTTTATTTACTATTATTTGAAATGCACAGGTAATTGAAGGCATTTGAGAAAGTTTTGCTATCTAGTATTTACATATGTACCAACGTAACAAACTAAAGTGTTTTCTTCATTAATGAGGATGTCTGTAATTTCTTTGGGAGAAAATTATCCATTTGTTTGGGATAATATTTTAATGAATTTCTACTTCAGTGGTCAGGTCACTTGGTGCCAGGCACTGTTCGGGGAGGGTGGCGCGGGAGAAAGTGCATCACTGAGGCCAGCAGGTGTGCGCACACCGCTCTCCTTAAAGGGCTGTTTCCTAGGTTGCAGTTGTTGCAGTTGGAACCTCTTTGTTGGCTTTGTGGTTGTCTCAGAAACAGAGTTATCATCCTGGAGTGGAGGGGCATGAGAAAAGAACCTAGGTGTGTCCGAGAGTGGCCCTAGCCACAAGAGGAAAGATGAGAGGAGCATGCGCATGGCAATGCACAGAGCTCCTGGAGAGTACGTGGCAGCTGTCGTGGTCTCCTGGGGCAGGGGTCTGCATTGTGGTCATGAGGAGTCCTGCCAGAAAGCTGGAGAAATTGTGGATACTGAGGTCACACCTTCATTTATGCATTGGGAGATTCTTTTAGATTCAAGGAACAACCGCCCACCGCTCCTCCCCAACTGCCCCCTCCCCTCAAAAAAAACCCCATGGTTGTAATTTGGCGCTCAAAGTTCTTAGGGATGTTCTGAAGATCCTGATGAGATTTGGTCACGTGTAGAATTTTTTTGAGAAACAATCCTTTGGGTCTGCCTTCCGTCATGTATAAGCTATGTCCTCCCTCAGGCTGGTATCAGAAGAAGACCACAGTATCAGCTGAAGCCACCTGCTGCTTGTCCACATTCAAAGGAGAGAAGAGGCAGGCTGCTTCCAATTCCCCAGTAAAGAAAATGCCCTGTGCTGTTTACTAGGCCTGAATTACCTACATAAAGAAAGATGTCTAGGGGATTGCGTTAGCTTGGTGGGCTTAGATCTTTGAGGACTAAAACTTGAATGTGGAAATGGAGTCATGCATTATGAAGGTTTACTGTGAAGGTTTTGAAGGCAAATTTGATAACCAATAGAATCTTATCTGTTCTCTGAGCATCAACATCAACAAGTTTTAGGAAGGGGTTCAAGGTCCAATAAAGTTTCAGTTAGCTGTTAAAGAAAATCCAGTTCTCCTTCCATAGATGCTATATAATAAAAACAGCTTTTTTATTTCACACTACCACTTTCTCAGAATTAGCATTTATTTTTTACTATTTTTTTAGCACAACCTGTTGTACTTGGGACTCAACATCAATGTGCTGATAGAAATTTGTAATCATTGAAGAATCCCTCAATTCAAGCTTTCTTTTCATGAAGGCAGAATCTGGATCTCAGAAGAACATGGAATCTGAAGACATCGGAGGGGGACCGGCTTCCGGGTCAGAGGGTCAGAACTTAGGGTGCCCTGCTTAAACCCACTGCCGGTTGTGTAGCCTGAAAAGGAGTCCAGATGTGGGAGTTAAAAGGATTTTCCAGGACTCCCTCTGGCCATCCTTGCACCAGGCCGTGGAGCTCTCCCAGTAAATACCAAAAGCCTGAGTAGCAGGGACTTGTGCCAGCAGTGTGTAGTTGGGGCTGTGCTTGAAGGAGCAGGCAATGTTTTCCAGATGTGCGGTCCTGGTGTGCTGGGAGTTCTGCTTGGGGAGAACAGGGGGACTGTTTATCTCTGATGGAGGAAGACGGTGTGTGGCTGAAGCCTTTCTAGACATGAGTTAAAGAATCTACTTGTGTGTGTTTTCACACAGTGAAGAGAGAGCTCAAGAAGAATGAAGGTGAAGTGTTTAGGCATCAGAAGGCTGGAGCTCAGCAGCGAGCTCAAGCTGAGCGTACCTCCCTTCCTTCCTGAATGGTTTGGCTGTCTGCTTATTTCTGCTGTGCCTTTATGTGGGAGGTTTGAGAATGCACCAAGGGTTATTTATAAGCCACTGTCAAAAATCCTGTGGTACCCTGTGACGATATGGAGTCATTTTCTTTTTGATCTCCTTTCGACTTACACTGAAGTTTGTCTAACAAATGCTTGCTTTTGAAAAAAATCTGCTGGACTACACCTGGTAGAACCATATTTATTATCCATTGAGCAAGGTAGTTAAAGATTAAAAACATCAATATTTGCATTGTAAAATGTTAACTCTCTTGATTATGAACTCAGCCAGGAGAAGAGAACAAAGTTGAGTGGCAAATGCATTATTTATGCGAGTTTGTCTTTAGTTGATGGATTTGAATCATTTGCGTTATGCTGGTTTGGATTGGCAGATCCATGGGATGTTCTGAGCTGGGGGAGCCTGTGTTAGCCTCTCTGAAGGAGGGCAGTTTTTCATCTGGGTACGCTGACCTTGGCCAGGAGAACAGACTCTCAGTGCTTGTCCCAGCTGCTACAGATTCTCTGCTTCAAAACTATCTGCCCTGCAGGTGCTGAGATTCCTGTCTCAGAATTCATTTCCAGGAGCCACCTCCTAAAACATAAATACTACTGAGAAAGCCAAATGTGTAGTGCACTCATTCTGGTTCACTGTAGAATGTGTCCTTGAGTTTAATTCTTCGTCTTGTACATTTTATTTGGGAGTGGTACATACGCTATCTTCCCCTCCTATCTGAATTCTTTATATTTGGATTATTCTTCCTTGCAATAGTCCCCACTAAAATTACAATACGTGCACACCTATGCCATGTGCTACAAAGCAACATTCATACATTGATCTTGCTATGAATACAATTACGACCTTACTGCCTACATTTTAGCCCTTCTGAGTTCAGTGTTGCATCCTAGTGCAATTCCTTTTTGCCATTTCCTAATACAAAGAAATGCTACCCTGTTGCTAGGTAACCTCTACTAGGTTCTGTTTAGCTTCTGCATTCTTTAGGTTTTCTAATTATAATTGCTTTCCTTCTGAAATCTCCCCATTCATGGCTGCCATTGTATTTGGATAACTGTCAGTATATTATTGTTACAATTGAATTCAGTGATGAGAAGCCGCAATTTCCTCATCCTTCAACAGAATAGAAAATTGATGTGTTCTTATGATGCATCTGCATGCTTTTAGAGAAATTGTTCTGCTTTTATGGGTTACATTTTATGGGTTACATTCCCACAGGAGGCTTTCAGTATTTAGCAACCCTTCCCCTATGTAATTTTGCCTCAACTTTCCAACCCCTATCATAATCCATTTCCTGGAAGAAATAGGCTTGTGTCTAGATTATGGTCATGTTTTTATATGAAGAGAAAATTCTGACAGAAAGTAAGGTAGAGAACAATGTTCAGTTTATAAACTAGTGAACAGCAACAGCAGTAAATATGTGAGCAACTGTATTTAACTGTAGCCTGGTTGTATGTCAGTGACTTTGAAGTGATTGGCCTGTATTATAAATGCTGTGGAGGTATTGTTCCCACTTTGCGGATGAAAAGCTGAAGTAAGATTGAGAACACTGTGAGGTGTTGTTCGTACTTTGTAGATGAAAAAGCTGAGGTCAGATGCAGACCACATGGCAAATGGGTGGTAGAACCAAGATGTCTTAGTTTAAGTAGTTATTGATTCTAAGATGGAACATAAGATTAATAAAAAAGCTTTATAAGAAGTCTAAAGATTGATTATAAGATGAAGCTTAAACTCAGGAAGATTCAAATAATTAAAAGAGACTATTTGGTGCAGCAGTTGAGTCACCCCGCGTGATGCCCGTACCCTGTATCAGAGGGCTGTATCCACATCCCCGCCCTGCTCCTGATACGGCTTCCCGCTAATGCGCACCTCCCTGGCCTCCCAGATCCCAGCTTCACCCTGGCCAAGTATTTGGGGAGTGAATCATTGAGTGGGGGATAGCTCTCACTTTCTTTCTCTTGCCTTTCAAATAAATAGACAAGCAATTTTAAATTTATTTAAGGCTAAGATTTTAAATCAGTCAAGTTGTACATCATAAGATGAATGGATTTTTAAAATATTGCATGTATGTATATATGTGCATTTATATATACACAATGGCATACTTTTCAGCTATATGTGTGTGTGGGTATAACATAAATGTGTGTATAAACATAGTGGAGTATCATTCAACTATAAAGCAGAATAAAATTCTACCACTTAAAGCAAAATGGATACAACTTAAGCATCACATTGAGCAAGATAAGCCAGAAACAGAAAGACAAAATGCCATACGTTCTCCCTTACATGTGGGAACTAAAATTTAAAAAGAAAAAAAGACAAGAAAATGCCTGCCTGTATCCATATTGCTGTAGATATAGTTTGTCAAATTTTGTTTTCTGTCTTTCTCAAACCAGCGCTTAAGAGATATATATGTTATAATAGCATTGATGATCTGTGATCATTTTAAAACTTACTGCATATGAATGAAATGGAAATCTTTTCACTCAGTTACTGCGCTTTTCTATATATTGCTGTTGAACTGTGGTCTTTCTGCTGTTTACCTGTTTATTTTTTGTTTATTACTTGTTCACTCTTTATTGGGTGGAGTATCAAGCTTTGACTATATTGTGAATTAAACATATGTTAACTCGGGCCCAGTGTTGTGGCATAGCATATTCAGTCACTGCCTAAAGAGCTGGCATCTCATGTGGCCAATAAGAGCTATAGCTTCTCTGTTTCCCACCAAATTACCTGCCAGTGCACCTGGGAAAGCAGCAGAAGATGGTTCCAATGCTTGTGTCTCTGCACTCATACGGGAGATCTGCAAGACGCTCCGGGGTCTATCTGGCCCAGCCCCAGCCATGATGACTTATTGGGGTGCAAACTAGCTGATGAAAAATCCCTCTCTCTTTCTCTCATTCAATTTCTCTTTATGCAAGTCTGTCTTTCAAATAAATAAATAAATCTTTAAACTGTTATCTCGATATGACAGTCTCCATTACACAGCTACTATACATCCCCTTAAATGAAGAGCCACAAAACAAAATCAACTGTCATATCTAGTAACATGTTATTTAACTTCATGGCAGTGTAAATTTCTGTTTTTCTCTCTATTGTTGATTTTGTGCAATGACTTTTCATTTGAGGGGATGTACAGTAGCTGTGAAATGGAGACTAACATCCAGATGTGAGGATACAATGTAGTATGCATTTCTACTTCCAGACAAAGATGGACTTATAATGAAACTGTTTACTATATCTTGACGATAGGATTCTGGACTCTCTGCCATTGTCCATGCCCACAATGATGGACATATGACTGTGTATGAAGAACTATATTTTAGTAATGATATAGAGGAACTAGGCAAGGGGGGTGGGAATTGGGGCTGGGATAAGGGAAATACCAGGAGCCTATGGAACTGTATCATAAAATGATAATAATAATAATAAAATGTAAAAAAAAAGAAATAAACAAATGAAGAGATTAAAAATGTTATCTCAAACATTTTAAAAAGAAATAAGAGGAAGAGAGGGGAAGAGAAGGCGGCAAGAAGGAATACAAGATGTGATTTGCAGTATTATGTTCTTGGGATTGTGTCCAGAAACTGCATTGAACCTCTTTGTATTAGTATCACATTAATATGAAAATTGATGCAAATCCAATTGTAGTAATTGTCACACATTTGCTATTAGCCTGAGAATCTAATGTATTAATAAGTGTCTTTAAATTTAAAATTATTGGAAAACTAAATGAAGAAAAGATAACTTCGAATAAAAAAATATAGACTCTGTGTGTGTGAGACCTAATTTCATTCTGTTGCTTATAAATTAGCACTGTTCTATAATGATAGTTCCAAGTCAATGCTAGACCTGATACCTTCATGTCTATCTCTTCCCCAACAGACATTATCTCAGAGTTGTGTTTTTGCCTGCTCCTTGATGCTTTATTTCTAGAAGCTAAGAGCTTGCAGTTTCTACAAGACTGTCACTTCTCAGGCTGGGGTAGTTGGCATTAACCACCATAGTCACCACCCACTGGCAAACACTGAAGCTAGGACTGGAGACTTACCTGGTGGGGTTAAATCACAGCACTCACCACTGAGATTCAGAGTAGGTCAGGCACTGTTAGGCTGGCCCACGACACTAACTAGCATGTCAGAGAATCATGTCTGGGGACAGAATCTGGGGGTGAGGTGGGCTCACCCCTGTGGAACTAGGATCTCTGCTGGCACATACATGATATATAACTGGAAACAGGCATGGTTGGGAAACTAAGGGGACATCCTGGCTGGGTTGGGTTCCCACTGGTGAGCATGAGAGCCAGCATGTGAGAGTTGTGTCTGGGCATGGATCAGGTATGGCTGGGCTATAACTTCTAAGAGTAACAACCAAAATGGGTGTGGTCTGGCTGGACAAAGACACTGTTCCTGCCAGGACAAGAGGTGGACTAAGTCACCCTGGGCCAAGGGCACACTGTTGTGCATGAGATCTACAGGTGGGAGGAGACCTGACAGAGGAGCTTGAAGGACTCCTTTGTCAGGACACAGTCCCTGCAGGTGAGTAGAAGAACCAAGGCCAGGTTATATGAGTCAGGTCTGGGCCTGGGCCAGGCTGAGCCAGTTCATAACATCCACTGGCAAATCTGGGAACCAGGATGGGGTATGGGATGGGCCAGGTTAGACCACAACACTAGCCAATCAACAGTCAGGCTGGGACTGAGAGCTGGTTGGGCTGGGCTAAGCTGTATCACCCACCAGCACAAACCAAAACTGAAAGCAGGCTGGGTCAAGCCAGGCTGTAGCACCTACTGGTGTATGCCAAGGTGAGGCAAGCCATGCCAATCTAGGTATTGCGGATGTCAGGTTCATGAGCTCTGGGGGTAGGGGCTCAGGCAAGGACCGGGTTGCCCGGCCTGGGTCCTTGGACCCACCTGCGAGAACTGGTCCTCCTCAGTGGAAAAGACGAAGCAGTGGATGGCAGGCCATTATGAACATGGAGGATATGGATACTGATACCTGCAGAGGGCATTTGGTACTACAGCAGAGCAAGCAGAACAGAAAAAATCTGGAGGAATGAAGACAGCAAGATTAACTGTGTCAGCTAATGAACATTGGAAGTGTTTCCTCATTCTAAGATCAGCAAGGATGACAGCATTTCAGAACTATCGAAACCACCTGGCAGAACATGCACCATATTGAGACCCTGCGTCGATACTGGGTGGCCATTCCCCATCCCCACGTGCTGGCATGGTTGGAAGGCTCAGTATGGCTTCTCCCCTTATCACCTCCCTTTCCCAAGAAACAGGAAGAAGAAACAGACAATTTGGAAACAATGATCCTTCCCATCCTGATCAACTATGTAAACATCATAAAAAAAAAGATTATCACTTCTCAAAATGTGGATTTTCTCTTAAATATGGTAGAAAGCACAAATGTAGGAAGATTTGGCATAGAGTTAATTTTACTAGACTTCAAGACAGAATAAATAAAGCAAGTTTTGTCTGAGAGGTGATTCAAAATAGAACTCTATCGCTGATGATACAACGTGCACGTACCTTTGTAATCTCTCCTTCTTGAGAAAAATGCATTTAGGAGCATAAATCAGCCAAAAAAAAAAATGTGGCAAGGAACATCCATTTCCTTAACACTTTGACTTGGCTAGCTTTGAACTAAATAGGTGAAGTTTAACTATAGCTCATTATTTTGTAAAGCACATGAAATTTCCTAAATGCCTAGATATAAACTGGCTGAAAGAAGAGATAGAGGACAAGCCTAAAGTCATTTAATTTCCTTCGTCTTTCCTTTCTTTCCTATTATGCCTTATCACAGAATCACTTGATAAAAGAAACTAGATGCAAGAGAGAGGGGATGAAAAGATCCTAATTGGCCAGTTGAGGAAAAGACTGTACTTGGAATTAGCATAACAACAAAAGATAAAATGGATAAGGAATCTGAAGTGAGACATTTGTTTATCCTTTGGGCTTATATCTTTTTTTCAGTGAAGATTTTGAATCCTGAATTACATGGAGCTATTCAGTGTTGAGGGAGGGCACACTCCATCACTGCACAACATACAACTCAAATGTGCAGTGTCCTTGCTTTGGCCCACAGGTTTCCCATTGTTTGATCATTAGCTTTGTGTCTCATCCTATTTTAACTCTAGCTAAGCTCACAAGTTCCAAATACTAGTTTATAGATTGTTTCAAGAATGGATACTGATCTCTTTTCAAAACATAACTTATCCTTCTCTAACCAATATCTTGCATAACCTTTTCTAACCAGTATTTTGTGGGGGCTGTAAGGTTAGCTTTCCATTTTCAGGAATTCTGTTTACAGCTCTCCAAACTCCTTTTCAGCATTACACTTACAGAGATACAAATGTCCTCAGACTCAATTTGACTAGTATGTGGTGTGGGTACTGTCATTTCCCACCTCTGCATCAAAAACAATTCTCATTCTTTGAGATATCTTCTGGTAAGCCTACCCTGGGGTTTAAGTTGCTTTTCATTCCACATACCAGACCTCCACTATTAATGCAGACGAAGTTAAAAAATCTTTTTGCTAACCCTTATCATATTATCCTATCTTCTTCATTTTCTTGAATTACTGTAAGTAATGTACTAATAAATAAATTATTCCAGGATTCTGTTTCTGCCCGGCTGAATGTTCTCCTACTTTAATATATTTTGCTTTGAATTACAAAGTGAAATTCATTCATTATGAGAAGGAGGATGCCTTAATGGAATAAAAACTAATCCCGGGAGGATTTCTGGTATTGAAGTTTATTTATACTTTAGCTGACAGAACTGGGCAAAAAATTAATCAAAGAACTTTCTAAATGAAAACATGGACTCAGAGTCAGAAGATAAACATGCAATCTTAGATCTTTATCTCTTTCATGTGTACCTGCTTCATGCATTCTTAGAACATTTTAAAATCAATTGAAATGCAGGCTTTGCTTCTTTGATGTTTGGAATATATGCTTTCTCTCATGTGTTGCTTAAAAAGTCAGAAGTGGTCATTTTCTTGAGAAAAAGAATTGGATTTTTTAAATGGTATAGCATTGTCCCTCTGATATCTTTCACTAGTGTGGTTGTCTAAAGTTGGAATGGGGAAAACTTTTTCAGAATTGTTCAACAATAATGTATAGCACATCAGTCATGGACAACAGATGCTAGTGGGGAAAGGACAGATATTTCTAACAATTAGCAATGAATGATACCCTATATGCTACTTTCTTTGGATCAACAAGTCAACAACCCTTGCTGAAGCTGTTTGAAACAAATATAAAGAACCTACCACAATCCCTTACCAGTGACAGCTTCTTAGCACATATGCACTGATTCATTTGCTGGCAGTGGTTAAAAACTGATGTTTGTCAGATATATTATCAAATGTGCTTTGGGGACCCTATCACAATGAGATAATTAATCAGACCTCTCTTATGACCATATCTAGGTAAGAATATAAATATGAGACTTAGAATGTGAAAGCTGAAGATACAGGAATATCACTTTCACATTTGTGTTAGGAATATAAATTACACATACAGGTTGATGCAGAGCTGTCAAAAGGCTGAGGTTTTCCAGAAAGAGAGGATTAGGCATTAGAAAAGGCTAAAGATGGAACTCCACAGTGAAACATTTCTGAAGGGGCATGTGGGCTCAGTGAAGGAGTTTGAGAAAGGTGGGAAGAAAACTAGAAAGCGATGGTTATAGAAAACACAGAAGAAAACAGAATTCTAAGGAGGGAGAGGTTTGCTCTCACCAAAGCTTTAAAAAAATTTGTTACAACTGAAAATTTAATGTATAGCAGACTCAATGAAAATGGAGAAGAGGAAAGTATCCCAAAAGGGAAGGAATGATTACAGACAGGATTGTGGGCAGGTGAGGAATTGTTTACCAAAAACTTCTGTTCCACATGACATTAAAGGGAAGTTTGTTCAGTAAATATAAACAGGGTGGGTTATGAAAATTTGAGGGAGTTACTTAGCAAAATAAAACAGAGGCAACTGCAGAATAAGCCAAATTGGGGGGTGGAGAAAAAGGGAACTCCCTGAACTTGTGCAACCCTACTATGAAAAACAAAACATTTTTAAAAATTGAAAAACAAAAAGAATAAGTCAATATATTCTAAAGCACTTTGACAACTTAGGTGAGGCTAGAAGATAGAAATTGAATGATAATAATGTTCATTTTTGCAGGAGCCCAGGTATAAGTGGTCATATAAACATATTAACATCAATTCATCCTTACTTGTAACTCAGTGATAAAAAATGCCTTGGGAACCAACAATAGCCAAAATCATATACGATACCCACTTAAGTCATCAAAGACCCATGACATATGTTTTAAAGCTTGAACTGAGAGTAACCGGTCTGGGCTGTATCAAAGACTTGACCATCAATTAACTCTGTCGCTGGCATAATAAACCAGTTTACTTCTACTTCACTTCTCTAAAACTCACCGCATCAAAATTATTTCTGAGATACAGAAGCCTAAGTGAGATACAACTGTCCCAGAAATGGTGGCAAGTAAGTTTCCAGAATTGTTTTTTTAGCTATGTTAACTTTGATCTGCTTATTGACATCCAAGAGAAGACAACATGTGTTTAATGAGTGCTACCAATCTGGAATTTGAGAGAAATAAGTACAGAGACACATTGTTGGAGGTCATTAGCCTACATATTTTAAAAGTATATGTATTAAATATTTATTGAAAGGCAGGGAGAGGGAAGCATACAGACAGATATGCTGCCCAAATTCTCACAGGGCCAAGCCTGAAGCTGAGTCAGGAATTTCAAGTACTTGAGCCAACACCTGCGACCTCTCAGGGTATCCATTAGTAGGAAGCCAATTTGGTGAGCAGATCAAGCACTAACATCCTATGTGGGTTTCTGAAGTAATTTCTTACCTACTACATCAAATGCTCACCCATGAAAATGCTTTCTTTTGAAGATACACTTTTTTGAAAGCTAGGGAAAGAAAAAGAGAGAGAGGGAGAGAGAGAGACTGAGAACTTCCATCCACTGGTTCACTCCCATATGGCCCCAATCCACCAGGTCTGAACCTGACAGAACCCAGGAGCTTTACCCAGTTCTCCCACCTGGTTGCAGGGTCCCAAGCACTTTCGCCATCTTCTGCTGCTTTCTCGGGTGCATTAGCAGGGAGCTAGTGCAGAAGTGGAGCAGCCGGAACTTTTTCCAGTGCCCATGCTGGATGCCAGCATCACAGGTAGAAGCTTCACATGCTACATCAGAATGCTGGTGCCACAAATGCTTTTTAAGCCCTAGAGCAAATGAGTTCACCTAGGGACAGAGAATAGCATAGACGGAGAGAAAAAGACTGACAGTCCTTCACCCTGGTCCTCAGAGGACACAGGGAGGAGGAACTAAATAAGAATTGCAAAGGGTTCTAAGGGGGGTGGGCAGGAAAAAGGAGCAGTGCACCCAAGAGGACAGGAAAGCAAAGGAGAGTTGTTGAGTTGTTGAGTCCTGGTGAGAGAAGAGAAGGGCAAAGGAGTAACTCCGAAACTTACCAAGGTAGGGAGCACTAGTGACTTAAAAAAGCCATTTTAGTATAGTAAATAGTCGAGCATTCAATGAGAGAGAGTATTGAGCTAGCCACTGAAGATAGCTCTTTTCAGGGGATTTGCTATGACCTTGTGAAGCAAAGAACTGAAGTTGTGGTCAAACACCTTTATTCTGGTAAGATGAAACAGAGAAACAACTCTAGCATGCTCCAACCAACTTGTACAAATTGTTACTAAAGTTTCTCTCTGGCCCCAGTCCTTGGTGAAAAAAAAGTTTCTGTTTCCATGTTTTTCTATCTGCTCATCGTGATTTCTCGGTCATATTAGCCATAAACCTGTGCTGTACAATTCTTATCACTCTTTGTAAATGACAAGGCTGCATCTTGTCATTTGGAAATTATGGAAATATATTGAATTATAAAGTTTTAGAAATATAAAATTTGGTTTTAGAACTAGATCTAGATCAATCATGTTTTATAGGTGAGAAAATGAAACCACAAGATGCATGCATTTCTTCCCTGAATTTACCTTGAGATCAGAGGCAGATTCCTACTCTGAACTGCTAGGACCTGAGAATCAAGCCATTTCACATGTACCCAAAGCTGTTTCTGTGAACACCTTATATACTGTTTCTCTTATATTAAAAACTCCTGGGCCCAGCACAATAGCGTAGTGGTTAAAGTCCTCGCCTTGCACGTGCCAGGATCCCATCTGGGCACTGGTTCGAATCCCGGCAGCCCCCCTTCCCATCCAGCTCCCTGCCTGTGGCCTGGGAAAGCAGTCGAGGACAGCCCAAAGCTTTGGGACCCTGCACCCATGTGGGAGACCTGGAGGAAGTTCCTGGCTCCTGACTCCTGGCTTCGGATCAGCGTAGCACCGGCCGTTGCGCTCACTTGCGGAGTGAATCATCAGATGGAAGATCTTCCTCGCTGTCTCTCCTCCTCTCTGTATATCTAACTTTGTAATAAAAATAAAATAAATCTTTAAAAAAAAGTCCTTAGAATTTTTCATTAAGTAGTGTGGAATTTTTCATCACAAATAGTATACATACATAATAGTACTAGTGCTAACTGGTGAATTAAAAATTTAGAATTTAAGCTTTCTTATGAACATGAAGAAATATACAAAGTAATTGCTTAAGGAAATAATTTTACTACATATAATAATTTTCTGTACACTTTACAAAGATTGTACAGTTCAGTGACCTATGCCGTGAATAGAAGAAACTCACTCTAGAAATGATTTTATCTGCAAAAAGGTATAGTGAGTCCTGATAGATACTGGATATAAAATGGGGAACTTTTCAAAAACCCACCTGAACTCTTATTTAAAATGAAAAATACAGAAAATCACTGTTCCAAGTAAAGAAACTGCATCAGAGAAGTCATTTTAATGTAAGAAATGGAAATGCTGTATAGAAATATCAAGTAAGAAATTATGCTACTTTTACCTGTGTTTTTATGAGGGGATAGTAAATGTTGTGGAATGCTCAAAGAGATCTGTTTTAGTCTTAAGAAAATTTAACTTAACAATAGTTAAGGTGATCTCTATAATCTAATGTGAAGGAAACTCAAATTGATGAGCAGAATGTTCAAATTCAAGAAATTCAGGATTCCCTGGCCACTTTTAGGAAAGTTATTGCATTTTCGTATGGTATTTTCCATGCCTGTTAAATGAATTACCAGTGAGAATTTTAATAAGGGTAAACTTTATTGTCAGATAAAGTGCTTTGTGGAAAACTATGGAAATCTGGAATTTTTAAATATGGTTTTCCTTCAATAGTAAATTAATATCCCTCTTGAGACCAGGTCAGTTTTGTGTTGGCCTAATCTAGTTACAGCTCAGACAGACATGAGGAATATTTGAAGAGTCAGACTCAACCAAGAAAATGTATAATATCTCAGTGGAAAAGTTTCTAATTTGAATAGTGAGATTTATGAAGCTTAACATTTTTTCCACCAGGATGAAACATTTAAGAAATGTCGTAGTGTTTGACTTCTAAACCACAAAGTTGTACTTATTGGCTCCTCTACCACATAGGAACAGGTGGAATGCAGCCCAGTGTCAGCCTTGTCTCCTACCCACTCTCAGTTTCCACTTTACAATTCCTGGTAAAAGCGTAATAGGGAAACAAAGAGTTTGCCCTCATTGCAAAAAAACATCTAGATCACAGAAGTACCTACGGATCAGATAGCATCAAGAGGCTGTTGGAAACTTCAGGTTCCCAAAGCAAAGGGAGAGGGTCTGCAGCTAGAAGTTTGGCCCCCAGTTTGTAGTTTAAGCCGTGTTCATTGGCTTGGAGTTGGGCAGTGGCTGCAGCAGAAGATCCATCACAAAACAAAGAAGACTGCTCTTTAGCATTTTGGGTTTTCTAAATGTAAAAATTGTAACACACAGATAAACTCTGCTTCCTCTACCCCACATGGCTTCTTTGATACATGGAGCACAGTGTCTGGAGGGGACAGCAGAGCTTCCAGGGTTCCAAAATCACTTTGAAGTGGGAGTGTGTTGCTATACCCTTTCAGACTTCACACTTTCTAGTGCGCATAATAGAGTGGGGAGTGAAATTGTTATAGATATTTTTGTGTTCTTTTCAGACTTCTTCATGTTATATGCTAGATAAATTATGAGAAAACTGCATGCAAACTGAAGCATATTTTAAAAATACTCCTTGAGCTTGCTGAATGAAGGCACACAAGTATGTGTTATCTGAGAAAGGCAGTCGTCTTTGTATGAATCCAGATATTCCTAATTGGGTTTGATTAAAGCCAGATCCACACACCTTATTAAATTCCATACCTATATGACCATTTTACTTGTTATGTAAAATCACTGTTTCTTTCAGTTCTCCTTTGAGGATGAGAAAGATGCATTATTAATCCAATTTTATTTCTATGTATCATTAACTAAATCACTGTGACTCAAATGAAAGCTACTTATTATCTCCCTATCATTCTGATACACAGTGCTGGAATATATAATAGGTAAAGTCAAAACCGTAAGATTTACCCACAAAATTGTGTTTCTGGCTACTATGAACACTGTCATGCTCATTATTTACCAAGTAGAAGCAGGTGCAAGCAAAAAGTTGAAAATAATTGTGTTATGGTTGAATCCAACAAAACACATGTGTTGGCAAATTGTCCCACAGGTCAGATCTAGTCTACCATATTTTTCCTTAAGATGGATTTGTTCATTTGAAAGTATGAGTTGCAGAAAGAGAGGGAGAGAAAATGAGGGAGTGGGATCCTGCATCATTCAAGTGATAGCAACAGCCAGGTCTGGCCCAAGCCTTAGCCAGGAGCCAGAGTTTCTTCCAGCCCTCCCACATACATAACAGGAGTTCAACCACCCAGGCTATCCTTGGCTCCTTTTCCTAAGCCATAGCAGGGATCTGAATTGAAAGGGGAGCCACTAGGACTTGAAGAGGTGCCCTTTTGGGATGCTGGTGTTATAGGCAGCAGCCTTGCCTGGTACTCCACAATGCCAGCCCCTATCATGTCTTTTTTATGGACCACAAATGTATTTTCTTATTTTTAGATGGCTGAAAAGTTTAAAAGAGGGCTAATATTTTCTGGCATGTTAATAATAAATGGAATCTAAATTTTATTGCCTAAAAATAAAGGCTTATGAGGACACTGCCGTACTTGTCCATTTATGGCCCTTTAGCAGGACAAATATATGTTTGCTTCCATGCAAAAAAGTACAAATCATGGTGGGTTTTTTTTAAGATTTTTTTATTTTTTGAAAGGCATATTTCCAGAGAGAAGGACAGGCAGAGAGAAAAATCTTTCACCCACTGGTTCACTCCCCAAGTGGCCACAGTGGCTGCAGCTGACCCGATCCTAAGCCAGAGGCCTGGAGCTTTTTCTGGGTCTCCTACATGGTGGCGGGATCTCAAGGTTTTGGGCTGTCCTCCACTGGTTTTTCAGGCCACAAGCAGGGAGCTGGATGGGAAGTAGAATAGCCAGGATATGAGCCAGCACCCATACGGGATGAGGTCGCGTGCGAAGTGAGGATTTAGCCACTACACTATAGTCTTGAGACAAACTATATGACCCACAAACATAAACTATTTAGACTCTAATACTTTTACGGAAAAGAGCTTATTGGCATCTTTATGTAATGTGTGAGGTGGTTTATTCACAACAGTGGAAACAAGAAAGAATGTTATTCATGCTTGACTGTCAAGTATTGAAATAATATTTAAATTATGGGAACATACAAGGTCTAACATTCCAAATGGAAACTAGTTTTATTGAGATGGTAAATACACAGGTGACTTTAAAATGAAGTCACATTGTTCTTTCAATAAAAGAGAAAAATGCATTATAAACAGATGTAGAAATGGACCCATCTATCATTTTTATTTGGGGCACTTTGGTCTTTGACGTGACATTTGTTTTTGGCTCATATTCAAGAAAGCAAGAAACAGCAGAAATGAGTAAGGAAGTAACAAGATCCTGATGATGGAGAGATAAATAATAACAAAATTGAGTAACACAGCCGAGTGAGCTCTAATCGAGGAAACATGCTTGGTGAAGTTGTCAGACACTTCCTGGGTTCCCCACATCAGCATGTTTTCATTGGATAGTTCTGTTTTGGAGTTTTGACATTCATTCTGAAAATAACTGCAGACTAAAGACATACTTTTACAGCGAACTGGTAAATAGTACAGTAAGCATATTGCAGAGTTATTTGGGTAATCAGCATGGCCCATTAGTCTGTTTAATAATTCTGCATTAGGCTGAATCTAGTTATGGGTTTCTAAGATAAGGCAGGCTGGTGGAGTAATAGAGACCAGAACCAACCCATATTTGAACATAAATAAAGCTGTTCAGTCAGGAGCCAATGTAAAATCCTTTCTTGTTCGTCAATGGCAACTATTTAGATACAAACGTGAACACTCTTCAGCCACTCTGTGAATGGCCTTTCGTTTCTGAATTTCTGTACTCCTTAGCACTTTTTCTGTATCTGGGTCTTTTGACATACTCAGATGACCTCCTGTAATTTGCAGTATGATGACATGTGGCAATGAGACAAAAAGATTCTCCCAGAAGTAACAGATGCATTGCAGCTGGGCCTTCAAAAACACAAGAAAGAGGCTTGGGGACTAGAATTGGACTGACATTTCATGGCAAAAGAGGGTTTTGACAGTGTTGGTGATAGCACCGTCTCTATCTCCAATTATGATGGGACTTATGCCTCTCTGTCACTGTTCCTATGACTCTTGCCACAGATTTCTTTATTTTTATTACAAAGCCAGACATACAGAGAGGAGGACAGACAGAGAGAAATATCTTCCATCCAATGATTCACTCCCCAAGTGAGCCGCAACGGCCAATGCCAGGAGCCAGGAAACTCTTCCGGGTCTCCCACATGGGTGCAGGGTCCCAAAGCTTTGGGCTGTCCTCGACTGCTTTCCTAGGCCACAAGCAGGGAGCTGGATGGGAAGTGGAGCTGCCGGGATTAGAACCAGTGCCCAGATGGGATCCTGGCACGTTGAAGGTGAGGACTTTAGCCTCTAGTCCGTGGCTCCGGGCCCTTGCCACGAATTTCAAATACTAATCTTCAGGATTCAGAAACAAGGAATCAGAATTCCTGCAAATTTTCAGAAACTTTAAGGTCATATTATCTCTACTTTTTGTCATATTTTATTTAAGGAAGAATTTATAATAATAAGTAATGAATTTTTCCTGAGATGGGATTATACTAAAATGTTCAGAGATTCTGTAAGATTATATAATAATAGTTATAGTGTATTATAATTATGGACCCACATGTTTTATAGTTATTTTAGCACCTGATAACTTCTAAAGATACTAAAAGAAAATATGAGTAATCCAAAAACAGTGTCATGGATTTTCCCTTATAGTTTGAATAATAACTTGGCTATCCTCCAAAGCCCCACACACTGAGCTGTGTGTGATATTTATTTATTTATTTATTTATTTTAGGAGTGACACAGAGAGGAAATTTTCCATTTGCTAATTCACTCCCCAATAGCTAGAGCTGAGCCAAGCCAAAGTCAAGGACACAAATCTCCATCTGCAGCTCCATGTGGGTGGCAGGGGCCCAGCTAAGTGGGATACCAGTGTTGTAGGCAACAACTTAAATTGATTTGCCAAAACACAGACCCCAACCAAAGCCTCATGTGAATGGTTAAGGGAGTGATGTTAGCAGTCAGTTGATTAAAGGAGACAATACAATTATGCAGTCAGGATGTGGTCTCCTTTGGAGGTTTTTGGGTCTTCGGGGTCTTGCCCTTGGAAGCGGGCTCTCTCTGGAGGATTGGTTGTTGAAGTCAAGGTCAGCCCAGCTGTCTTTTACTAGTTCCTATTCTCCACGTACTGCTTGAACATCAATGAGGCTATCTGGTCCTGGACTTGAATCTCTAAGACAGTGAGCCAAAATAAACTTTCATCCCTCCTTATTTGTGACCCTTAGCTATTTCAGTGAAAGAAACGAAAAGCTGCCTAATACACCTCCACCACCTCACCCCTGCAAAAGGCACCTTTTCTCCTTGCTGCATGGTGATACAGTCCCTGACTTCTGGCTGTGCCCATGGCTCTGTAGCTGGATGCTGCCTTTCCCAGGGATGCTTGCAGGTGAGATGGGTTCTAGCAGGAGGGATGCACGCAGAAAGGTCAGGTGGTGAAGTCTGGCTGTTGAACTGCAGAAACAGCATATGTATCCTCTGTCTTTCCACCTTCGCCTCTTCTGCCACTGCACTGCCTCAAACTCAAAAAGCTTCCATCAGCTCTGAAGTCAGAACACGACTAACATCTGTGCCCTATCACCATCCTGCCTTGGACTGCCAATGTACTTTCTTGTAACAGGAAATGAGATTCCATCTTCTTTAAATCACTGTTATTTAGGACTTCTTTATTAAACATATTTGAAAATAAGTACAAGAGGTGCATGAATTTTAACATAGTTTACTTTTTAAATTTAGCAATATATCTTTTTAATCGACAATATTCTGTGTAATTGCTCTTTTAATGGCTATTTATAGTTTATATAATGTATATAGATAATTTCTTATTGAATATTTAAATTAGCATATATTTATCTTAAACTCGATAAGCTCCCTAGTTTTTATAAAATTACCCTGATTGAAAATTTAGAATCATTCTCTTTTTAACGATTTGTTTATTTATTTGAAAGGCAGAAATTAGCGGGAGTGTGGGGCACACAGAGGAAAAAATCTTCCATCTCTTGGTTTACTCCTCAAATGACTGCAACAGCCAGGGCTGGGCCAGGCCAACACCAGGAACCAGGAGCTCCTTCCAGGTTTCCAATATGGGTTCAGGGGTCCAAATCCTGGGACCACGTTCTGCTGCTTGCCAAATCCATTAACAGGGAACTAGATCAGAATGAGAGCAGTCAGGACTTGAACCGGCACCCTTATGGAATGGCAGCACTGCAGAGAGTGGCTTAACCTGCGGCACCACAGTGCCAGCCTCTCCCTGCAGTTTATTTGGTGACAAATCCTTGCAAAAGCAGCTTGATTCATACTAGAACTGGCTCATGATTCCTTTCTAAGATAATCATTATCTCCACCCGGTCCATTTTTCTGTGATGGTCTCCCTTAATGTTAACGTTAATTTCTGGGGCTGATGTGATGGCTAAGTAGGTTAATCCTCTGCTTGCACATCAGCATTCCTTATAGGTGCTGGTTCTAGTACTGGCTGCTCCACTTCTGATCCAATTCCCTGAATATTAGCTGGGAAAGCAGTAGATGCTAGTCCAAGTTCTTGGGCCCCTGCATCCACGTGGGAGACCCAGAGGAATCAGATCACCTTTGGCAGTTGCAGCTGTTTGAAGAGTGAACCAGTGGATGAAAGATTCTTTCTCTCTCTCTCCTTCTCTCTACAAGTCTGTTTTCAAATAAAAATAATAAATAAATATTTTTAAAGTTAATTTATATGGAGTTTCTTAAGAGTATTTATATGCCACTCTAAAAGATTTCCATTTAACTTCTTTCTCTGAAGTGGCTGTATGTTCCTCTTTGCAACATTTTAAAAATACAGTTTTAGAGATCCAAAATTATAGAAAATTACAAGCTGATCTAGTTGACACTTAAATTTTTTTTAAAAAATGCATTATATTAGAAATTTCTAGAATAGCATGCTTGAAGCGCATCTTATTCTTAATGTACTTAAATGACAGAAGAATATATTCCTTCTGTATCCACATGCACACAATAGGTGCCATTCTGCCAAGTCAGTTCGACTCTGGGAATGGTATGTATCATCCTGTTGTCAGCCATGGAAACTGAAAAATCTATACAATGGCTTTCTCATGCTTTATTATTCTAACATTAGCATGCCACATCTTTCCTAAGCTGGTCTACTAATGCTTTATCAGCTGAAGATCATAGTGGAGACCCTGACCTAAAAAAAATTGCCAAGCTTTAATTACTTGTCCTATTTTATTGGAATTTATTTGTTGAAGCAGGCAAAGGGTAGGTTTTGCTGGACTGTGTGGCTGGACCTCCCAGGCTCAGCATGACTGCAGACAGCTGCAACCAAAGTTAGCACAAGGTTAACGGGCTCTGACCCCACTATGGAACTTCATCCATAATCAAAAGCTAGCAGAGGGGCTGGAGCTGGCAGAG
Source organism: Ochotona princeps (assembly GCF_030435755.1). Lineage (NCBI taxonomy): Eukaryota > Metazoa > Chordata > Mammalia > Lagomorpha > Ochotonidae > Ochotona > Ochotona princeps. The sequence continues at coordinate 58,356,314 of NC_080836.1, read as the reverse complement.
CTGACAGCTGTCCTGTTAGGGACATCTGAGAACAAATTCAGCAAGCCTGGGAGCAAACATCTTTTAAAAATTCTCTGGTTTTTGAGTTTGGAGGTGGCCAAGTGTTCAAATGAAGCAAACAAAGCTGAATATTATAATAGCTTCATTCAAGACCCAAGAGAAACAGTAAGTTTTATGGAGCCGTGAAACATGCTTAGAGAGAAGGGAAAAGTGTCATTATTTTTATATTGTTTTTGAACAATAGACCCAGCTCTAAAAAAGAAACTGAGCTCTAAGTATTTTAATATATATTTATTTTAGTTGGATCATTCTAGAGACATAACAAGCAAATGAGTACTGGCACAAGTGTAGATGACAACAGGAGTATGACAATAAATAATTGAAAAATTAACTGTGCAGTAGTTTAAAATCAAAGGAATTTGGCAAAAATCAAAAAGGGATAAGAAAGAAGACACAAAAATAATGATCTCTGGGCTGGTGCTGTGGTGTAGTGGATAAAGCCACCAGTGGCATCCCATACAGTCAAGGGTTTGAGCACAGGCTGATCCAATTCCAATCCAACTCTCTGCTACTGTTTCTGGGAAAATAGCAGAATATTGCCCAAGTGTTTGGGCCCCTGAACAAATGTGGGAAACCTGGATGAAGATCTTGGCTCCTGATTTTGGCCTGGCTTAGCCATGGCTGCTGACATGATGGGGGAGAGAGAGAGAGAGAGAGAGAGAGAGGGAGAGAAATTCTGGCTTTCAAATATATAGAATATGTTTTTTAGGAAAAAAAAAACCCTGAAAATGTATACCACGTTCACAGTGGTTTGAAATATGCTAGACTAGATTACAGGGTTTCTGTGGACTGTTCATAACCCAGACCAGCATGTGCCCCTCCAAGAAAGGCAGCAGAATACAGCAATTTCTCAAAATTACTTGAGCTGTAGTGGGGCACTCTGTTTCCATCTGTGGCTCACTATGGAGAGTACATGGAGTTACTCAGACTTCTTTTGCAAAAATCCAGCAGTCGAAAAGAACAAATCAAAGTTTGCTTCTCCTGCAGGCAAGTTCACAGCCGACGATGTGTTGTCCCTCCAAGGTCCTAAAATAATGTAGAGCAGCTTTTTACTATCCAAACAGAAATGAAAAATGAAGTCTTAGAAGATGGGAATTCAGAGTTCCACTATAGAATTATGAATTTAGTTCATTTGTGAAACGGTTGAGTTTTAAACTGGAAAACATTTGAAAAGCATACCTAGTTGAGCCAGTCCTTTGCTTTTTCAGATGAGGACATTGAGGCTGAGACCAGTTAAGTGGTTTATCTGGTGTGATTCAATTAGTTAGGAATTCAATGTTGGATGAGAGCTCAGGTTGAGTAATTCTCAAATCATGCACTTGCAATTCCCATGCAACAGGAAAATTCTGCTTCAAAAATTAAACACATAACGGGGGAAAAATCAACATTCATCTTTTACCCTTCGTCCACAGCCCTTTCCGGAGTTAAGAGTTTCATGTTGTCTTTTAGTTTTGTGCCCAGTTTCTGCACTTCCATAATTGTATTTAAAATTGTATTATTCATATGTTAATTTATACAATAAATATTTGGGGGAGATCTGAGTATATGCCAGCCATGTGCAGTCTGAGACTCTGCTCTCAAACTGCACAAACTAATGGAAGACACAAAGCTACACAGGGAACTGAAGGACCACATTCCTGCATTGAGAGAAATCAGGGCAGGGTTTCTAGAAGGGCTGAAACTTAACTCCTGAGTCTCCTAAAGAGCAGAGAGGAGTAATAATGGGTTGAATAAGGCAGATAAATAATGGATTAAGGGCAAGAAGAGAATCAAGATAAAGAAGTGTGGATGTCATATGGTGTTATGAAATAGCAGATGGGGAGCAAGCAGGGAAAAGACTTCGAAGATGTAAAAAAATACCTGAGCATGAAGAACCTTGTAGGCAATGCACAGGATTCAGGATCTTACGTGTTAAAATCCAACGGACAGCAAGATGGTGAAAGGATTAGGGTGGAGGGCAATGATCCAAGGCAAAGGTGATGGGAACCTGAATATGAGAGGGGACATGGAAAAGGTACTACAGAGGTCAGGAAGGACAAGAATAGAAGCAGGAAGCCTTTTCTCCAGAGAGTGGTGGACATGTCCTAGAACTGGGAAATGAAGTAGAGTACACAAAGTACATTGGCGAAATCACACCACAGGAATTGCCATTAGACCAGTAAGTGTGGGCATACACAAGGAAAGAGAGGGAGTGGGCATGATGACTAGATGTCTGGGTCACCAACCTGGGCAGATGACAGTTCCCTCTTCTGAGCTACAGAACAAAAAGACTAGCAAGACTAGGAGAAAACACATTTTGGATATGTTAAGTGAGACATTTAAGAGTATGGCAAGGTGACAATGGGATATACAGATATTGAGTGTAGAGGAGAAATATTAATCCAGAAATCCCCAGCATCTAACAGAGATGCTATGTTTAATGTCATGGGTTGGATAAGATTGTCAGTGGAAGCATGCCAAGCAAGAAGGCAGAAGAGACAGGTACTGAGGGCAGGAAAAGAAGAAGCAGATAACCAAGCAACCAAGGAGACCCAAGAATGGTCCAAGAGGTGGGAGTTAAATTCAGATGAAAATTGAAATGCCTACAGGATTTACCAACCAGGAACTCAGGGTTATGGAAAAAATAGGAGATGAAAAAAAATGTAGGAGAAAGACATGCAAAGCTGAAGTTGGTAGGGTGATTAAAAAGATCAGAGGTATTGGGGACACAGAGAAGTTACCATGGAAGGGCAGTTAATTGAAAACCCGTTTCCCTCATGTAAAGTACCTATTCCATCTGTGAGACAGAAACAGGTTTGATTTCTCAAAGAGTCAGGAAGCAGTAGATTCCAGAGGGCTTAACAAGACTAAGGAAGATTTACAAACATTGAGAGGAATGCATAAGGGAACCATCAACAGCAGACTTGTAGAGCGATTATTGCACATCTTTTATGACCCAGCTACAAGTACGCCAAGTTGCTAAGGAGGCACAGGTCTGTAAGAGTACACAGGGCAAAGTCTGATGTTTAAATAAAGAGTTTATTTTTAAAGAGAATGGATGAGTTTCCGAGAAATGTGAAGTTGCTTTGGGAAACCATAAAGTGGATGGTTTAAAAAGGATAGAAATTTACTTCTCTCACAGTGTGGTGGTTGGGATTCTGAAATTTGGGTGGTAAGGATGCTTGAGCTTTGTCCATATTTCAAATAGCTGCTGATGACTCCTTGGTCTCATATGGCAGAAAGAGAACCAATTAGCTCTTACTACAAGGGCATTAATCTCACAGGTGAGGGATCCAAACTCACCAAATAATTACTTCCATAGAAGAGAGGTAATTTCAGCGTATAAATTTGCGGCATATAAGGATTCAGACCATAATGCCTCAGACCATAATACCTCGTTGCTGGTCGGTTACCCACACCTCAAATAAGTCCAGGAACTGTAGTTCAAACACTGCTGTTCCTATGGTGCTGGCAGCAACTGGGTTGAAGTCTAGGTATAAACTTCAAGATCACAGTTACCAAAGAGTCAGCTTCAAGATGACATTGCTTTGTGACTTTGTCAGATTACATGATGAATGTTTTTACCTCTGTCATTGAGTACTAACCTAAAATTTACTCATGTAGCATTCTTGCTGATACATAAAAAAGTTTCTGTTTGCTGTTAGTTAAAACTGCACTCCAGAATATAAAGTGAAGACATCAAAACAGGTGATAATGTGTTAAGCAAGCTTGACTATGCTCCTGGGGGAAATAAAAGCCAATTTAAGGGATAAATCTAAGATGAAGTAAAAAAAGATCATTCAAATAAGGCAGTCAATTTTTATCCTCATGAAAATTAGCATCTATAGTTTATTACTTATGCAAAGATTTACAGACATCTATAAGATATATATGTGCATATGTGGTACTTTGACAGCACATATACTAAAACTGGAACAATACAGAGAATGTCATGGCCCTGCACACAGATAACATGCACATTTGTGAAGCATTTTGTATTATTTGAGCATCGTTGCACAATGGTTTAAGAAGCCACTTACAACACTTGCATTGCATGTTGGGATAGTGTTTGGACTTCTAACTCTGCTGTCTCTGTTTCAGCCACCTGCTAATGCATTGGGGATGGGAGTGAATGACAGCCCAGTGTCTGTGTCCCTGGCACACACACGCAGGACTCTGGTCAGCACTGGCTTTTGAGGGCATTTGAGGAGTAAACCAAAAGATAGAAGATTCCTTTTTCTCCATCACCATATCTTTCGAATAAATAAATACATCTCTTACTGTAAAATAGATAGATTCTTATGCCTCCTACTACCACTTTGGGAACCTTGAAAGTTGGTGCTGGATATGAGCAGCACGTGGAGTTACAGATCACAGCGTCTTGGAGATTAGTGATATCCTCAACCAGGCACTGTCAGAAGGGGATTCTCAGCATAGGCTTTGAGGTCAAGTGATAAGTTCAGGTTCTATTCCATCATTCCTAGCACCAGAACCTTGCGTAAATAATATGGCGTCTTTTTCACTGTGTTTTCTAATCCTAACAGCAGGAGTCATTTCAAGAACATCTACCTCATAGGATTGCATAAGAATTAAATGACACAGTCTGTAAAGATGACACTACATGAATGCTCAACAAATGAAGTCATAGACTTGAGTTTTTGTTCCAGTTTTGGGTTAAGAAATACAGAAATTCCTATTTCAGAAGAGATATTTTGAAATAGAATGCTAACTATTAGAAAATAGAGTGTATTCACAGAAAAATGTATACTCGTAGCTCTGCACAAAAGCAAAAGGCAGGTTTCCTGTTTCATTGACTCATTCAGTTCTGAACAAATATTTATTGTACAGCCATTACAAGCCAAATATTGTTTGAAATGTTTGGCACAGAGAGTGTGTTAAGTAACAAAAACAGACAAAGATTTCTGCCTTTGTGGATCTTCAATTCTGGCAGGAGAAAACAGACAATAAAAATAATAAACAAGGGGGCTAGCATTTGGTGCATCAGGTTAAGCTGCTGCCTGCGACACCCCATCCACCATCTGTGCTGATTTGAGTCCCAGTGGCTTACATGGCTTGGAGTGACTAATATTCTTTTAAAAGATTTCATTTGTACCACCCTGCCATAACCAGACAGTAGGATTAATAAGAAAAAAAAAAAGGAAAAACAGGTTATCTTGCGTAATAATCTTGTTTTGACAAGAGTATAAAAAGAAAAGAAAATCCACACTGGTTTAATCCATGGTGTCTCTCCACAAGCAGCTCAGGGAACCTGCAAACACATGCCTGTCCCAGCGTTGGGAGTGTGCCCCAGCATGATAGGCCAGATGCCAGGGCTCCTGGAACAACACCGTGGACACCAGGCCAGCCAGAAGATGAGCCTGCACACTGTCATGTGCGCCGACCATCTGGAACTTGGGCTGATTCGTTAACCCTTGCTCGGCTTCTGTGCACCTGAGAAGATTCCTTCTCAGGAACGCTCCCTCTTTCTATAAGTAACTGCTTGACTGTATGATGTAGTGTGTATGTGAGATCTTAGTGTGCATAAAAGCGTGACAATATATTTACTATGCATTGGAATACAGTGTCCTGAAACCCCCTTCTTGGAGATCCAAGAAGCTGAACTTTTGTTTACCAGCAGCAGGCTGACACAAAAGGGTTTTAGGTAGTGCTCCGGAGATCCCCTGGTGGGGACTCCAGCCTGGACGCTTCTGAAATGACTCCTGGCCCCTTCCTTCAGGAATATAACATATCTGAATCATAGGATCTTTAAAACAAAACAAAATAAAACAAAAAACCTTATTTATAATTACAGAGTAATTACAGAGAGATGGGAAGAAACAGAGAAGTCGTATTCACTAATTCACTCCCCAGATGGCCGCAGCCTAGCCCTGGGTCAGACTGAAGCACAGAATCACGTCCACCATATGTGCAGGGCCCCCAACCCCTGCGTCATCTTCTGCTGCTGCTTGAGGCTGTCAACAGGGAGCTGGATCAAAAATGCAGCAGCCAAGAGACTTGCAGAATGTCAGGATGCATTTTGACCTCTATAGATTCATTGATCAAAAATTCATTTTAATTTTTTAAAGTTTTATTGGAAAGCCAGATATACAGAGAGGAGGAGAGACAGAGAGGAAGATCTTTTTTTTAAAGATTTATTAATTTTTATTACAAAGTCAGATATACAGAGAGGAGGAGAAACAGAGAGCAAGATCCTCCATCCAATGATTCACTCCCCAAGTGACTGCAATGGCCGGTGCTACGCCAATCCGAAGCCAGGAACCAGGAACCTCTTCCTGGTCTCCCACATGGGTGCAGGGTCTCAAAGCCTTGGGCCGTCCTCGACTGCTTTCCCAGGCCACAAGCAGGGAGCTGGATGGGAAGTGGAGCTGCTGGGATTAGAACCGGTACCCATATGGGATCCTGGTGCATGCAAGGAGAGGGCTTTAGCATTAGGCTACCTCAGTGGGCCCAATCAAGCATTTATTGAGTGCCTACTGCTTTCCAAGTTCTCATTTCTAATGGGGTATGAGATGGACAGGAGAGTGGATGGAAAAATTCCTGACAGGAACAAAAAGTTCAGAAAATGAGAAAATTCTGTCCTCTTCAAAGGGAATAAGATAGAGGCTTACAAAGGCGAGGCGATGCAAAGGCATTAAATGGTTGGAAAAGGGCAATTAAAGGAAGTGTGCCACAAAGAGAGAAAGGATACCACCCCAATTCCTTCTGGAAGTTTGGTATTGTCTATTTACTCTTCTATTTCTGCTTCTCTGACTTTTCCATGGAAAACAGAACTTGGTGTTTTTCTCCTTCCAGGGATCTGAAGACATCCGGGGAGCATTTAGAAGCATGCAGAGGGGGACAGAGGGTGTGGTCTGAAGCCCAGAGGGATAGGAAGGAGCAAGCAAACAAGGCAGGCCTGAGGGGGGCCCTGGGTAGACAAAGGCCACCCAGCCCCATGCCAAGAGCCAGAACATAAATAAACATAAGCTGAAAAGACATTCTGATCAACAATACAAGGAAAGTGATTTGTCTGCTGTAACTAGCATTAAGAGCTACCACATTTAAAACTATTATTTCATTTGTATTTTTAAAATTTTATGTGAAAGGCCAAAAAATAGAGACAGATTGAGAAAGATCTGCTGGTTTACTCCACAGAAGCCTACAAGAGATGGAGCTGGGTGAGGCCAGAGTCAGAAGCCCAATCTCAAACAGGGTCATCCACCTAGGTTGCAGGGTCCTGAGTACTTGAGGCAAAGCTATCACTTAAACCTTCCCAGTACATGCAATAGCAAGAAGTTGATTGGAACCAGGACCTGAATCCTGGTACCCTGACATAAGATGTGGGTATCCCAAGAGATCCCTCTATTACTAGGCCAAATACTTGCTCTGACTTATCACAACTGAAAGTGCATCTGGGGCCAGGGCAGTGGTGCAGCAGGAGCTGGAGCACTGACGTCCCATGTGGGTGCAGGTTCACGTTCCAGCTGCTCCACTTCTCATCCCACTCCCTATTTATAGCCTGGGAAAGCAGCGAAGGATGGATCACGTCCTTGGTCCACAGCACCCACGTGGGAGACCCAGTGGAAGTTCCTGGCTCCTGGCTTCAGATCGTCTCAGCTCCGGCTGAACCAGTGGGCAGAAGATCTCTTTGCTTCTCCTCCTTTCCACAAATCTGTTTTTCAAATAGAATAAATATGAATCTTCAAAGAAAAACAATGCATCAAATTTGTGTGCTTGGACAGCCACAACATATCACAAACTGTGGCGTAAGGAACAGAAACTTATTTTCTCACCATTCTGGCAGCTGAAAGTGAGATGAAGATGTATGCAGAGTTGATTTCTCCTTAGGGCCCTCCCCTTGGCTTGTAGGTAGCCATCTTCTCACTGTGACTCCCCATAGTTCTCCTTCCGAACTCATAAATTCCTGGGTTCTCTACAGGTCCAAATGTCCTGTTCTGTCAAGGACACCAGGGTTACTGGAGTGGGATCCACCCATATGACCTCATTGCTACTTAATCACTGATTTGAAGGCCCTATTAGCAAAGATAGTCATATTCGGAGGCACTAGAGTTTAAGAAGTCATCATGGAAGTGGAGAAGAGGGGCAGGGGTGGTATAGTTCAACCCATAATAGCATTTAGCAGGTTACATTTGATTTTGTAGAAAAAACTCATCATGTACTCCTTAAATCTGGCTGAAGTATAATGTATAACTTTGAAGAGAATGCAAACTAATTAAGCAAGCATAAAGTCAAATGCTTTCATCGTTAGAGGAGTTGCAACAGATACAATAAACATTATGTGAACCGCTGCCTGTTAGATATTAAGAAACAAGTTTGATTGACAAAGTCTGCCTTTAGGCGGTCTGATTCAATCACAGGTACAGCACTTGGGTTAATTAGTTCCCTCTATTGTTCTGTAAACCGAACAAAGACACAGGATCTATTTTAACTCAGCCATATTGTGTGTGAATCTATATATAAATTCACGGGAAACTAATGCATAATTCCTATCATGGTGCAATGTGTTCAGTTGAGTTTTATTTACCACAGTCTTAGGGTAAAATAGTTCAGAAATAAAATGAAAGTTTATAGCATTATTTTTTACTTTGAATCTCCACATTAAAGTTTGGTTGAATAAGGGGGTTGGAAGGATGAGAACTCTACTGAAACCCAGAGCAAAAACATTCATGTAAGACCCTGTGATAGACTATTTCATAAGTCTTACCTTTTTTTTTTTTTTTTTTTGTGGAGCAGAGGGAAGGTTATTTTGGGCTAAGTTCCTAGGAATCAGAGTTAAAGCATCTGTTACATTTTTATGGGAATGTGCTTGTTATTTTTTCTAAAAGCTTTTGTTTCAAGTGCAATTCAATGCTTAGTTCTTCCAATTATGCCTGTTTCTCTGTCCCCACCCCCTTTTTAAAAAGCTTTTTTTTTTTTTAAATTTTGGGGTCCAGTGGTTAAATCCTTTCCTTACACATACCAGAATCCCATGTGGACACCTGGTTCATGTCCCGGCTGCTCCACTTCCCATCCAGCTCCCTGCTTGTAGCCTGGGAAAACATTAGAGGGTAGCCCAGAGCCTTGAAACCCTGCACCTGTGTGGGAGACATGGAAGAAGCTCCTGGCTCCTGGCTTCAGATCGACTCAGCTCTGGCCATTGTGGCCACTTGAGGAGTGAACCTGCAGACAGAAAATCGTTCTCTCTCTCCTCCTCTCTAAATCTGTCTTTCCAATAAAAATACATAAATCTTTTCTGTCAGCTGGTTCACTCCCCCAAGTGTCCGCAATGGCAGTAGATGAGCCAATACAATGCCAGGAGCCAGGTCTCCTATATGGATGCAGGGTCCCAAGACCCTGGGCCATCCTCTACTGCTTTCTCAGGCCACAAGCAGGGAGTTGGATGGGAAGCAGCGTAGCTGGGACACGAACCAGTGCTTATATGGGATCCCAGCACATGCAAGGTAAGGATTTGGCCACTGAGCCAGCATGTCAAACCCCTGTTTCTCTGCTCTCATTAAGGGAAACATGGATCACTGAAGGCAAAGCAAAATCTAAGGCTTGACTTTATAATCTCATAGCTGCCCTGTGTTTATGTTTAAGCACTGGTTTACAGACATGTTTTTTGGAACTGGCTGTAGTGTTGTCAAATTACACCATTTTCCGGTGGATTTTTTTTTTGAAGTGGCAAATTCTAAGTAAATCATTAAATAATTTCACATAATTTAAAAATATCCTTTTCCTACCACCAAACACCTACTAGAATGATGCAATTTCCAATCCTTCATCCGTTTTGCTTACCAAAAATATCTCTGGGGTCAATTTGAATTTTTAACAGCCTAAGTGTCAAATATTTAATAAACATTGAAATCAGAAATTTTTAAAAATAATCATCAAAGGACAGCATATATGTCTTATACCAGGAAATATGTTATCTATAAAATATCAGTTGTAATTTCCAGTTTCATCCTCTTAACACATAATGATCAAGTGCATACCATGTATAAGGAGCTCTCGTCCTAGAGTTTATATGCCTCAACGAAGTAAAACAAATCCTTGATAAGGCATATTAAGTGCTATGCAGAAAAATCATAGCAGGGAAATAAAGTTGCAAATAATGTGTATGAGACAGCACAACGTTTAAAAAGATGGCTAGGAAGACATCTAAGCAAAGGTTTGATATGAAGGGAAAAATGTGCAAGTGATCACTTGTCCTGGCTTGTCCTGGACAGCATTCCCAGGAATACTACCCAGGCAAACCGGCAAAGCTAGTCACCTTAGAAATATTCCTGATACAGAAAACAGGAAGAATGCAAGCCCTGAGGTGGGAGTGTGCCTGGAGGTTCCAGGAAAGAGAAAGTAGGCCAGGGCAGCTAACGAGCTGATGAGGTCAGAGAGTTGAGGGGCCCACTTCTTGTAGGCCTGGAAGTGGACGCAGTGAAGCTCTTCTCCAACCCTTCCTTGGCGGCTGACATAGCCATCCCTAGCTGCTTCCACAGTGTCACTTCTGGTAGAGTACTTGCCCTTTAGCTGCAGGGAACTGCTTCCTGTGAGGCTGCGTCCCTTGCAGGGAGCAGCAGCGCCTGAGTAGTGACTGGCCAATATGCACTGTGTGCTCAGGCCCCACATGGAGCTCTCTACACATCTGACTGAGGCCTCATTTGTCCCTGGCTACCATTCAACTTTACCCTGTGCTTCCATTTCCAAAACAACTTTCTGAAATCACTCCCAAATACTGGGGACTCGTCATCCAGGTATCTGTATCTCCAGAACCCACTAGGGCACTGAAAGTGATGTTGAGATGCATATGAACATTTGAAGGATTCTGAATGAAACTGAACCCTAAAACATTTCGCTCTCTCTCATAGTGAAATGCAGCAGCTTCTTCATTGCTTATCTCACACTATTATTGTGAACCTAAACCAGAAACTTTAGGTCTGATGAATACCTGGTGTTTCGCCTTGTGTCTCAAAATAATGTAGGAAGTGGGTGGGCCAATTCTTCAGCCAATGCAGAGAAGTTCCAATGTTCATGGATGGGTGACATCCTGCAGGGTAATCCAATGTATTGTTGGGACTTTAGTTGCTTCAAATAAAATAGGTACATTAAAGAGCAACCAGCAGAAAGTAATTCTTTGCCCTTTTTTATGATCCATTCTCATTGAAAATAGTCAAGAATGAATGCCTTATTCCTGCATAATTCAGATTCTTAATTTCCTGTAGAAGAAGCATGTGTAGGTAGTGGTAAGAGCACAGAGGAAATGTCAGATGGGAAAACACCTATCTTCTTTCCAGTCACACATCCAAACTTAAATGTTAGCTGCTTAGCAGATATATTAGCTGCAGCTGAAAGGTCTGGTGTTTTCATATTTCAAGCTTTCCTGAGGAGTTTTCGGGTAGACACTCAATTCCAAATTCATATTACATAGACAATGATGAATAGGAAAATCTTAAGTAGGTGGCGAGTCTACTCTTTATTATGTGCCTGAAGAGGCCCTTTGTCCCTTGGTTCAAAATCTTTTCCTTAATAAACCATTTTAATATAAAAATCTCCCTAACACAGGAATGTTTCTTCTGTGTATATTTGAAAGTTTGTGTGCTTGTAAGGTTTTGAAAACTATTTTTCTAGTTAATTATGCTTCAAGTGTATGTGTCCGATGTTAACTATTTGGACTCAGACATGTAAAAACAGGGCCTTTTTAGTTTACAAGATATCTATGAAGCTATGGCAAGACAGCAGTTTTAAAATAATCAGGTTTAAATGTATTTCTGATTTTAAATTCAATTCACAAGGTTGGCCTTGTGGTGCTGCAGATTAAGATGCAGCTTGAAATCCCAGCATCCCATTAGCAGGTTGAAGTCACAGCTTCTCTAGCTTCCTGATAATGCACCTGGAAAGGCAATGCATGATGGCCCCTGCCACCCATGATGGAGCTCAGGTGGAGATCCAGGTTCCTATCTTTTTTCTGACCCAGCTGTTGTGGACATTTGGGGAGTTAACGAGTAGATGGAAGAGTCTCTTTTTCTCTCTCTCTCCAATTCTATCTTTCAGATAAAATAAAATAATTTAATAAATAAATAAGAAAATAAAATGAAACCAATCCATGTGTGAGCCAGAGGGACAGGCCTATGACGACACCAATCCTATAGCATAAGGCTGTAAAAGAGAAGCGAGTTTTTGGATGTTTCTTTCACTTGGAATTAGTGTTGACAATGGAAAGTGGTGAGAACCAGTGGTGGGAACCCAACTGTTAGTTCTGAGCCTCACCAGATTCACAACTTCCAATAAATCCCTTCGTCTGAGCTTTGGCTTCCTCCTGTGTTGGACAGGACTGATGCCTAATCTGTCATCTCAGAGAACTTAATCCATGTGTTCACTGATGTGAGTGTGACTTGGGAACTAGAAAGAGGAACAAGGTGTTACTTTTCACTTCTTTTTTTTTTAGGTGGAAATAAAAGCCATGTGTTCTCTCTGTAAGTTGGAGCCTAGTTTTGAAATTAACTGAAGCAATATGTAGGTAAGTTGTTTTAACTCTTTTTAAAAGAGCATTTTGTAGCAAATATACACACACAAATACTCACTTAGTGGAATGCTGCACAGTGCAGAGTGCAGCACACTGTGGGTGCTTAGTCAGTTTCAATTGAATCAATGAGTGAACCCAAAGTCAATGGAGGATTAACTTTTACTGTCTATATCACACATCAAGATCTTAAAACTTTTCAAATGGTGTATTTAAAACATATTATTTAAAAGGCAGAGTTACAGAGAGAAGAGGAAAGAAAGAATCTTCTGTCTGCTGGTTCGTTCCCAGAAGCACTGCAATGGGCAAGACTGGGTCAGACAGAAGCCAGGAGCCAGGAGTTACTCTCAGGTGTCCCACAGGGCTTCAGGGACCCAACCACTTGGGCCATCCCCTCCTGCTTTCCCAGGCACATTAGCAATTAGCAGAATCAAAAGAGCAGCATTTAGTTGAACTAGTGTCCATATAGGGCACTGGTGCCATAGGAAGAGGCTAGCTACTTCACAACATCAGACCCAATTTTTAAACACAATAAAGCCAATGATGCCTACAAATGATGAAAACATTTTAAGCTCTATAGTTATACTTCAATTTCAGACGTCTTTATTTTTACAAGCAGAAATCTAGATTCATCCAGTGATTCTTCAGCCAAATAGATCATATATGAATTTAAATTACCAAATAATATTTCTTTAGAAAAAAATGAAAATAATTACTTAATGTTAGACTTTTGTATTATTTTAACAGTATGAATAAATGTCCAGGTACAGATTTTCCTTCTGCTTCAGAGATATATATTTCTTTTATGGGTTCCACACCAGATGGATCTGTACCTATGGCCTTCTTCTTATATACAGAACACCCTCAGACAGACTCCATTTTATCTAGATTATAAAAACAATAATAAAACAGATATTTCTCCATGGTATTGTCTCTTAAGCACTTTAGGTAACTAAGACCTTATGTCAAAATAGCTTAAATAATGATAGATATTATTGAATCTCACCATGTTCCAGTTGCTACTTTAAGAGCTTTATAAGCATTAACTGAATTCTCCCAACAATCCTGAAATAGATGTTGATTACTGTCCTCGGTACACAGACAACAATGGAATAAAGTTCTTGTAGTGAATTATCAGCAGCTAACAGGTGATACAGCCAAGATCTAAGCACAGACAGGCTGGCTCCAGAGCCAGTACTAAGCAGTAGGCAGTTTTTATTTCATGTCCTTCTATTTACTTGAAAGGCGAACAGAAAAAAGAGAGGACCCAAAATTCAATCTGAGTCTCCCATGCAGGCAGTAAGGATCCACGTACTGAAGTCACCACTTGCTGCTTCCCAAGAAGTGCATTAGCAGGAAACTGGATCAGAAGTTAAGTGGGGACTTGAACCCTGGCCCCCTGATGGAACACAGTACCTTATCACAGAATCAAACTCCTGTCTCAAGCCATAGTTCTTACTGCTTCTTGTCAAAATGGTTTCATCTTTTTAAGAAAATACTTTCAAAATTTTTAATTGAATTAACAAGTACATGTTTATAGAATATGGTAGATTTCATCTTCTCAAGTATATCATTCTTCTTTTACTTGGAAGCCCCTCTCTACAATGCTGAGGAAAAACTCACATCTTACCATATATACCCTTGTAGACACTGAACTAAGAGTTGGCAAACTTCTCTATAAAGGACTCAAAGTGAATATTTGGGGCTTTACAGGGCATTCGGTCTCTGTTGCAACAGCTCAAATGTAGTGTCTAGCACAAAAACAGGAATTCTATCAACAGATGAACATGGCCTTACTCCAATAAAACTTTATTTACAAAAGCAGGTTCTGGACTAGACTTGGCCCAGAGACGATGGTGTGCAGATCACTATCCTATTTACACAAGACACTTGCAACTGTTTATGTGCAAAGCTTTGTTTAACAGGAAGTGGTTCTTGCCTGTGTGCGCAGACAGATCTTTAAAGGAAGAAATTCAACCTTGATATGCTACCTATTGAGACCATCCAGGCCTGCTGAGGTCTTGGCCACACCTTCAGGTGGGTGGCACCAGCATTGCCCACCCATTTCCTAACTCGTTAAAAGACCACCAGTGGGGAACATCTTATCTCTAGGGTCCTGCCCAACAAGGAGGGGTCGGGGAATGCTTAAAATCCCAAGACCCTTCCTCAAACCTTTGGTGTCTCTCTTCCTCCTCTTTCGAGAGGCACCCCACCTCCCGGCTTTCTCTCCGGAGTGCTTTCCCCTTCCTCTCCCTTCCCTGCTCACCTGGTCCCTTCGCAAATAAACTTTTCTGTCTGCAACAGAATCCTGGCTTTTTATTTCTGTACTAAGCTGAGGAAAGAACCCACCGGCCATTTCTGGTAACACTTATGCTACTGTCTGTTCTTTGCCTTTCGATCCCATTTTCAATTGTGAGTTTAAAGTGCAGGTGCCAATGTTGCACTCCTTTTGGAAAGGCCAACTTATGTGTTTTATTGGAACTTCTAAATAGAACACTTAGATTTGTTCTCCAAATCATTTTACTATGTCAATACAATAATGATCAAGAAATGATCTATACTTAAAATGTGCAAATAATTAGATACAACACTACAGAATAAAATTTTCATCCATCTCTAAGTATGGCCTACAAATGAATCCACAAGGAGAAAAGGTTATTATTAATAAATAAATCTTACAGATGTTTGATCCAACATTATTCCGGATGTTTCTGGGAGGGAGGACTTTGAGCAAGGCAGATTGCCCTCTATAATGTGTGTGGGCTTTTTCCATCTCTTCACAGAAAAGAAGAGAACCAATCTTCCCCAGCAGGAAGCACTTCAGCAGCCAGTCTTTTCACTTGAGCTGTTCCCTTGGCTCTTACTGGGGCTCCACACTTGCTATCCTCCACCAAGCTATTATCCATGATCAAGTAATCTATACACTCAGCTATACATCCTGTTGATTTCATCTCTGTGGAGAACACTAACAAAACACTCTCCTGTTAAGTAGCATGTGACAGAGCTAACCACTCCCTTCTCTCGGAAGCACTCTTTTATTTTTATTAATTTTTTTTCCTGGGTAATTCACATTCCTGGTTTTTGTCCAAGCCCTTGCTGGCTGCGCCTTCTCCATCTTCCTGGCTGATTGCTCCCTGGCAGTCCAATCTCTGACTGTTGGCATGCTCCAGAGCTCAGTCTTGCAGCCGCTTCTCTTTACTTCATCTTGTGCATCTCACAGAGCTTGGGCCTTAAACATTGCAATGTATATGGATACGCTAACAAATGGTGAAGGGGTGCTTCTGGTCTGGACCTCTCTCTTTAATCTCCTTTATCTTCATTTATCATTTGTCCAGTTGCTGATTCTAAGTGTATGCCCCTTCTCTGATAGGTATCTCAAAGTTAACATTTCCAAAACTGTATCGAGGATCCTCTCTTTCCCAAACCACTCTTCTTCTTGGGTTTCTCCAGAGTTGTGTGGGATGTTAATATCTTAATTAATAACTAGGGACAAGATCTTGGAATTTTTCTTGGGTTTTCCTTCCTTCTCTTCTTTTCTCCCCTTTCCTTCCTTCCTTCCTTCCTTCTTTCCCCCCTTCCTTCCTTCTTTCCTTTCCTCCTCCTTCCCTTCTTTCCTCCTTCTTCTACCTCCTTTCTTCCCTCCTCCATCCTCCCTCCTCCTTCCTTGCTTTCTTCTCTGTCTGTCCACACTCTGTTTATTTCCTTTTGGGCACTCCTCATACAATCTGACGGGAAATCCTAGCAGGATATCTATCTTTAACATAAAACCAGAATCACCACTCCCTGCCACCTCCACTGCCACCCTGCTAGCTCAAGCCACCATCACATCTGTCCTGAGCCTTGGCTTGGTCTTCACAACTGGTCTCTGTGCTTCTAGCATTCTCCTACAGAAGAAGGCATGCTTCAAAATCTTTAAAAAATCTTTTTTGTTTATTTGAAAGGCATGGAGACACACACACACACACACACACACAGTCTTCTGTCAGCTGATCTACTCTGCAAATGCCCAGAAAAGGCAAGGTTTGGCTAGGCTTCAGCTAAGAACTCAGAACTCAGTCTGGATCCCCAAGGTAGGTGCCAGGGACCCATCTATTTGTGCTGTCCCCAGGGTCTACATTAGTAAGAAGCTGGAATCAGAAACAGAGCCAGAACTCAGAACCAAGCATTTAGTAAGGGATGCATTCCAAGAAGTGTTTTAATAACTATGCCATTCATCCGCAGAGTGCATCTTTAAACATACAAGCCCCACCTGGAGATGCTCTTTCCATAGAGGAGAGATCCTGTAGTTCCGCACTTCACCCTTTCCAGTCTGTCTCCATGGGTTACCTTCCAAGTGAGGCCTTGTACATCATCCTATCTAAAATCTAACCCAGCTTGCATTCTGTACCAGTTTTCTTCCCCACTTAATTTTTCTCTATAACATGTACCTGACAACTGCATGTTACTTCTTTATTTTTCTGTCCTCTCTGTTAGATAGCTTTTTCTTTTGATATCAAAAATACCTAAGGCATCTAACTCCATAAAGAGAAAGTTTATTAAGCTCTCAGTTTTTGAGGTTTGGAGTCAAAAATGGCCTGACGTGAAGATCCCGCGGAGGATGGAGAAGCATATGTAGAGAAGGGATCACCTGGCAAGTCAGTAAGGAGGTACAGAGAGAGATTGCACACATAGTCAGGTGCTTATCACAACCCTCTCCTAAAAAGCACCTTCCAAGGATGTGCCCCAGGAGATTGCAAGACTTCCCACTGGGCCCCATCTCCTCAAAGTTCCACCATCCCCCCAGCACTATTCTGGAAATCAAACTTTTAGCACCTGTAAGAAGCCTAAACTGGGGCCCGGCAGCGTGGCCTAGCGGCTAAAAGTCCTCGCCTTGAAAGCCCCGGGATCCCATATGGGCGCCGGTTCTAATCCCGGCAGCTCCACTTCCCATCCAGCTCCCTGCTTGTGGCCTGGGAAAGCAGTCGAGGACGGCCCAATGCCTTGGGACCCTGCACCCACGTGGGAGACCCGGAAGAGGTTCCAGGTTCCCAGCATCGGATCGGCTCGCACCGGCCCGTTGCAGCTCACTTGGGGAGTGAATCATCGGATGGAAGATCTTCCTCTCTGTCTCTCCTCTCTGTATATCCGGCTTTCCAATAATAATAAAATCTTTAAAAAAAAAAAAAAAGAAGCCTAAACTGATATTCAAATCATGGCATACTGTCCTTACAATGTAAAGTCCATGAGGGCAGGAACTTTGTTTTATCCACTTCAACAATCCCAGTTCTTAATATAATACATCGCAGTAACCAGTGCTCAACAAATCTTTGTAGAATAAATATGTGCAGCTCAAACATTTATTTACCTATAAATGAATAAAATAACTTAAATACCCATTTTTGGAATGAATATGGGGAAACAGGCAATATCTCACATTGTGAGTTAATGTGGGAAGGAAGAGAATAACTTATGGAATGCTGCAGAGGTCTTGTCCTCCAGTGAACCATCTGCTCTGGCACTCACAGCAAAGGCATTTTGCACTTAAACCTGTGTTCGTTCAATCATTGACATTCCCAGCATGGCTTCAGCAGCCTGTTGAGTTTTCCACAGGTCCTTCTCATTTTTCTCTGTCCTGTACTGGATCCTCAGTTTGCGCAGCCACAGCAGAAAGGCTCCAGCTTCTCCAAATAGCATGTTCTTTAGTGCCTCTCAACTCCTGAGTCCATTCCTTCCTGTGCTTTTTCTCAATCCAGGTAACTCAGACTCTTCCCTGAACTCACTTCAAGTACTAAAGCTCCTGTGAAGCCAGCTGCCTGGCAGCCAGTGACTGTCCTCTGGATCCTGGGAACAGTTTGTGTAGAGTTTAATTTCAGCTGTAGTGTGGATCACATTGCACCCGGCATTGGTTTTGCACTCTGATTTCCCAGTCAGGCTAAGAGTGGATTCTTTACACCCTCATCTTTATCTGTTGGTCCCTTAATGCAGTGCTGGTGCTACATGTTAGGTTGCATACACAAAGAAACCATTGAGTGTCTTTTGCAGCGTTTCTTTCTTCCATCCTTTCTCCAAGCAAATATCTGCAGGTTGAGATCAGCATATTGGCATAGTGGACTAGGCCTCTGGTTGGGATGCTTGCATGCTTCATGAGAAAGCCTGGTTAGAGTCTGGTTCCTGCATTTCCCATCAGGCTACATGCTCGTATGCACTCTGAGAGGCAGCAGAGAATGGCTCAAGCATTGAGTGTCTACGCCCGTGTGGCAGACCTGGATGTGGTTTCTGGCTCCTGATTGAGTTTGCCTCAGCTCTTGCCCTTGTGGCTATTCAGAGGGTAATCGGCAGTTGAAAGATCTATTTCTTCTTCATTTGTTGTCACTTTGCCAAATAAGTAAATATGAATGAATATACATATTAAAAAGTTGTCAAATAATGCCAGGAGACATATCTTCCAGGATATGAGGATACTTCAACAAATATATAGAAAAAAATGTATTTTGAGGTAAAAACACTTTTTAAATTCTATGTCTAGATTTTGTTTTCATAATGAATATCCCCTCTAAACATTTTAAAGATATTGTTCTATAATCAACTTGATGCCTGAACAGTCTCCGAACACTGCCAAGCAATTTTTTACAGGCAAGACATGCATCCTTTGCTAGGACAGCAAGCTGAACAGCAGCAGCCCTTACTTCAAATTTGCTACCACACTTAGAAAATTTTAGACTGTCGATTTTCTCATCATTAGAAATGGTGATAAGATTTATTTGTTGATTTTTTGCATACATTTTTAGTTTTTATTTTTTTGTTCTTTGAAGTTTCTTTGTTTTCTTAGAAAGGCAAATTTACAGAGGGAAGGAAACAGAGAGAGGTCTTCCATCCATTGGTCCACTCCCCAAATGGCTGCAATGGCTGGAGCTGAATAGATCCAAAGCCAGGAGCCAAGAGTTTCCTCCAGGTCTCCCATATGTCTGCAGGGGCCCAAGGACTTGAGCTATCATCCACTGTTTTCCCAGACCATAAGCAGGGAGCTGGATCAGAAGTAGAGCGTCTGGGACAACCAGTATCCCTCTGGGATGTTGGTGCCTGCAGGTGGAGGGTTAGCCTACTGAATCACTGCCCTGGCCCAAATTTGCATAATTATTTAACAAAAAGTTAAGGTTCAGAATGAAATGATCAACTAAGACCCACTTGCTGGCTCCCTTTGTTCAAGTTCTTATTCTGTTCCTTTCTTTCTCTAGATCTAAGATAATATTAATCAAGCCTAGCTTGTATCACATGTCCTGAGTGCACTGATCCACAGTGCCAGTGGGAATCAAGTAACTCCACACCCTAAGAAGTGGCTCTAACCCAGGATGACACAATCTGTGTTTGTCAAATTGCCAACTTAAAAATGAAAGAAATTGTTTAAAGGCCCTTTGTTCCATCATAATAATGTTTTATTCAGAAGGAGAGGAAAAGTTGGGTGGATACAAAAGACAATTCTTTCCATTTGCCACTTTATCCCACGGCCAAAGCAATCCTTCACTATTGTGTTGGTAGAACCGCCTCCACCTTTCAAGCAACAGGACTTCTCCCAAGCTCAGTTCAGTGGCCAGTGCTGCCAGGCACACTGATGGAGCAGAAGGCTGGGGAATGGGTGATTATTTCCACATGGGGTTAGTCCCTGTGCTGTGCAAAACACTAGATTAAAAAAAAAGTACACAAACAAGTGAGCCATTTCTGATGACCAGAGAATTGAGGCCACAGGAGAAACAGTTTAGTCATTGGCCCAGGTTTTAGAGTCCAGAGCAAACATATTGCTTGATGGCTGGAGTAAATATTCTTGACCTTTGCATGAAGGCTGATGACTGAAACACATTAGAAAAGCAAAAGGGAACTTTATGACTTGGCCCAAGCTTGTTTTTAACATTCTTTTGTGCCTTACTAATATCTAGGACCTAGCTCTCTATTGGAATACCAAGTAGCAGAGACTACAGGACTTCTGTAACTCAACTAGTCCTATTTCATGAGACCTGATTATTTCACTTTGCAGACTGAATTTGACAATCAAGTATTTTTACCTCTTTAGCTTTGGCTATTTTTAGATTTAAGGTTTTAGGACCAATAATGTAGGCAATAAAGAAAAAAATAGTGTGATCAAGTAAAATTATATTTCTGTACTAATCATGAATAAATGTAGGAATTTTTCTAGGCCGGGGTTTTTTTAAAAAGATTTATTTATTTTTTTTATTACAAAGTCAGATATACAGAGCGGAGGAGAGACAGAGAGCAAGATCTTCCATCCAATGATTCACTCCCCAAGTGAGTGCAATGGCCGATGCTGTGCTGACCTGAAGCCAGGAACCAGGAACCTCTTCCGGGTCTCCCACATGGGTGCAAGTTCCCAAGGCTTTGGGCCATCCTCGACTGCTTTCCCAGGCCACAAGCAGGGAGCTGGATGGGAAGTGGGGCTGCTTGGATTAGAACCAGTGCCAGTATGGGATCCCGTACCATTCAAGGTGAGGACTTTAACTGCTAGGCCACTGTGCCGGGCCCTAGACCAGGATTTTAAAGGAATATGGACACACTAGAAAAAAAGAAATGCATGAGTGTAGGTTTTTAATATAAAATGATAAGACTTATGGCAATTTTGATATTTGTGCCAGTGATAAAATATCTCACAAACATCACCTTTGTGGCGTGAGGCTTGGAGAAGCATACAATGCAGTGACAATCTGGTATGTTTGCCTTCCTGGTTCTCTCTCCTCTCCTTTCTGTGACAGCATTACTGTCTCCCTTGCAGTGAACTGCTTCCCGTGAGGACACCCAGCCACCCACACTTCACCCCAATTTTGTCTGCTTTTTGTATCTCTGAAACAGAAGGACTTACTGAGTCATTTCAAATGCTGATCAGAAAAGTGCTAGGTCCTGAGACAAGCGTCCACCAAGCATCATCCGCAGGTCAGGCAGCAGTGGAAGGAATGTCTCCAGGTCTCCAGGCTGTCATGTTGGCTCATACGACTCAAAACACCAACCCCTCGTGTGATTTTCCTATACGAACTTTACGTGACTGTGTATAGACATGGTTCTGTGGGTTCTGCGTCGTATAATCTGAAACAGATTTATTTGCTATTTGATTGAAGACAAATCTGGGAGGAACAAATTTGAGCAAAGCGGCAATAAAGGCATGCTGATTTTTCTTGAGTTTCTGAATCCCCAGAAATGTAGTTTTTCTTTAAGGCTCTGAGCTACCTCAGTATTACACCAGAAATCTAGCATGGCTTCACCCCACGCCACTTTGAAGTGGCTTTTACTCTTACAACCAAAAGCAGTTCTGACTCAGAAACAACCATGTGAACGTTTATTGAATTGAAGTTTAGGAGAATGCACAGGGAGAAAATTTATTGGAGATAACTATAAAAATTGGCATGGCAATTTACTGCTTTGTGTTATGTAATATGTTATATATTTGCCAGAAGCATTTAAAACAGTTTGCCTGAACAATTTGCTTTTACACTTGGCCTCTTTATAAAGCTCACGTTAATTAAGAGTGACAGGGAATTGATCACTATAATTAGGGACTATTTCCTAGTCTGAAATTTTATTTCTGTTTCTATTATTCACAATATATTTAAAGCACTTTGGATGCATAAGAGATAAATTGTATTATATCTAAACTATGTACTACATCCATCATACACATGGGCCACATACCTCAAATATTCAAATACATATCATTCACATCAGCTAGTAGTCTGAAGGCCTGGATTCTGATCTTCAAAATTTAGTTAAGGAGCCAGGATTGTGGTGTAGCAAGTTAAGCCTCCTTGTATGTCACTAGCATTCCATATGGATTCTGATTTTTTTTTAAGATTTATATTTATTTTTACTGCAAAGTCAGATATACAGAGAGGAGGGGAGACAGAAGAAAGATCTTCCGTCCAATGATTTATTCCCCAAGTGACCGCAAAGGCTGGTTCTGCACAGATTCAAAGCCAGGAGCCAGGAGCTCTTCCACGTCTCCCTCGCAGGTTCCCAAGGCTTTGGGCCATCCTTGACTGCCTTCCCAGGCCACAATCAGGCAGTTGGATGGGAAGTGGGGTTGCCGGGATTAGAACCAGCACCCAAATAGGATCCTATGTTCAAGGCGAGGACTTTAGCCACTAGGCCACCGTGTCTGGTCCATGGATTCTGATTTGAGTACCCAGCAGCTCTACTGAGCCACATCCCTGCTAACAGCTTGGGGAGTGGGCACAGAGGGGCCAAGTCCTTGGGTTCCTCATCCATGTGGGAGATCCGGAACAAGCTCCTGGCTCCAGGTTTTCCTTTTTTTTTTTTTTTTTTTTTAAATAATCTTGCTTAGTTGATTAGGGTACAAAGGGTCAGGGGCTACAGGAAAGTGGGTAATACCATTGTTTCCACACTAATATCATCACATTTGGCTCCAGGTTTTCAATTGGCCCAGTTCAGGCCATTGTGGCCTTTTAAGGGAGTGAAGTAGTAGATGGACGATCTCTCTCTTTTGTCTCTCTCTCTCTGTGGTTGTGCCTTAAAATAATCATGAATACAGCTTTTTTATAATAAGAATAAACATTTAGCTTATTGATTAGCTTTTATGTATCTTAAGCAAAGGAAAGTACTGAAATGCATGGAGAACCTTCCAGCTTAAAAATTCTATGATTCTATAACTAGGAAGGAAATCAGTTTTGTTAGAAAAAGACTTGGCTGATAGCATAAAACACCAAGTATTGCTTTTTTTCCTTCCTCTGGTCTGTTTACCAAAAACATTTTCTGCAAGTGTGACTGGGAAAAGTAAAACCATCTGACATAAGTGAATGTGCAAGTAGCCTTGGAGTAAGTTTTATTGTGCAAAGCATGCCAAAAGAATTAACAAGATAAAGTAATAGGAGGCCAAAAGGGAAAAAAAACTTTAAAAGGTCACTTATGTAATTTCAAAATTATACGAGTGTATTCTTTAAATACTAGAGCTTTAAAAACATTTTAAAATTGTTTATTTGGAAAGGCAAAGAAGTTGAGACAGATATCATCACCTGTCAATTTACTTCCTTCCTCTTTTTCAAAAAGATTTATTTTATTTATTTGAAAGGAAGAGTATCAGAGAGAGATAAGGAGAAAAACAGATCTTTCATCTGCTGGTTCACTGCCCCAAATGGCCGAAATAACCATGACTGGATCAAATTGAAGTCAGAAGCCTGAAACCCTATCCAAGTCTCCCACAGGGATGGCAGAGGAAAAGCCCTTGGGACATCATTCACTGCTTTCCCAGGTGCATGAAGTCCCTGCAATCTGACATGGGATGCAGGCATAGCAAACAGTGGCTTAACCTGTTGTACCACAATGGCAGCCCCAGGTTACTTCTAATTGCCTGCAGTAGGTGTTGCAGGGCCAGGCTTATGCCTAGGGACTTGGAACTCTGTCTGGTTCGTTGAATTCAACTACTTGAGCTATTACTTCCTACCTCCCAAAGTCATTAGCAAGAAACTGGAGTCTGGAGTGGTGTTGGCACACAAGCCCAGGCACTCTGCAATGGCATGTCAGACTCCCAGGCAGCATCTGGACACTGCACCAAACACCCAGGCTCAGATACCACATCTCCTTCTGCTTCTGCTTCTTGAGGTGGTAGAGCAAGTGAAGAGTTGCTGAAGTGAATGAAAGAGAAGCTCTAAGCAATATGATTGGAAGGGCAGGTAGAAAAAGAAATCAAGCTGCTGCGTTCTCATGGTCTAAGAGTATTTAATACCAGAACTTAATTGTCTAACTGAAAGAAACACATTTTGAGCTGAAAATTAAACTGCCAAATGCACTCAGAGCAATTTCTTTATAAAATCACTAAAATTTTTCTTGCAATATCAGTGATGTGTTAAGTTTATCATTAAGACAAATGCTACAAATTTTAAAAGTTTCTTTTAAACTCATATAAAATGAGCAGATTCTTTATTTTTCACAATGCAGATTTAGAAGCATAGGCTAGCCCCTCTCCCCTTCCGCTCCTCCTCCTCTATAGCCGCCTCTTATTATTTGTCCATAAATTGTTAAAATATTTGCTGTATTCTTTTATGTTTTGAAATACAGAGGACAGGTTTTGTGGTGCCATGCATTAAGCTGTTCCTTGGGACTCACACATCCTATAGCAGAGTGATGGTACAATTCTAGCTACTCCACTTCCTATGCAACTCCCTGCTGATGTGCCTGGGAAGCAGCAGATAAAAGTAAATACCACAGTGCTTTCTAAATATTCAAACACTTTAACACTTTGAAGTGTTAAAGGAGTAGTCCAAATTTGTATTTATGCTTTGTCTCCAAAGGGAAGAGAAACATGCTGAACACCACCACTCTGGAGTTGTACTTGTCCTACTACCATCCCATGGTATAATGATGTTGGCATAACCGGCATATAGTATATATTGTAATACAGCATGTTTGATTGTAAGATGTGAAATTTCAGCCATGCTATCTCAAGGAAGAGGCTGTTAAGATTAGGTTTTGGTTTTTTCAAGAATACTTTAAAATTAGAAACAGCAGTATCAGGAGATCAAGCTTTGCAAGAGCAAAGTTGAACCAAGGACCCCAGGAGGAGAGTGAGTTGCCTTGGGCATCCTGGAGTTCAGAACCTGAAGGGAATTCAGAAGGAACTAAGGCTTCAGTAGGTTCCTTTATTCATGTTTTTTGTTTATGTAGATTTACAGAGAAAGAAGGAGAGAGACAGAGAGACAGAGAGGGAGAGAGAGACAAAAAGAGAGAGAGCAAGAGAGAGAGAGATACCATCTGCTTGTTTACTCCCCAAATGGTTGCAATGGCCAGAGCTGAGTTGATCCAAAGTCAGGAGCCAGGAACTTCCTTGGGTCTCCTACATGGAAGCAGGGGTCCAAGGACTTGAAACATCCCTCACTGCCTCTCCAGGCCACAGACAGAAAGTTGGATTGGAAGTGAAGCAGCTGGGGCTCAAACTAGGATTCATATGGTATGCTGTTACTGGCAGGTGGAAGATTAATGTGCTGAGTCATTATGTCAGCCCCATTGTATCTCTTTAAAGCAGGAGATTCCTTTTTTTTTTTTCAGCTCTCACAATTTTTTATTTCCTTTTCAGGAAATGCATAAGCAAAATCATGTCTCTTCAAAATAATTAGAATTGTATTCACTAAAGTAGTTGCTTTCTGATATTAAAATGGCCAGCATTCTCACTTCATTGTTATCTGCTGGACCTACATTTTTAAAAAATTGATTACATTGCATTATGTGACACAGTTTTATAGGCACTGGGATTCCCCCACCCCTCCCTGTACCTTCCCCCCTCATGGTGGATTCCTCCACCTTGTTGCATTACCACAGTTCAAATTCAGTTGAGATTCTTTCATTGCAAGCATCTACCAAGCATAAAGTCCAGCATCTTATTGTCTAGATAAGTTCAACGATTTCTTGGGGAGACCATCTCTGGTCTGAAGGCAGAGCAGGCAGAGTATCATCCCGATCAATTAAAAGCCCTGATATTACATCAGTAACATTTTATAACGTTATGGAATTAGTTGACATGGTATTGAGTAACCAGTATGTCAAAAGAGAAAAAAAAAAAAAAAGAATGCAAGTTCTGAACCACATCCTGTGACTTCTACATTGACATTTCAATTATTAGTTTATATGCAACAGGGTTCTATATACCTTAAAATGGCCATAGATTACTATTCAGCTGTCTCATGTCTATTTTAATTTTAGTATTTAGCAGTTTATGGCGTTGAAGCATGATTTTGCTGAACCTGGCTGTTTTTCGGGTAGTCTAACTCTATTAAATCTAACAAGACATATGTCAACAGTTTAGATGAACAGTTTTAGGTGGGGTGTGCAGAGAAATCTTCAGTACCCCAGTGAGGAGTAACTAATCTTTGTGTCCCACCCAGTGAGTTATAAGTGCATCCCCGCTGACCGTTTCCTGTCTGATTCTAAGCTTTCCTTGTTGTTCTCTGTCTATTCTAGTTTTTTGTTTATTTGTTTGTTTGTTTGTTTTGAGGGGTTTCTGGAGCAATCCTGATGGTCATTACGAGAGATGGTGGGGACCCAAAGTCGGAACCAGGCAAGGACCAGAGAAAGCTCCTCTCCCTAGTCCCGAAGGAAGTTTACTGTTCTTCTGTTTCTGCGGACCGCTCAGGGATCCTGGTTGTCGTTCCGATGATCTTGGATCCTGCAAGGCAGGATTTGGGCTTCTTCCACCCCATGTGGTAGATCCACATGGGTAAAGCAGGAGATTCCATGGGAGAACATCTCAGTTCTCTAAGAAGTGCATGGAAGCCCCATCCATCATTCTTCTTTAGCACAGCTATGGAGTGATTGGTTCCGTTTGTTTTTAAATTCTCTCAGCTAGATCTTGAGTGCCCTGCTCTGGTGTCTGCTTCATCGTGACCAACTACCCTCACTTCCCTTCACTTCTACTCTGCATCTTTGCTGCCTCTGCTCCACCAGGTCTTAGGTTGACAGTCATCTTCTCAAGAGGTCTTCTCATTAAAAGCTCTTGTCATTAAAATTATACTCCAAGCCCTAGTTGTTTCTAGTCTCCTTCCCTGTACAATGCTTACCTAATCCTTCCAACATAATATATGATTTACTAATTGCCTCTTCTAGTTACCAGAATTTAATCTTACCAAGGGATATTTCATGTGTATTTTGCCCATGTTATCTCCTCACCACCTAAAAAAGATGAAGATGAAGTATTTAATAACTACTTAATGAATGTGTGAGTGCAGATTATCTGCTTAGTCATTATTTGGCTTACATAGACTTTAGCTCTGAGAATTTCTTAGGACCCTTCCTAGCCACTTTTGGAATCCACTTCCACAATGATTGGTCTAAGATTTTTAAACTGATTTCCCCCATCTTTGGTCCCACCCCCATTCATGTTTTGTTTTGTTTGGAATGAAGATGACTTGTCTGCCCACTCAGAGCAATCAATGGTGATTCACAAATGACACACACAGGCCAAAGGTATTGTGCCTGGAGCTATCCCTTTAGCAAGGACTGTGGATGGGGCAGTTTCTCTAAAAAGCCAATTTGGTGAAATGTGAGTTCTGCAAAGTACTTAATCCTGATGAGCTTCCACAAAATGCAAGGAACAATACCAGACTAGAGGCCAGTGCTGGGGCTCAGTGGGTTAAGCCTCTGCCTATGTCACCAGCATCTCAGATGGGCACTGTTGTTTCCAGATTGCTCTGCTTCTCTTCCATCTCTCTGGTAATATGACTGGGAAAGAAGCAAAAGATGACCCAAGTGCTTGGGCCCCTGAACCCAAGGCAGGGGATTTGGATTAAGCTCCTGGATCCTGGCTTCGGCCTGGCCAACCCCTGGTTGCTGCGGCCGTTTGTGGAGTGAACCAGTGGAAAGAAGATCTGTCTGTCTCTTCCTCTAACTCTGCCTTTTGACTGCATAAAATAAATCCTAAAAAACATACACCAGTCTGAAATACCTTGGAGTGGAATATATATAGAAAATGCTTGTAAGAAGGTTTTCAATACTAACTTATAAGAGTACATAAAATGAGCATAAGCATTGTATAAATTTAGATGATATTGAAGTATATCTGTGTTTTAATAAAAGCTAAGGGAAGTTGCAGTGGAGAAATTAGAAATTTAGAAACTTGTTGCTGAAACTGCCTTTTAGTTTCTGTTTTTCTTACTTCTGAAGGTTTCAAAAATATTGTTCTAATTCACATTGATTTCAAGTTGGCAGGGGCTTCTGGTACATATTTTCCAAAGTGATATTTAAAAGAAATAAATGCAAAGATCTAGCTATACTCAGGTTCCAAAAACCAATTGTAAAATTCAGCTTAAAGATAATATGATTTTATAGCTGCATATATCTTAAAAATTTTATTAAAAGTTGGGAGTTGTTTGTTTCAGTTGGCAATAACATTGTGTTTATGGATAATATGGGATGCTAGAAAAATATTAATGTGATATTAAGCTGAATTTTGAAATATCACCATTAGGATGCAAAACAAATTATTTTAAATTTCTCCTTTCATACTTGGAATGCTGAACTCCGTCCAGGAGGTATTAGAATGTGAATAGAGAAGAACATGCAGAAGGGACACATGAGGCATGAATAAAAGGGCAGGTGCAAGTGCTGTTATCACTGACTTCAAAATTTTTTTAATTTTTGAAATTTTATTTTGTTTTTAATGGTGTTTACAAGGTTGAGAAGGCTATATGACCATGTGGATAGGGTGGGGATGGTTGAGGCATGGAGGAAGGTGGGTGGGACAAATGATCCCAATTTTTTTCTTTTTCTTCACAATCTGCAGGGAGGAGAGAAAGGGGCCACTTTTTACTGCCAAACATCAGCACAGGTGCACGGTAAGAGTGGGGTGTAGGTGCACATTTGATGTCATTTTAGTGACCCTGATATGATGAAGAATCCTCCGAGGGTGCATGAGTGGTTTTGATAGTTCTGAGATATTATTGGTTTCATTACGGCTGAGAAAATATTCCAAGGTTTGTTGGCTAACCAGGACCACCTTAGTGTATCTGCAGGCCTAGCAACATGTTGCAGAGCTTGGCCAGGAGAGTGGTCCAACCTGCTCTGTCTTCCATCCCCTGATGAGGCTGTCAAGGTCCTGTGCTGGCCCAGGTCATTTGGCCATCATGTCCCCCCATGTGCATCTGGACATGCTGTCCATTGCACAGGCATCAGCAACTGAGGAGGCCCAGTCCTGACACATGTACTCCAAGTTTGGACCACATACATTGTGATTTTCCTAATGGTTGAGGTTTGAGTCCACCATCTAGTTGGGGAGTCCCCTGAGAAACTTTGCCTAGGGTGATCCAGACTTGGCTCTTGTGTGCACCAGCTAGTGGGGGGTCAGATTTGGTCTATCTCCTTCATCAGCCAACACACATACTGGTGGATACAGCTGCCTAGTCAGTTCCACCCCAGCCCCATCTCTCACACGAACTGATGGGTGCTGTGACCCAACCTAGCCCAGCCTACCACAGGCCCAGTCTTCATGTACACTAAGCAGATACTGTGGCCTAGTCAGGGCAACCCCCAAGAACCCCCACCAGACGCATCCCCAGCTATTGTTCCTGTGCATGCTGGCATGTACAACAGTCCAGTCTGGCCCATCTGGCTCTTGTACATACCATGGTTGCCACGGCTTAGCTAAGCCCAGCCTACTCCAGAACCAGCCCACATGTATGCTGGCAGCTGTTACCATAGGTCTAGTCTGGCCCAACACAGCCCTGGCTCTCATTCTCACCTGTGGGCACTATAGCCTAGCAGAAAAGTACCCACAGTTTCCCTACTAGGCCTACTCCCAGCCCAAGATCTTTTCCATACAAGGGGGTATTACAGTATAGCCTGACATGACTTGCAATCACTCCCAGCATGTGCCATCAGATGCAGCTCCCTGTCCCAACTCTCACTAATGGGTGCTATAGCCTAGTCCTGCACAGCATGCCTCCATCTCTGGCTGTCATGTGAACTAGCAAACTAGTAGATGCAATGGCCTAGTCCAGCACAGCCCATACCCTATCCTGGCTCCTACATGTGCTGGTGAGTGCTATGGCTTGGCCCAACCATGCCCAACCTGCTCCCCAAGCCAACCTACACAGATGCTAACAAGTGGTTCAGCTTTGCCTTGTCTGGCACACCCCCATTCTTGGCTCTCATGCTCACCAGTAGGAGCTGTGACCTAACAGCAGAGTTCTCCAAGTTCCCCTGCCAGATATGCTCCCAGTCCTTGATTTCATGCATCCCAGCAGGTGCAAGGCCTCTGCTTAGCATAGTCTATACCAATTCCTGACCTTGTGTGTGCTGGCAGGTAATGTCGCCCATCTCACCCACAGACCCAATTCCCATGGATGTGAGTTCCATGGTCATGCCTACCTTGGTCTATCACCACCCCCAGCGCTCATGTAAACCAGTGGGTATTGCAGTCTCACAGGGTTGAAACTATAAAACCCCTACAAAAACTTCCCCTGGACCTGGTTCTCTCTTGTGCTGGTTGGTGTCATGGTTGAGTCTTGGATGGCCCATCCCCTTCCCTGACACTTACTGGTAGATTCTGTGGCCTAGCCCTGCAAAGCAGGGCTCCAATCCTACTTTCCATATGCCCCTTCAGGCAGCAGGTGATGCGACATAGCCTAGCCAAGGACTCCTAAGTGGACAGGTTCATTGGTCTGACTCATACATGCTCTCTGGTTTCCTCCCTTCAAAGCATCTAGGCTCAGCATCCTTGTTTACCTGCAAGTGCAGAGGCCCATTCTTGGAATACGCTAGAATTCATTCCACACCTTTAAGGTACTCCCAGGCAATCCACAGCCCCTGTGCCAATCTGGGCCTTGTGTTCGGTCTTCTGGTAGCAAGCCAGCCCTCAGCCTGGTGGTGGAAATGTTAAGTTCCCACCCTCTTCTGACTTTAGATGTTTAAATGAGGCAACATAGAGAGGGTAATTAGCCTATGCTGTGCTCAGCAGATGTTCATACCAGGTTTAGATTCATTGGGTACATTAATGCATATTGTATTCTTATTCTAATAATTACTTAAAGTGCTTTTGTATTCCCCCTAATATTTTATTTGTAAAAAAAAAAAACTTTAGCTGACAGAAAAACTGTACATATATATTCAGGCTATCATGTGCTGTTACTCTGCATGAATATGTGTTGTGGTATCTAACCTGCATAGCTGTGTCTACTTCTTCAAATACTTAACATTTGTTTATGTTGAAGGCATTAAATATTCATTTTTTCAAATTTTAAAAAGCAATATGAGAGGAAGAAAGACACACACAAACAAAGAGAAACAGATTGTTGTGCATGGAGTGAGCTTCACTGCCAACCCCACCTTATACCACTCTCTAAATGTCCACAAAAGCTGACCAGCAGCCAGCATGCAATCCAAATCTCTTTCATGGGAAGGGTGATTTTCTTGGGGCGTCTTCACTGCCTTGCAGGATTTACATTGGCAGAAAGCTGGAATTAGGAATCAGAATTTGGAATTAACTCAAGAACTCACCTATGGGAGGTACAGATCTAAATTGCTAAGCTAAAAACTCTTTCCAATTGTTTTCTTGTTTTAGAAAAATGCGTAGTATATTATTATTTATCTATAATAACCCTACAGTGCAACAGAATACCAAAACTCCTAAGTTGCACTTAGGGCCTGTTAACAAATCTTTCCCATTCTTTCCCTCTTCCTATTTCCCTGGCCCTCTGAATACACCACTGTACTCTTAAACTTTGTGTGATACCAAAACTTTATGTTCCGTATGTGAGTGATGCCGTGCAGCACTTCTCTTTTTGTGTTTTGTTTATTTCACATTACATAATGTCCTCCAGTTCCACCCATGTTTCATAAAAATAGATAGATTTCATCCTTCCTATGGCTGGCTAGCATTCCGCTCTGTGTATGTACCACATTCTTTTAGCCATTCCTCAGTAGATGGATATTACAGATTTTTTCCGTTTCTTGGCTATTGTGCATATTACTACAATAAACATAGAAGTATGGAAGCCTTTTTGACAGACTCCTTTCATTTCTCTAGGATATACACCCAATGATGTATTGTTGGATCAACTGGAAGTACTAGTTTTTGAAAAACCTTTTACTGCTTACCACCATGGCTGTGCTAATTTACATTCCCACTAATGGTTTCCATGGGGACTGTTTATCCACGTTCTTTCCAACTCTCATTTTCTTTCATCTTTTTGGTAGGAAACAATAGAACTTGAGTGAGATGATATCTCAGTTTTGATTTGCATTTCTCTGATGGTTCGTAATTTCGAGCAACTTTTCATGTACTATTGTCATTTTTGTGTCTTCCTTTGTGAAATGTTTGTATAAATCTGTCCAGTTTTAATTGGATTACTATTACTGCTATTGTGATGTGTGAATTCCTTATATATTCCGTGTATTAATCCCTTGTCAGAAAGTATAGCTTGCAAATATTTTCTCCCATTCTCGTCACTCTGTTGATTGTTTCCTTTGCTGTATTTAAGTTGTTCTGTTTGATGAATGAAATCCCAGTTGTCTATTTTTGCTTTTGTTTCTTGTACCTTTGGGTATTTGTTCTAAAAAATAATCCTTGTTCCTGAAGCATTCCTCCTACGATTTCTTCTCATAGTTTCAAAGTTTCTGATCTTACATAAAAGTCTTTAATCTGTGTAGTTATTCTTTTATGTGGTGAGAGATGGGAAGGATTTAGTCTCCTTTTTCTACCAAGGGACATTCAGTTTCCCTGTACCATTTATTAGAAATGCTCTCCTCGAGGTGGACATTTAGCATAGTTTAGGATGTCTACAGCTCTTTTGGAATGCTCTTGACTCCAGCTTCCTGCTATTGAACACCATGGAAGTCAGTAGGTGATGGATCAAGTAGATGGGTCCCACCTACCAGTGTAAAAGCCCAGATTGAGTTTCAGCATCCTGGCTTCATCTTTGTCCAGACCTAGTTAATGCTGGTAGATTTGTGTGCCTGTCTCTTTGTGTGTGTCTCACTCAAATAGTAAGAAAGAAATTTAAAAATACAACCCCTTTCCCAATGTGGTTTTTTTTAGCACCTTTGTCAAAGTTTAGCTGCCTACAAAAATGTAGGTTTACTTGTCTTTATGTGTAGGTCCTTATTCTGTTCCACTTGTCTTTTTTTTTTTTTTTTTAAGAGTTTTGAAATGGAGCAGTTTGATGCTTGTCCAAGGTCAGGTCACACAGCTAGAGATCCATAAAACTAAGATTTGGTTAACACTGCTTGGGAATTTGTATCCAGAGGTGTTTCTACCAATAGCATAGCCACCTACCAAATTTAAAGGGAAATGTATTTCAACTCACTGTAGGAATTAGCAGGACTAGTTAAAAAGGAATACCATTGTGAGAAAGTAAATGAATAAGGTTCCTTATCACCCGTATCTCAAGTGAATGCTGGAAAGCTAGTTTTCCAGGACTGTGAGGTCTCTTCATTTTATACAGACATAGATACATAAATATAATATGTAGATAATGCTCCTTTTACATGTATACACAGATGATTATGTATTGTATATGGATGTGGTTACTCTAAAAACAAAAGTGAAAAAAAATGGTAATCATAGAACTGAAAGAACTCCAGAATTGAGGCGTAGTGAATTTGCATTACTGAGCTGTTTATTTCAGTCACATGGGATAATACAGCATCCAAACTTCATTCTCTGAATTTGTAATCTGCATGTTCTTTCTGCTACAGTAGTTATCTTTATCCGGCCACTTGGTAATACCACATGGAACTGGAGGGATAGTAGCAGGAGTTCACCTGGTTAAACGAATCCCAGATGGGGGAAGGGTTGCAGGTGTATCAACACGTGCCTACATCTGTAAGTTCTGTGTCATATAGTGTTGGAGATGGTGCTGTTGGAATTGAAGCTGAGGAGGTCATGAATGTTATATGTTGTGTAGGTGAGGTGGTCACAGAAGGTGGCTGGGAACTCGCATTTACTTTTAACATATTGGTTACTCATTACTATGTCAATTAATTCCATAATGATGTAAATTTTTGCTGATGGTATGTTGGAGCTTTCAATTGACTGGGATGATACTCTGCTGGCTCTGTCTTCAGACCAGAGAGGGTATACCTAAGAAGCCGTTGAACTTGACTGGACAATAAGATGCTGGACTCTATGTTTGGTATACGCTTGCAATGGGGGAATCTCAACTGAACTTGAGCTGTGGTTATGCAACAAGGTGGAGGAATCCACCATGGTGGGAGGGTTTGGGGAGGGGTGGGAGAACCCAAGTATCTATGTAACTGTGTCACATAATACAATGTAATTAATGAAGTAAAGTAATAAATGATTAAAAGAAAAAAAAATCTTGTATATGTTGAAATGATATTGCCCTGAGAGGTGGAGAGCTTCCAAAGGATTTTAAAGGCAGAAGCATCATGCTCTGTTTTTGGAGCATTTTTTCCCCCAGAGGATTAAAGCAGAAATGAAACTAGCAAGGCTTGACCAAAAAAGTGGCAAAGAGATGAAATTATGGAGACAGATTATTAGTCACAAAATTAGGAAGAAAAGTTTATTCTTGGGCCTTGAAACTTGAGAACTTTAGGAGACAGCATTGGTTGCCTAAACCTTGGAAAGACTTCAGTGATTGGCAGAGTGAGTTTCACGGAAGGTCTGGGATGG
The DNA here is from genome assembly GCF_030435755.1 of Ochotona princeps. Classification (NCBI taxonomy): domain Eukaryota; kingdom Metazoa; phylum Chordata; class Mammalia; order Lagomorpha; family Ochotonidae; genus Ochotona; species Ochotona princeps. The sequence continues at coordinate 58,321,650 of NC_080836.1, read as the reverse complement.
GGCCCACATGGCTGTGATTTTCTGTGGATCAGCAGACGATTCTGCTGAATTCAGGAAATGACATAAAAGGGATTTGTGCAATTAGATGAGAACGAGGATTCTGAAGTTAGTACAGTGGGAGGAAAAAAAAAAAAACAACAACCAAGGGTTGGTAACCATGGGGAAGTAGCCAAAATCAGAAAGTCTCATTTGTGGCTTCTTTTTGGACTGCCCAATGGGAAGATCGTCAAAGCACAATCAATGTTCTCAATCTTGCCTTTCTCATCACAACCCTTTCACTGGATTCAGTCACACTGCAATAGACCCTCTCCCCTAGTCTCCCCCTTCCTGGCATCTCCTGGTCCTAGGTACTCGGCAGCCAGGAATTCCAGCCAACCTGAGGTTGACTGGAGACCCTATGGTCAAGGGAAACCGATGACCTGCCAGGGTGTCAAGATAGCTGGACCTTTCCAAAGCCCACAGTTGATGACCCCAGGACTCCTCCAGCCGCCCCTTCCCCCAACTCCACTTCCTCGCAGGCTCCGGGAGGGGAGGGGACCACCCGGGGCGTGGGCGCCCCCACCTCGCCCAGTCCCTGCTCCCCCTGCCCCGCCCCCTGGCCGCGCCTGGCGGGGTCGCCGCGCCGCAGGCACCGGGGCGCGCGGACGCGGGTCAGGCCGCGGGTGCCGGGAGGTCGCTGGGCCACCCGCGCCGCCGCCCCCCGCCTGACGCACGGAGGGGCCGGGACGCGCTTTGCGGCGAGTGACTGGAGCTGCCGCCACCCAAGCCCGCTCCGCCCCCCAGCCCGCCTTCCTCCCGCCTCGCCCTCCGCCTGCGCCTTGCGAGCGTCCCCGTGTCCTCCCCGACGCCCCGGAGCCGCCGGCCGCCAGCTCCAGCACAAGCACCGGCCAGGTGAGTGTGGCCGCCGCGCGGCCGGGCGGCCCAGGCGGGAGGGAGCGCGCAGGCCCGGCGGCCGGGAGGCAGCGAGGCGCGGGGCCGGGGGCGGCCGCGGCGGGCCCGGCTTTCTCCCCCGGCGCGGGCCGCGGGGCCGGCGGGGTGGCTCGCTGAGGGAGGGGCGCCTCCACCCCGCCGCCCTCGCCGCCCTCCCGGCCGTCCCCAGCTCCCTGCCGGGCCGCCTCCGCAGACAAAGCGCCGGAGGTGCGAGTCCTTGCGGGCCGCCCCTGCCTCGGCGCCGCCTGCCGGGAGCGGCAGCGGCCCTCAGAGCCCGGGCAGCGCGCTTCACCCCATCTTGGGTGCCGTCGTTCATTTCTGGGTGAAAAAGGACCCAAATCGTGCAACAGGTTTGGGCCGTTAATCCTTAATTTCCCGGCGGGTCTCGCCTTCCCCTGCTTGCTATAACCAGACGCGGCGGCCGGCTCTGGGGTGAGTCCCCGCGTCCAGCGCCCGCGGCGGTTCCTTTGTGTGACCGGTGACCAGTCCTGCCCGGTTACTGGGTGGTTGGCTGGGTGGGTGGGGAGGACACGAGCGCCGAGGCCCCCGGGCCAAGCCGAGGCTCCTTGGATGCCTCCCTCTCCGCGTGGGGATTGGCTTACCCCGGGCCTGCAGGAGGTTATCGGAGTCACAAAGCGGGGGGGAGAGAGAAAGAGGACAGGGTTGGCCTGGGTCCACGCTTCTCTATTTATAATTTTAAAACACGTTTTAGGTAGCCTCGTGTTCTACACGAGCAGCGGGTGGCTAGCTCCGGAGGGCCCGGGTGGGATTTCACCATGGGGCGCGCGGCTGGCTGCAGGCTGCTGTCACTGCCCCGCGTGCTGGTTGCTCTGGGGGCTTTGACATTTCTGCCTCAGCCCCAGACGCCCTAAGTTGGGAGCGCTGTTGAGGGTGGAACTAGCAGCAGCTGCTGCTTGACAGGTCTGCCCTGGTCCTCACTTTTTGTGTCAGGCTTACCCACCATGCATCCCAGCATCCCTTGGCAAGATTGTACCTGCCACTCAGAATGCCCCTTGTGGGAAAATCTTCATCCATGAAGGTTCGTTTTTTCTTGTTCCCTTGGACCGATAAACCTTTTTGTTGTTGTTGTTGTTGTTGTTATAAGAACATATTAAAGAGTAATTTGTCTTTGTTTACGTTACTCTGTGGCATGCCTTACCTAGCTCATTTCATGGGTATGCTATTTTGGCATAACAATACTAAATAGAAGGAAGATATCTTTTTTTTTTTGGCTTTGAACACTAAAATACTTATTTGTTCTAGAACCAGGAAGCTTTTACACGAATACTTTGTGTGGACAAAAGTTGGTGGCTGTCTTTACCTCATGACTAAATTATGAAAAAAATTCCCAAAGGACGTAGAAAGCATTACACAATTCTGTTGATTGTTTTTATTTCTGAAATCCAGGAAATCATTTTGTTGGATATTTATTCAGACATTCTAGACTAACCTTAAAATTCAAGCCTGCCTTAGTAAGTTCCCAACCTGAGGAAGGTGAGTCGGTCCCGTTTGAAGAGTCTCCAGGTCTTTCCTCTGGGCATGGTACCTGGGAGGAGTCTGGGATCTGGGCACAGACTGAGAGTGACAGCACAATGGGGAGCATAGAAAGTAGTGGTGCAAGAGTGAGACTTGCATTTACTTGGAATTTTTGTTTTCAAGATTTGTTTTATTTGAAAGGCAGTTACAAGAGGTGTAGGATGAAGCAGAAGAGAGAGATCTTCCATCCGTGGTTCACTTCCTAAATGGCCGCAGTGGCTGGGCCAGGCTGCCGCCAGGACTCCTGTGCAGGTGCAGGGGCCCAAACATTTGGGTCATCTTTCACTGCTTTCTCAGGTACCTTAGCAGGAAGCTAGGTGGAAGTAGAGCAGTTGGGATTCAAACTGGTGTCCATCTCGGGTGTTCGTGTCATGAGCAGTGGTTTAACCAGCTACACCCCAGCTCTGGCTATGCTATTTGAGTTTTAATTCATTGCTGCTTCATAGCTTTTTAAACAGGTAATTTGATTTTTGAGCTGAATAGCCACTAATTTAAAATGTAGAAAATTGCGTTTTATGAAATAAAATTCTGATTTGTAGAAAGTTTTCTCTGGGAAGGTAGTTTTCACTTCTCTAAAAATATCACTCATCTGTGTAATATTTACTTCAGAGAGCTTTTATAGCTGTTATAAGAAAACAGGAGTGGGCTCGGCGGCATGGCCTGGTGGCTAAGGTCCTCGCCTTGATCCCATATGGCCGCTGGTTCTTATCCCGGCAGCTCCACTTCCTCTCTATCTCTCCTCCTCTCAGTATATCTGACTTTGTAATGAAAAAAAAAGAAAACAGGAGTAACCTTTTGAGAAAAGCAGGAATATTCACTAATAAAAAATGACACAAACTTAAATTTCCATTAAGAATTTTATTCGAGATACATTTCAGTATGTCATAGAAGTCACTCTTAAAGCATACAGTTAGTGGTTTTGGTATAGTCACTAGACTGTGCAAACATCAGCACTAATTTAGGAACATTTTTGCCACCCTAACAAGCAACCTGTATCCACTAGTTGCTCTCCCTCCTCCCTTGCTCTTGGCAGCCACTTAATCTATTTCTGTCCTTACGGTTTTGCCTATTTTGGACATTTCATATAAATGGACTCATGCAACATGTAGCCCTTTGTGCCTTTCACTTTATATTGTCAGTGTCCATTTATGTTTTAGCAAGCATTGGTACTGCACAGCTTTTTATGACCGAGTAGTATTCCATTCTGTGGCCTTGCCACATTTTGTTTATTCACTCAACAGTCCATGGACATTTGGGTTTTCACTTTTTGGCTGTTATGAATAATGTGAACACTCATTTACAAGTCTTCGTATAGATAAGTATTTTCCCTTGGCTGTATGTGTGGGGATTACTGGGAATTACTGTGTCTGGTGACTCAGACTTTTTTTTTTGAGGAACTGCTAAACTGTTTTCCATAGCTGCTGCACCATATTGCATTTCTGCTAACAATGCATGAGGGTTTCATTTTCTCTGCATCCTTACCAACATTTCTTAATGTTTGTCTGTCAGAGTTATAGAGATGTTCTGTTGCTGGCTGCTCCCCAAATGGCTGTAGTGGACAGATTTGAGCAGGTGGAAACCAGGAGCCAGGAGCTTCATTGGGGTATCCCACATGGTCACAGAGGCACAAACATGTGGACCATCATTCTGCTGCTCTCCCAGGTCATTAGCAAGTAACTAAATCGAAAGAGGAGCAGCCAGGACTCGAACCGGCATCCATGTACGATGCCAGCACCTCAGCTGGAAGTTTCACCTGCTGTTTTACCAGCACTGGCCCTTTGTTAGTTGCTAAGTTTATATTTTTTTACATTATTTTCCAATTAAGTATTTTGTGTGATGTTGTAAGGTAGCTTTATCCTTTTTTTTTTTTTTTTTTTGGTTAGGAAACTGAGGTGCAAACCGATTGAGTAATTTGCTTTTTTTAAAATTTATTTTTGGCCTTACAGTTAGTAAAAGGCAGCTTTTGATTATAAACTCAGATCTTCTGCCTCTACTTCCTGCATTCCTTCCACTTGATGAAGCATAGGAAAGTTAAATTGTTTGTGAATGTGCTTGGTTAATCAGTGACAATAGGGAAAAAATAAAAATTCAAATGAAGGAGCAGGTGTCATCGCCAGGTTTTGTCATGGCTTTTCGAATACATTATTTTCATGTTGTGATAAGGTAGCTCTTATTTTCAGTGTGGAAAAAGAATTAGAGTGGCTTAAGTCCAAGTACACCTTCCTCTTCGCATATATGCTCCTAAAACCTAGTGTACACTTCAGCGCGTCACACTTTCTGTTCCCCTTCAACCTTCCATGTTTTCTGTTACTTATTCCCTTTGATGGTAATGCAGTTGAAGAGTTTCACATTATATATAAACATAAAGATTGTTCTGCATTAAAATGAATTAACTTTTTGAAGAGGACAGTGTGCCATTTTCAGTTTCAAACACTGGATTTCTCAAGTACTTTGGCTTTAATGTTCTTTTTTTGTGTGATATGTAAATTTACTTGAGTCTCACAACTCCTCAAAGACTAGTGAGGAGGCCATATATTACTTATTCACCTTGGCACTTCCATTGTCCGTCATGGTACCTGATACAAAGCAGGGCCTCTAACCTTTGTTTAGTAAATTAGGACAGGTGCATTTTTTTAATTAAAAAAATCATATTTATGTTTTATAGTAAAAGCAGTATAAATTGCAGAAAAAATTTATTTTTGACATGACCTAAAAATAATTAAGAATAAAAATTAGATTTTGACCTACTTTTTTTCTTCTTAAATGTGACACTGCTTTTTTCTTAAGAAAAATAAACATTCGTTGGAAATACTAATTAAGACAGAGAGGAGGTGGGGAGAAGGAGAGAGAGAGAGGTAGAGAGGTAGAGTTGGTGCTATCCACTGCTTACTCCCTTAGTAGCTGGGGCTGGCCTGGGTCAAAGGCAGAAGTTAGGAACTGTCCAGGTCATGCCACAGGAGGCAAGAACCCAGGTAGTTAAGCTATCCCAGCTGCTTCCCAGGGTCTGCATCAACAGGACACTGGAGTTGGGGGAGCCTGAGTCAGGTACCAAACTGGTGCTCTGATTTGTGGCACTGGTATCCAAGCCAGAGTCTTAACCACTGAGTCCAGTGCCTGCCCCTAATTTAAAATTGAACACTGCATTTTAATGGAATGAATAACCCCATTGTACTGGTATCCAGGTACTTGGTAAGTGGCATATATTTGTTTCTCAAGTTTTTAACATAGTGCCCACACATAGCAGTTATGCCACAAGTGTTTCTTAAATGAATGGATAACCAGTGCATAAATAACAGAATTAGTTTGTGCTATAACAAGTAGCAGAGATACAGACAATGAATATTTAGACCCTGATTTCTACTTACATTTTAAAGTTGTCAGACACAGTTCATGTTAATTATAAAAATTCAAACAATACATGGGTTTATTAGTTAAAAGCTGAAAATCTTCCTGTCTTATTTCCTTCCTATTCTTTGTACTTAAGCCTTGTCCCATCTCAACTAACCACCTGTTAACAGTTGGGCATTTATACTCAAATTTCCTAACTTACCTCTTTGTATTTATGTGTGTATATGCGTACAGATGTGCTTTTACATATCCCACCACACCTGCATACATATACGTGTACTCCTGATGGCTTTTCTTCTTATAAATGCAGTTATGCTACCTGTATTCCTTTTTAAACTTAATTATCTTGGAAGGTTTTGCATCTTTATTTGCAAAGGAGAAGCATGTTTCTGTTTCCCTTTTGGCTTCAAGATGAAGCCAGCTTTCGAAGATGAATAGGAAACGTTTCCCCTTTCCTTCTGTGCTCTGAACAGTTGAAGGTGTCTGCTGTGTAAACCACCGGACAGTTGCGGGTGGGACCTGAGATGGCCCTTCTGATCTTTCCTGTTTTTATTGTTGTGTATTTTATGAGTCAGTTGAGCAAGGTAAATGGATACACGAATCAATGCATGCAGCTGTGTAAGAGCTTTTAGAGACGCAGGGTAAAGCCCTACCCTTTGTTTACTGGTTGTACAGCCTTAGGCCAGTTACTTATCCTCTTTGAAACTGCATCTTCTCAGCTAGAAAATGGCAATCATTTCTGCTTTGCAGAAGTCTGACATTATTAAATGAGGTGTGAGTAATAGATGAAAAGACTCAGTTGTTGCAACTAATAAAATTATAGCAATAAATGATAATATAGTATAGAAATAAAGATTTGTTTTCTTGGTTACTGTGATTGTGTTTTAGCCTCACAGTAACAAATCTAAGGAGATTTGAACCTCTGCGTAGTTTCTGTAATGAGAAGGTAGGAACCGCTAATTCATGGGCCATTTAAAGTTTGATCTGGACAATGCCTAAAAATATGGTCTTTTGAGGAAGGGTTGTAGGGAAAAGTAGTGGAATAAACAGATCAGGTGGTCACTTTTGACTTTGGAATAACAACACTACTTTTCTGGAGTAGTTATGAGGAAAGAGGTTAGCATAGATATTCAAATAGTTAATGAGTGTTCAAGAGTAACACATGTGAAGTATTGGGTTCTGCTATTTTGAGGCTGCTTGATATAGTGAAAAGAACATTCAGAGTTTAATACTTAGTTGCCGTTGGCCTAGAATGAGTCAAATCCTTTCATTTCTGTACCTGTAACAAACAGCAAGAGAATTTACACTCCTAGAGGATCTAACTTTCTATGCAGTTGCTAGGTGATTTACGAATGTTTTCTGATTTAATCCTCTATCAGATGGAGGTGATAGCCGTTTTGTCCCTCCTTTATTAGGGAAGACCGAGACAGACAGACAGACACACACACACACACACACACACACACTCACGAGTCCATAGCATTCATCACTCCACTCCAGTGCTGCAGAACCAGGTCCTCAGTCCGGTTCTCCCATGTGAGTGATGGGAACCCACGTACTGGAACCAGATGGAGGAAGGAGAGGGACCTGGGTACAGAATGCACTGTTCTGCTAGGAGATGGGGGCATCTTAACTGCTTGCATGAATGTCTGCCCCTATTTCCAGTTTAAATAGGTAAGAAAAGAAGGTGTGGGACTTGGATCTTCTAGGGTCTTTTAGTGAACCCATTAGTCTTGGTTTTGGCCTTTCACTCATTACAAGGGGATGAAGTGAATGCATGTAGGTAATGCCAAATAACGAAAATGCTGAAAACTGATGTACTATGTGCATGAAAAAAACCAAGTGAGCGTAGGGTGAGTCTACTTATTTATTAATTCTTTCCATTAATAAAATACAAATAAAGAATAGTTGATGTATCTTAATGCCTTTGCTTAGTAAGAATGTAAGGTTTTTAATACTTTGTGTTGTTCACAATTGTTTTCTTAAATAATTTATTACTCAGTCCTTTTTACACTTCCAGTTTGACCAGGTAAAACTATAAGGTGTGTGCATGTGAGAGTGTATGTATAACAGCTAGCAGGTACAGTTTTCTGATAGTTTGGCTTTTGCAAAAACTGGATATTCTTTGAAAGTAGAGAAAATCTGCATTAAAATTCATTGATTTCTGTTGGACTTGCAGAGTCACTTAGAAAATGAATCTGCTGTTGCAGCTGGTTTCTAAAGAGCTATTGATTGTATTCATGAAAGTTAGTAATATTGTATTTCCTTTAATAGCGGTTGCCAAAGCTTTTGCTTGTGAATTTGATTTTATCTAATCATATTCAGTAATATTAATTTGGTATTTTTGCAAGCTTTGTGCTGGGAATTTGCAAAACAAAACTACAGTTGAGATACGACAAAATAAGTTGTGATTCAGTATTATTACTGAAGGTTTAGAATTGTATTGAGGCTTATGCTATTTAAGTAAGAGTAGAAATTCTTATGTGTTAGAGGTGCTTTTTTTTTGCAGGAAACTAGACACGTTGAAACTGTATATAAGCATTAGTATAGCTGTCACTTGTCTTCAGACTGTTTATAATTGAATTAAGGAGGCAGTGAAGGAGGAAACCAAGTAAAAGGACAGAAGGCTTTTAAAGCTTGTGTCTGCTCTTTGTAAAATCAATTGGCTGAATTGGACTCTGGTCAGGAGCCCTAGGACTCTCCTGAGGCATGTTGTGGAACCACCCAACCCTTTGAAGATTGCTCGTTGTGTCTGTCTTGGTCATTCTGTGCACTTTTTTTTTTTTTTGACATACTGAAAATGACTGTTCTCAGTGCTAAGCATAGTTTCTTCTGAGTATTTTTATCTCTTGGAATGTGGATTGGGGGTTTCCTCTTTGGGATGTCTACTAAAAAACCAAAGCAAGTCATGGCCCATGGTAGAGCCAACAGATGGGTTTTATGCTATACAGTTTTAGCCTTTATCTTGGTATCCGTTTTTATTTCTTTTTGTTTAGTCCATTAACTTTTTTGTAGTTTATATATTCATTTAAATGTCTGTAATCCTTTTCAGAAGAAAATTGGCATGCAGTAGGACCCAGATATGGCAAACAGATTTTATTTCAGAGGCCAGCTTTGACAGGTAGTGATGGCTGCCTGAACACTGCAGTGAGTGTTGGAGGAGCATCTGCATTCAGTGGGAAAAGTGCTATGATTATTGAGTGGTGTTTGTTGGCATGGGTAGGAGTAATGATGGCATGAATGCCTGGATTAGCTGTCTCTGCTTTAGATAAAATCTACAGGATGCTAAAAAGCAGAGCAGGTGGGTGGCTTTTAAGTTTGGAGCTCAGTTTTGCAGGGAGAAATGTGGATTTGACGAAAAAGTTGGTAACTGTGTGATTAGTAGTCAGGTTGGTTGAGCTAAAATACATTGTCCTGTGTAACAAGATTGGTGGAAAAAGTGAAGAAGGGATATGGGAAACTTTAACAGCCAGATAGAGATTAGATTATGTACATTTTTCTAAATAAATCCATCATTATTTCTATAGTCTCTTTCAGTTAGCTCTCATCCTTTTAATTCTAAATGGTAATTATTTATCATGTATTTTCCCTAATCTGTGATAACTTATATTCAGAGTACAAAAAATGTAATCAATACGTGTGATGTTCTGGGATTTGATTATTTTATACAGGCTTTGTTTATTTACTAGAGGGGTAGTAGATTTGTTGTTGTTGTTATGTGTTATTATTTTCCACTTGCCAGGCGTTGATGTCTTTTTCTGATGGAATATTAAATCTAGGATTGCAAAATGAAATGAATGTATGCTACTGTTAAAAACAAGGGAAAAAAGAAATTAAGGAAGAAGAAGGGTGGTTGGGGACTGCAGGTGGGAAGAAGGCAGTACTGGGGTGGGAGGTATCAACAAGCTCTTAATTAGTGTTGCAGTATAAGTGAAATTTATCTACCTTTTGTAAATACATTTTTAAAGAGGTAATTATTTTTAAGTACGTAACATATTCAGGTATTTGAGATTTTAAATGGTACATAGGACAAAATATAAATGCTGCAGGAGAAGCACTTTTATTCCTGTTCCTTAGCTGCTGAGTTCTCTCGTTTACAGTCAGCCACTGTTACTGGATTGTTACGTATTCTTCTAGATATGTTTGAAGAATACATAGTGTTTCCCCTTTCCTTTAATAAAATGACTCTGTAATCATTGCATTATCCATACCATAACACTTTTTTCATATTAATTTTTTGTTTACTAATTAGTTTTTTTTAAAGATTTTTAATTATTATTGGAAAGCCGGATATACAGAGAGGAGGAGAGACAGAGAGGAAGATCTTCCATCCAATGATTCACTCCCCAAGTGAGCCGCTACGGGCCGGCACGCGCCAATCCGAAGCCGGGAACCAGGAACTTCTTCCGGGTCTCCCACACGGGTGCAGGGTCCCAAAGCTTTGGGCCGTCCTCAACTGCTTTCCCAGGCCACAAGCAGGGAGCTGGATGGGAAGTGGAGCTGCCGGGATTAGAACCGGTGCCCATATGGGATCCTGGGGCTTTCAAGGCGAGGGCTTTAGCCACTAGGCCACTGTGCCGGGCCTGAGAGTTTTTTTTATATACCAGTACGTGACAGGCTTTCTTCTTATGTTTTAAAACAAACTTTCTGCTTTGAAGTAATTTTAGATTTGCAGAAAATGTGTAAAACAATACAAATAGTTCTCATAAACACCTCACCCAGGCTTCAGTTTCGCCAGACATCTTACTTTGGTACATTTGCCAAAGTTAGGAAACCAGCCTGGATATGTTATTGTTAACTAACGTAATAACAATTGATGGTTGGATATCATGAATTTTTCATTCAGTTCACTTTTTCCCTATCACTAGTTTCTTTTTACTTAAGTCTGGATACATCACTTAAGGGAGGTGAAGTTTTTAAAATAATGAAAAGCAAGGGCTGTGCTCCAGACTTGGGTGAGGGTCTGGGTAAGGGCACCAGGGTCTGAGGAGTCTATGAGCTTGGAAGGAATAGAGGAAGAAGTTCTGGGTCCACCTGGAGTTCAGGTTGCATTTAGTTGTCATGCTTGTGTGGATTCCTCTGACAAGCTTTCATCTTCATTTTTATGACTTTGACAGTTTTGAGTAGTTTTGCTCAAATATTTTATGAAATCTCTCATTTTTTCCTGCATGATTATAATGTGGCCACAGATGTTTGAGAATAATTCCACTAAGCTGAGTTGTCATTCTCATCATATCATACAAGGGAGTGCCTAATGACTTATGTGACATCACTGGTAATGTTAACTTGGATCGAGCACTGTTGTGTTTAATGTGTTTTTCTGTTTTTGGTTTTTGGTTTCCATTTTATATTTTTGACAGAGTCTCACTTGTTTTAGCATAACCTCAAAGTGGTAGGGAGAATTAAAAGTGGTAGTGAGAAATAATACTGCTTTAGGGTTATGTGCCATTTATTTTATGGAAGTATTCCTCTGTTTACCTGTTGAGTTCTAGCACTGGCCTGCCTGGGTTCTAACCCTGGTTCTGCACTTGCAGTGTTTCCTGCCCTGCTTTTATCTGACCTCTTGGCTTCTCCAGCTTTACGTTGGGGATGTTTGTAGCAGAAGATATCTCTGAAGATTGTTGTGAGAATTATTATCTTTTTAATTATTGGTTTCTCAATTTGTTGTTGGGAGTATTAAATGAGACAATGTGTAAAGCTAGAGATTGGTATCTATACCTTGCACTACTAAGTGCTAGGTAACTTTTGCTTTGATTAAATTTTTTTAAAGATTTCTTTATTTTTATTGGAAAGTCAGATGCACAGAGAGAAGGAGAGACAGAGAGGAAGATCTTCCATCTGATGATTCACTCCCCAGGCAACCGCAACGGCTGGTGCTGCACCGATCCAAAGCCAGGAGCCAGGAACCTCTAGGTCTCCCACACGGATGCAGGGTCCCAAGGCTTTGGGCCGTCCTCGACTGCTTTCCCAGGCCAAAAGCAGGGAGCTGGATGGGAAGCAGGGTTGCTGGGATTAGAACCGGCGCCTGTATGGGATCCTGGCGCGTTCAAGGTGAGAACTTCAGCCGCTAGGCTAAATTTTGTCCTTAGAGTAAAATTGTACTCAATACTTTTGCATGTCATTTCACGCACAGTATTGGATGGAAGTGGGATAACTATAAAATAATCCCTGAAAATGCAGTATCAAAGGTATTTGCTTTTGTAATTTTGATAAATAGCGACAAATCCCTCCCATGGAGGTTAAGTCTGCACATTAAACAGGAGCATATGAGGACACCAATATTTCTGTACTAGTGAGTTATTTGATTTTTCCCTCTCTACTGGGTACATTCTTTTATTATGAACTAATTGGCAGATCTTTTCATTGAGCCATTTGAGTTCTTTTTTTAAACATTTATTTATTTTACTTAGAAGTCAGAATTATATAGAAAGAGGGAGGGATGGAGAGAAGGATATGTTTGAATCTCTAGGTCATTCCCCAAATTGCGACAACAGCCGAAGAAGGGCCAGTGAAGTTGGGAGCCAGGCAGTTCCTCTGGGTCACCCATGGAGGTGCAGGTGCACGAAGCAGGTCGTCCTCCCTGCTTTTCCACGCCATCAGCAGTGAGTGGGATCTGGGACATGGACTGGTGCTCTTCTGGCATGCTGGCGCCACAGGCAGAGGATTAGCCCCATAGACCACCTCTCTGGCCCCTTGAGGTTAGAGTTTGATGTTTGTTGCAAACACACTTGTGCCTCATCAGCTGAGTAGTGATTCAAATGTTTTGGGATGTTACTGCAGAAACTAAGTCTGGAAAAGACCAGACGTAACTCTTGGTTGCAGGATTGACATTCTGAGAAGGGTATATCACATTGTTTACCTTTCTTCTATGACCAAGAAGTATTTTAAACAAATTTTGAGAAGAATCACCATGGTATATTTGCAACCCAATGACAAGGAAGCTGCAGGGGTAGTTGTTAGAAGCAAAAGTTTCAGTCAAACAGAATTGGTGTTACATCCTTTATGATTTGCACCTATCTTTTTGCAAAATAATTAGGCATGAAGTAAAGGAAGTTTGCGTATGTATTTGTAAGAGCATTCTTATCTCATTTTAGAAGTCTTTTTTAACTACTTGTGTTTTCTAGCATGTCTAATCATTACTGGTTGGTAGTTTTTGTTTTTTCTTTTCTTTTTGTGATGATATGTGAAAGCGCTGGCTGAAGTCTTTTTTCATCACGGAGATGGGATGGCGGTGATGCAGGTGCCTTGCTCTTCCCTTGAGTTTGAACCTCTTATTTGGGGTCTGGAAAGTCAGCCTGCCCACACAGGTTTCCTGTGCCCTGCTCTGTCCATATGGTCATGCTGCTTTACTCCTCGAAGGCTGGAAACTGCAACAGCTCTGGAGGAGAAGGAGATCGCATTGAAGGCAAAACGCCACTAGGCTGAGAAAAGAAAAGGGATTTCCAGCAAGGAGAAGCAAGCAGATACTGTGACACGGAATCTGCATCCTTGGGATTCGAGAATCAAATTTAACGTTAAAACAATGGAGATGGCAGAGGAGGTAGCCTGTTACCTTTTTGGATGGATTTGTCCACGTTTGGTAAAAGTACTAAAACGGTATTCCTTGTAGACTCAAAACATGAAAAACTGACAAAGAAAGCCCCTGCTACCTGAGTTAAATCCAGCCCAATTTACATGTAAAAATTTCACCTTGTTGCCTTCAAACACGTGGATTTGTTTAAAAACTGTTCAGTCTTAATGTCCTCTGTTCTGATAGGAAAAGTTGAAGACTCCTTGGGCAAGAGATATGAAGGATCAGATAGTGAACTGAAAAGATAAGGGAAAGAGGAACTTAAAGGCAGCTTAGGAGACAGACCTGAGAGATGGAGTTTTACCATATATGCCAGGTTTTGGATTATATTTACTTACAGACTAATCGCTGTAGTTCCTCGCAAAGGGCAGGCAGCTAACTACACAGATGAGTACATCTTGAGTTCTTGGTGTGAAGGAAGCTGGTATCCCTCCTTGGTAGTGTAGGGATTATATCCCATTTCTGAAATACCTGAGAACTCTGAAGTTAGTAACAAAATGAATGGATGTTTCAGGACAGAGTTAAGCAGATGTTGCTTAGGCTGTGGTTAATTCTGTTTCTGTTAAAATGCCATTTGAATAAGATGACTTTTGTTCCTTGTTAGAATGTGTAAGCCTGTCAGTTATTTACACTGCAGTGTGAATCATGTAAGCGGATGATTATTGGTTTTCTCTTTTGTACTTTGCTGGCATCAGACAGTATAGGAGTAAGAGTGTTGAGATAATTCTGTATTTTACATTTGGATTGAGTCCATTCAGGCTGCTATTACAAAATTTCATAGTTTTCTTAGTTTATAAGCAACGTAAGTTTTAAAAGTTTAATATTTTATTTATGCTTTTTCTGAGATAACATTTTAAATTTACATTGTAATCAAAGGCTTGGTGGTTCTACTAAATATTCAACAAATAAAAATTAGAAAGACCCATAGTCCAGTGGGAGAACAGGCAGGGACTATAAACAGCAATCAAATGAAAAGAAAAACACCGTAAGTTTTAATTCTTATAGTTTTGTAGTCTGCAAAGTCTGAGTTCAAGATGCTGGCTCTTGGTGTCTTCTGAAGGCCTAATTCTTGGTTCGTAGATGGATCTATTCTTGCTATTTCCTTACATGGCAGAAAGGGCAAGGGAGTGCTCCAGAAATTCTTCACCCAAATTAAACTTTTAGAAAAAGATTTATTTGTTTATTTACTCCTCAAATGGTTGCATCAGCCAGGACTGAGCTAGGCTGAAGCCAGGAGACAGAAGCTTCGTCCAGGTCTTTCACTTGGGCGCAAGGGCCCCAGGGCTTGTGCCATCCTCCACTGGCTTTCCAGGTCATTAGCAGGGCATTGGGTTGGAAGTGGAACAGCAAGAATTCCAACAGGCACCCATATGTGATGCTGGCACTGCAGGCAGCAGGTTAAGCTGATATGCTTCAGTGCTGGCTCCTCAGAAAATCATGTTCAAAGGAACTAATGCCATTAACAGCTAGGGCTGGATCCCATCACCCACTGCTTTCTCTGGCACATTAGCAAGGAATTGGATCGAAAAACCAAAACAGGGGACATATCATCTACCAGCCACAGGAGCCAGTCCTGTTTATGGGACCTCTGCGCTCAGGACCTGATTACCTACCAAAGATCTCCTAATACCCTTGTTTTGGTATTAGTATTTTAACAGATGGATTAAGGTGGATCTAAGCATTCAGTCTTCAGCACAGCTCATGTAAGATCATGCCACACAGTGCAGTTATTGCACTGAATGACATTTAAGCATGGAGCACAGCCAAGTGAGGTGCTGGTACTAGAGCCAGGATGGGTTTGGCTTAGTATAGAAGATGGCTGTCTTTAATCATTCCATTTATGGTAACTGGTATTTTTTTCATCCCATCACAATTGTCATGATTTTTCCACTTTACTTCAGAGCAGCACATTATTCACTCAAATATTAGGAAATTCAAAAGAGGTTTTAGTGAGGCATGTTGTCCTTTTGTAGCCCACCACTCATTCCCTTCCTCGTTAGTATGTGGTATTCTTTAACCTGTTCTGCTCTCTATAATTTTGTTTTTAAGAGTGTCATGAATGGAGTCTTCTTTTAAAGTATTTAAGTTTGGCAATTTCATATATTATGTATATACAGATTTAGGAATATAGTTGTACTTCCCACCCTAACCTCCCTCTCACTCATGTTCCTACCCTGCCTCTTCCTTCCATTGCTATTTGTCTTGAAATTTTTACCATGACATGCTTTCAGTTTATGTTATAATTATAAGTTTAACCCTCAACTAAGTAAATGATTCAACAAATAGTAAGTAGGAAGAACCCATTGTCCCTCAGAGAGTATAGACAAGGGATGTAAACAATAATAAAAAGTCAAAATGTCAATTTTGCTTGTACACATATTTTTTTGTGATCTGTATAACTATGCATTAGTTACTACACATCGTGGAACCCCCCCCCCAGTTTTTGTAGTCTAAATTCATTGCCTTTTTATGTACATTTTGGGGTGATCTTTAAAAAAAATTTATTTATTTGAAAGGCATAATGAAAGAGGGGAAGAGAGGGTGGAGGAGGGAAGTGGGAGAGAGAGGTCAAGTTTCCATCTATTGGCTCACTCCCCAGATGTCTGCACCAGCCAGGACTGGCAGGCTCAAGCCAGGAGCCTGGAACTCTATCCTGGTCTTCCGCATGGGTGACAGGGATCCAGGTATTTGAGGCATCACCTGGTGTCTTACAGGGAATGCATAATTAGGAACCTGGATTAGAAATGGAGTGGTCTCTTGAACCCAGACATTCCACTTAGACATTCAACTACTGAGCTGATACCTGACTGAAAATGCTTTCTATGTTAACAAGGATCTTGATGGAATTTTTGCTGCAGATTACATCTAATTCATACGAAAATTTTGGTCCAGAGTCAGGAACCAGGAGTTTCTTCTCGGTGTCCCACATGGGTGCAGGTGCCCAAGCACTTGGGCTGTTGTTAACTGCTGCTTTCTCAGACCATTAATAGGGAGCTGTATTAAAAATGGAGCATCCAAAACTGGAACCAGTGCCCATATGGGATGCCGACACCTCATGATGCCACCACACCAGCTTTAATTTTTCCTTTTTGTAACATATACATTTAGTTATACAAAGTTCCCTTCGGTATTGGATTAGCTGTGTTTAATACTTTTTGATTTACTGTGTTTTCATTTTCATTCAACTCTATGTATCTCAGTTTCCCCTGAGATTTCCCGTTTGGCCCATGGGTTATATGAATTTTTCAGTACATTTATTCATACCTATTACACATTCAAATAATTACTAATGATTTATCATCCTCAATAATACTATCAGAAACAATATTTTTTGGGAAGCTTCCACCTTTTATGATTTACTTATTTGTTTGAGATGCATTGGGTGGCAGAGATTGGGAGAGAGGGAGAAAGAGTGAGAAAGAGTGAGTGACATGTTCCATCTGCCGATTCATTTCCCAAATGCCATAAACATCTGGGGCTGTCATGGAACCTGTGTGGAAGTCAATCCAGATCTCTTGCATGCGTGGCAGGCACCCAGTTGCTGCACTGTCAAGTGCTTCCTCTCAGGATTTATCCATTCTTTTGGAGTGAAAAATTTGTTTTGGTTTTCTTCATCTAAGAATGTAATGATTTCACCTTCCTACTTAAGGTATTTGTGTTAAGTGTCAGAAGATTGATACTCTGCTTTCAGCATTTGGTGAATACTGTGCTTCTCTCTGGCTTCTGTTGCGTTATTTGAATTGACCCCCCCACTCCCCACTGTGTGTGAGATTTCATTGTTTTTCAGCATATTTATTTATATACCTGTTAAGCATTCAAGTGGTTTGCTATCCTGAATAATGCTATCAGGAACAATTTTTGTTTTAGAGATGTATTTATTTTTATTAGAAAGGAAGACTTACAGGGAGAAGGAGACACAGAGAGAAAGATTGTCTGTCTGCTATTCACTCCCCAAATGGTCTCAATGGCCAGAGCCTAGTTGATCTGAAGTCAGGAGCGTCTTCTGGATCTCCCATGCGGGTGCAGGGACCCTGGGATTTGGCATCATCCTCTGTTATCCACCCACCCTCCTCCCAAGCCACAAGAAGAGAGCTGGATCAGAAGTGGAGAAAACTGGACTTGAACTGCCACCCGTGTGGGATGATGGCACCTGCAGGTAGAGGATTAGCCTGTTGAGACACTGCAGCAACCCCAGAACCAGTGTCTTTAAGCAGCTTTTATCTTTTTCCTCGTAGTTCTCAGAAGTTTAATTACGATGTTAATTGGCATGGATTTGGGGGACTCTACCTATCTTGGGTTCACTCAGCTTCTTAAAACTGCATATGTTTCTGTGTCTTGGCAAATTGTGGAGTTTTTAGCCATTATTTCCTCAAATACTTTGAGACTCCTCTCCTCCGTTTATCCTTTACTTCTGAGACTTTGAGAACACAAATGTCTGATATGTTTTTTGGAGTCTGTTAGGATTTATTCATTTGTCTTCCTCTCTGTTTTCTTCCTTTTGTTAAGGTTGCTTCATTTCTGTGATTCTTTCGTGTCTCAGCTGTTTTGCCATTGAGCTTATTTATGAGTTTTTATAAAATCTGTTATATTTTTCAGTTCTGAAATTAAGATTTTATTTTTCTTGGTGTGTGTGTGTGTGTGTGTGTGTGTGTGTGAGAGAGAGAGAGAGAAAGAGATTGATTGATTGATTGATTGATTTTGTTTGGTGGGGCACTTTCCTTTTTTTCATTGGTGTTAAGCAGTGGGGATTTACCAGCAGATGGAACTCATAGATCTCTGCTTCTCTCTCTGACTCTACCTGCTGGGTCCCTCAATAAGACTTTTGAGGGTGGAAATCTGGACTTTTCACTTGGCCTCTGCTAGTATGAATGTGGGTGTGGCCCTTATTTTTTCTGGTATTTGATTGCAGTAATCTTATTGCTGTGTAAATGTTTTTTAGCTTGCCCAACTGCCCTCCTGGTTTCTTATCACTCCCAATTGGTGTTCCCATGTTGCTATATTTTTAGCTTCAAATGGAAGAGAAGGGCCTGGCACAATAGCGTAATGGTTAAGGTCCTCGCCTTGCACGGCCGGGATCCCATATGGTTCCAGTTCTAATCCCGGCAGCTCCACTTCCCATCCAGCTCCCTGCTTGTGGCCTGGGAAAGCAGTTGAGGACGGCCCAAAGCTTTGGGACTCTGCACCCGTGTGGGAGACCCGGGAAGAAGCTCCTGGCTCCTGGCTTTGGATCGGTGCAGCCCCAGCCATTGTGGCCACTTGGGGAGTGAATCATTGGATGGAAGATCTTCCTCTCTGTCTCCCCTCCTCTCTGTACATTTGCCTTTCCAATAAATTAAATAAATTAAAAAAATGGAAGAGAAAATGGTGCAGAAAGAAGACTTGGGGGATTCACTTTCAGGATGCTTCTTGAGTTGTGAGTTCCCTAACTGCTTCTTTCTCTTCACTTTCCACAGGTTTTCTAGGCTTGGGTGCTGCTTCCTGGGCGTTTCAGTTGGCACTTAGTGAGAGGAGTAGGAGAGGTACATTTCTCACTGCTCTAAAATGGAACACTATTTCATTTTTTTTTTTAAAGAACTCCAGTGTCTCTATTGGCTATGGACCAACATCTGAATTTTGTAGTTTATCATTTGGGAACTTTCTCAATCTATATACATCCTTAATTCCTGCCCTCCTCTACATTTCCAACTACTGTCTTCTGGCTTTCATGTGGTATTATTCATCTTTCTGTTCTACAGGAGTCTAAAGTATTACTCTCTTATATCATGATCTTAATCAGTTTGTTCTGCCTGAAATGCCCCAGTCCTTTATCTCAAGGCTATATGTGCTGTCACCTTGTAACTTGCTGTTGAGTGTTTGCATCATTAATTGTTTTGGAGGATTTGAAGCTAAAATCATTGGAAAATGTCAAACTATTATCTTTCATTCTGTAATAGTTCTTGTTTAAAAAAGAAAATCATCTTATTTTCACTTATTTGAAAGGTGGGGGTGGGTGAGAGATCTTCCATCTGTTAGTTTAGTTCCCAAGTGCCTGCCAACAGCTGGATGTGGGCCAGGCAGAGCCAGGAACCAGGAGCCAGGAGCCAGGAAGTCAGTCCAGGCCTTCAGAGTGGGTGGCAGGAATCCAGTCGCTTGAGCTGTCACTTGTTGCCTCCCAGGGTGCATATTGCCAGGAAGCTGAAATTTGAAGGACAGGCAACAAACGGTAACCCTGGCAGTCCACCATGGTATCTGAGCATCCTAAGCAATATGATAGCTGCTAGGCCAGCATCTCACCCCTCCAGCAGTTTCATATTCATTTTAAAATAATGTAATCATAATTTGAGTTGTTTAAACATCAATGACAACCAACTGTAGAGGACCTATGTTGTTGAGTATTTTACTTAAATGTTGGAATATTGGACAATTTAAGTATTTATATTTAATTCAGTAATAGTTATTTAAGAATAAAGTGTTACTAACACTGATACTCCAGTATTTTAGTATATATTAATAGTTTTACAGACCTGATTAGTGATTTTGAACCAGATGAATATTGTGTTCAATTATTGAAACTTTGAAAAATGCTTCCTGGGCCTGGAATTGTGGAAGCTGCCTCTGCCAGGCTCTTACATGAGTGCCAAGACAAGTATTGAATGTTATACTTCCAATGCAACTCTCTACTAATACAGCTTACTATACATCCAACAGCTGACTTACCCATGTGACTGCAGTATGAAGCTCATATGGAATTTCTTCTTGCTTGCAAAGAAACATAGCAGTTTTTTTTTTAAAAAATAATATTTCTTTAGGGAACTTTAAATTGTGCAGTATAAGATTATTTTAAAGATTCAATTTTTAAAAGGTAGTTGAAGCAGTGCGTAAACTATTGTTTCCTATATTTTCATTTGAATTGTGGATTTTTTTTGTTAAATTAATTATTTTAATCTGATTTTGAGTATTTTCTGCTTCCAGACACCATGATGCATAGTAAGAATATAGGTATGTTAACTGTTTATAAATAAGGGATTTATTGCTTAAGCAGAAAAACAGACACTGGTGGTGATAGGTATATGTGGCACTGTTAAATACTTTATTATAAAATTGGCATAGACATTTTAATACCAAGTATTAAACAGGACTTTCAGTTTTCTATAATAGAAAGCAATTGGAGACAAGGAAAGAAATGCAAGTCAGAGAATGAAGAAAGGAGAAAAGAGGTCAGTTAATAAGAAACATGCTGGGAAAAAATTTTCAGAGATAAGAAGTCAATTAATTTTTGTTAAAACAAAGCCTTTTCTCTGAGGAAGAAGAAATTAGGTGCTCTAGTTCTTTATTTATTTTGGGGAAACATATTAGTTTGGTTCATTCTATATGACCTCTGTGAACAAAATGTGGAAAGCATTATAAAATGACACTGACTTTCTCCAGTGCAATTAGTAATTTAATGAGTAAGTTTCTGGTTTCTAAGAACTAGATTCTTATTGTTAAATTGTTTCCAAAGAATGATGATGATGAGACCGTTAATGGTTTATTGTCAGATTTTTTCTTAAGTAATGTAGTTTTTTATTAAGATTTATTTTGCTTATTGGAAAGTGACACACAGAGATCTGTGATCTGCCATCCATTGGTTCATCTCCAGTTGCACTGTACAGCCAAGACTAGGCCAGGTGGAGCTAGGAGCCAATGACTCCATCTGTTTTCCCATGTGGGTGGCAGGTGGTCCTGCGCCAAGCTAGGTGGATCGGAAGTATTGAGTAATTGGGATCTAATCTCACACCCTGATATGGGATGTAACAGTCCCAAATTGTGGCTTAACCTGTGGGTCAAATGCTGCTCCTGTAATCAACTGCAGATATATATCTTTCTGTCTGTCTATGTATATAATCTGTCTGATCTATCTATCTGAAAGGGAGAAGGCAATGGAGGGAAGAGGGAGAGGGAGCCATAGAGAGTTAGATACAGCAAGAGAGAAAGCTGTGAGTGGTGAGTTAGATCAATAGAGAGAAAGCTCCCATCTGCTGATTCATTCCCCAGGTGCTTGGCTAGGGCCAGAGTTAGAGCTGGGATTCAGTATAGGAACCCGATTTTTGAGATGTGAAAACTGCCGCTCAGGGTCTGAGTCAGTAGGAAACTGGAATCTAGAGTACAAACCAGTTATCAAACTTAGGTACTCCAGTATAGGCTGTGGGATTCTTATAGGATGTTCTTTTTCTTTCTTTTTAAAAATGAATTAACTTTATGATTCAGTTCCAAAGGCTCTGGGACTTCCCCTTCCACTATCCTCCCACCCCCACTGATTTCCCCTATTTTATTACAATAATGTAGTCCTCCAGAAAACAGTATTTTTAAAAGGTTTATTTATTTGAAAGGGAGAATTAGTGAGAGAAAGGGAGAAAGAGCTCCTCTAGCTTGTTCACTCCACAAATGGCCATCAATGGCCATGACTGGGCCAGACAAAGCTTAGGTAGCATGCTGGTAGAGCCAAGCACTTGAGCCTTCATTCACTGCTTTTCCAGGTGCACCAGCAAGCGGCTGGATTGGAATTAGAGTAGCTGGCACTGCTCTTCCTATGGGATGTTGGTGTCATGGATCAGTCCCTTAATTACTGTTTTCAACCACTGGGCTAAATGTCCTCCCCTCATGAACTTTTTGAAAACCCTTTATATGCATACATTTCAACATTTTTTTTTCACCAACATGGACGTATATGCTGTTTTATTTTTTAAAAGTATTATTTGGGAGACAAGACAGAGAGCTTATGTATGCTGGTTCAGTCCTTGGTGCCTACAGTGGCTGAGTCAGGAGCTCGGTTCAGGTCTCCTGAGTGGGTAATAGGGACTCAAATTATTTGAGATGTTACCTGCCACCTCCCAGGATCTGCACTAGCAAGGAGCAGGGATCAGGTGCCAGAGCTGGAAAGCAAATCCCAGGTACTGTATTATGTGGGATACAGGAGTTAGGATTAAGCAAAATTTCCACATCTAAATTCATCTTTCAGTTCCATTTTCCACAAAATTTTTGAAATTCTTTCTTTCCCACTCTGTTTCTATGTGTATGTACAGTGAGGCTATGTACGTCTTTGTTTATGGAAGTTGGTAATTCCAGTCTTGCAGAGTGAAGCAGCAAGCTGCAGACCCAGGGAGAGCTGATCTACATCCGAGATGGTGATACTGGAAGAGTTGATGCTGCAGACTATCTAGGAAGGCATCTCTTGCTGAGGTCAATCTTTTGGTTCTGTTCAGGCATTCAGCTGCTGAATGAACTGTACACATCATCAGCCTGCTGTGTTCTACCACTAGAAATGCTTACAATGGGGCAAGCATTTGGTACAGCACTTATGATGGTACTTTCAGTACCTGACTCTGTTCTCAATTCTAACTTCCTGCTAATGTGTGTCCCGGGAGGCACTAAGTCATGGCTCAAGTATCTGGGTCCCTGCCACTTACGGAATAGACTTACGTTGAGTTGCTGGCTCTTGACTTAAGCCTGGACCAGCTTTGGCTGTTGTGGGCAGTTGGGAAGTGAACCAGCAGGTACAAGATACCTGTCTCTGTTTGTCTTTAAAATTTATAAAATTAGAAATAAAAATTATATCTTCCAAAAATATCGTTCAGAAATACCCAGAATAACCCCTAACCAAACATGTGGGCACACTGGCCCAGTTCAGTTGGTACATAAAATGAACGGTAAGCACTCAGAGTAGGCAGAGCTAAGGTGCACATTCACATGCACTCCTCTTTTTACCTCTGTTCTAAAAATTGTGGATATATGAAGATACTTCAAAAAGATCATGGACAACATGGAATTTGTGAGATAAGTTTACTTCAGAGCAGAATTTTTGAATTCCATGCATAGTTTTTTTTCATACTAAACATTTTTTGATAAGTATTTTGAAGGCACCTGTTTATTACTTTTTTATTCCATCAATTATTTCAGGATTCCTTCTATTCTGCATTTACGTTCTGGCATATATGGTTCTGGAAACTTTAGCTGAGAAGTGTGGCTCTGAATATTTGCAGTCAGTATAAAGTCTGTATCTTTATCTGTTTAATCCTTTAATATGCAAAAAAGAATTTTCAGAGTTACTTAACACTGTGAAAATGTGAACTCATTTATTGTAATTTTGTAATTAGTTATGTTTCTCTTCTGTTTATAGTTTGTAAATATGTAGTAAAAATACTCTGCCCAAAATTTACTTGGTTTAACTTTCCTCATTTTTTTTTTCAGAGTAATCATTTTTAGTCATTTGAAATACCATTGGAATAATTTGTGCTTGGAGACTATTATTTTCTTCTCTCTTCTGCTTGTTTGGGCTCATTTTTCTCTGGGTAGGTGAAATACTGCCTTGCTTCCAAAAGTCACCACTATCAAAAAAATTACACAAAGTTGTATTTCCTGTCTCTTCCACCACTTTCCTAACCTGCCTATTTGCTCTTCGCATTTTCCACTGCTCTCTGTCTTTAGTCTGAATAATTTCTCCTTTTGTACAGAACGAACAGATACGTGATCTTTTTTACTATAGGGGGGAGCTCATTAGAGATACCTTTTTTATTAACATTGTAAATTCAATGTCCATGTGGTTTCCTAGTAACATTAGGAAGTCTTTTTCATGTATTTTTAGAGCAGTGTGCTGCTCCATTGTGCTGGATATATTGAAAATGTTCTACCACCATCCTGTCATTCCAGTTATAAATAAACCAATGAATAATCTTGTGATAAAATTTTTTTATTGTTGAAATCTCCTTTGTTACTTATTTTAATATTTGTGCTTTTTTGTTTATTAGCTTATTAACCTGTCCTTTTTTTTCAAATTTAAAAAGGCAAAATTTTCCAAAAGTTCACAAACTCAAGTATTATGAAAAAACGTGAATGACTTTCAGATTCTTTTGCGCTAGATAGACTTTCCTGTAACTCCAGTTTTCCACAAACTTTTTAAAGTACCTTCATGAATCTAGAATGAAACTTGTTGCCCCCCCCCCCCATATTGATGCATGCAGTTAAGTGTACTGGAAATCCTACCCTTTGGGCTCCATCGGTGCACATGCAGCAAAGTCAGGAGTTAGATTCTATTCTAAGTCCCAAAGTTTACAAACTAGGAGCAGCAATGACCTAAACTCTACTCCATGGGCAGGAGAAACGCAGTGGCTCAGTTCAGCCTGTCAGCAGGACAAATCCAGCTTCTGTGTGGGCCCTCAACAGTTTGATGATGCTCACTCACTTGGTGCAGGAGGGTGAGATTTGCTTCATCTAGGTCACTGATCCAGATAGTCCTCACTTCTGAAGGCATTCTCATAGGTAACTCAGAAATAGTGCGTAGCCATTTATCTGGGCATCCGCTCACGCATTTCTAAGACTGCTTTTTTGAGTTCTTAAAGCATGTTTAAACTCCTTCCCTGCAGCTTCCTCTCATTACCCAGCGCACTTTGTAGGATTTATTTCTTTGGAAAAACACCATAGACAGAAGGAAACAGAGGTCTTCCTTCTGTAGGTTCACTCCTCAGATGACTTCTGTAGCTGGGACTGGGCCAGACTGAATCCAGGAGCCCAGAACTCCCATCTGGGTCTTCCATGTTGGATGAGCGATACTTGGGCCCTGACATGCTGCTTTTCCATTCCCATTCCCATTCCTTCAGTCACATTCACAGTGAGATGGATTAGAAGCAGAGCAGCTGGGACTTTAATTGGTGCTCTGTTTTGGTATGCTAGGGTTGTAGGCAGCACCTTAACCCACCATGCAGTTCTCTTCTTGAGGGTTTTTTTTTGTTTGTTTGTTTGTTTGCTTTAAACTTAATTTGGGTTTTTCTTTCTGTGGGTGCTTTTAATTCATTTTTGGCCTTTTTGTCCCCTCCCTATCCTACCTCCCCACAATTTTCCTTTCCTTATACCTGATGGGGGTAACTCTAGCTCATGGGTCATATAATGCCCACAGAATCATTTAGTCTGGCCCTTCCAATGCAACTGCAAGTGGAATTTGAAATTCAGTAAATATATAGCAGGTTAAGTGTTAATCTGACAATTGTGTATGGCCTGAGAATGCTACAGATATCCAAGTAACACAAGGCAGAAACAAGGGTCCCACACCCTGCCTTATATTCACCCTCACCTGTGCCCTCTGTAATAGGTGAAGAGAAAAGCTTGAGAAAGATTCTACCACAGTGCAATGTATATTTTTTGCTTTAAGTTCTAAATGTCAGTAATTGGGGTGTGTGTGTGCGCGCATGTAAGTGTGTGTGCATGTAAATGTGTTTAAAGGTTTGTTTACATACTTGAAAGACAGACTGACATAGTGTGAGAGAGAGAAATTTCTAAGTACTGGTTCACTCTGCTCAAGGGCCACTCCTGAGTCAGGCTGAAGCTAGTGGCCAGAGTGGCCTGAATACCAGAGCTATCATTCATTGCTTTCCCGGGTATCTTTGGAGGAAGTTGGATCAGAAGTAGAAGAGCCAGGACTTGAACCATTGTTGCACATGGCAGCTTGATCTACTGTATCAAAATGCTAGTCCCAGTAGTTGTTTTATACTTGTGTAAAAGCTCCAGAAATTGTGTGAACTACTTTGTTTGAAGGATATGTGGGAAGGTTTGGATTAACTCGGCCTGCAGTGTTTGAATTAACATGCAAATTATGGAGCGTTTTATTTCCATTGATATTTTCCCCTTGCTAAGAACAGAGTGAGCACCTGAGTCCACAGCCCTCCTGAGTGTGTTACTTGTAGAGGAAGCCTGAGTACTTTTCTGGTGTAGAGTGGAACCCAGGAAATTGTAGCTTTTTCCATCAATAAGAACAGGCTTTATTCCCATACAAGCCTTATG
Organism: Ochotona princeps; assembly: GCF_030435755.1. NCBI lineage: Eukaryota > Metazoa > Chordata > Mammalia > Lagomorpha > Ochotonidae > Ochotona > Ochotona princeps. Next base: position 58,295,477 of record NC_080836.1, on the reverse strand, counting down.
TTAAGGTAAAAAGTACTATAGCATCTTTTCTGCCATCTTCACAAACCCCCAAATGGAACTCTTTCAGGTTCCCATTATACATATAGATATCTTCATGAACAAAAAAATACAGTTGTACAAAATAAAGCATCTGTAAGTCACATAAGAAATTTAATAGGCCAGGAATGGAGTTACTTACCTACACCCCATGTAACAAACACCAACACATACACACACACACACACACACAAACACAAAGATGGATTGATGTCTATTATGTCAAGGAGGCTGCCTGCCAGCACATAAAATGGCATCATGGCATCATGCTCGTCCAGGGTGAGAGTATGGGATTGTAAATAGATGGCTGATGGATGGCAGGTTGGATTCTGGGGGCGGGGGCGGGTCGTAGGGAGGGATTCAGAAAGGGTGATGGCCTTAATTCTGTTCCCTTCAATCAAACATTGAAGCCACAGTGAGTGAGCCTGAGCAAAAAGGGAGTCTTAATGTTAAAATTTTGACACATCACCCTACACTGTTAGACTGTTCTCTTAGGGTTCTGAAACAGCATGAAAATAAAGCAGCTTGCTTAAGGTCACACAGCTAGTAAGGGGCAGAGCTAGAATTCGATTCCAGATCAGCCTTCTGTATTCCTAATAGCCTGCTGCTTCTGTTCATTTCAGGGTTCATTTCCTAGTGGATGGCAAAATAAACTGTTATTGCCTCAATTATTGGAAATATTGGCCAGCAGAAATTTTTCATTTTTTGAATATGCATAGTAATCCCAAAGTTTTCACCATAGTACTAGTGGATTCCACAGATCAAATAGTCTATGAAGGGAAGGTGGGGAGGGTGGAAGAGTCAGGAGCCATCTAAATATTGCAAAAAAAAGAACTAAAAATTGAAAAGCTTTAGTAGATGTTAAAGTGGCAAGAGTTAGGTGGAGTGGATGATAGTAAATAATGCAATAAAAATTTAGATAGAATTTCAGGAAATGGAAAACTGCGCACATTAAATACTGACCTTTTCCAAGTGTTGAAATACAATAATGAAGACTCGCTTAGAGTAGAAAAATAGTGAAATTCAAAGAACATATTTCTAAAAGCCTAAAATTAGAATTGGCTAACCCTGAAGAAGGCTTTATAAAGTACCTCTTTTCATTCATGTTCCTAATGGGCTGGGTCCTGGGATGTTTCAGTAAATGTGCCTGAATTGTATAATTTAATATTCTGTTCAGAGTAAATACATGCTCTGTTCGTAGGGCTTTGAAAGTTTAAAATGATCTAAGCTTGTTTTCCCCTTACTTTACCTTTTGCTTCCTCATTATTCTGCTTAATAACACCTAAGTGAAAAAACTGGCAGGATCGTAAGAAGGGAATTTGTTCAACAAATGTTTATTATGTGTTGACCTTGTGCTGGGGTTGTCCTGTACAGACGGGCACATTCTAACAGGTGAGCCAATTCAGATTTCAGAATTTACATTTTTTTTGGCTTTATTGACTATGCAAGTAAAAAAAAAGATTGTCACTAAATTTGTAACAGGTTTGTAAGTGTTCATATGTGTTATGCACCAAACAAGAAGTTATTTTGAACTTTGTTACTTAAGAGCTTTGCTTACTCTTCTGAATGAATGTTCTGGATAAAAACCTTTGATTTTCTTAATATAATCATTTAACAAAAAGATACAATGTAATGATAGTGATATTGAAACTACTGAGAAAATGACTACTTTATAGAAAATGACTTGCTTATAGAGTGAGAAAGGAGGGTAAAGAATGGAAGTTTCTAGTGCCAGTGAAATAGCAGAAGCTGGGTTTTTACTTGCCTGGCTGTTATCTTCTTTGGAGATTTAGAAATAAAGAAATAAAGAAAATACTCTTAAGTGCAAAAAAAAAATCACAGATTAGAACTCAGTCTTACACACTAGTATTGGAATGTTTCAAGATTTTATTTATTTGGTTTTTGTCATGGACACTTTCAAACAAAAAAGTAAGCGAGTCAGAGAAAGCATTGTTCTCTCATGTATTCTCAGCAGCTATTACCAGGCGGTATGCTCCCCTCCAAAGTGCTGCCTCTCTGAACTTCGTGTTGACAGTTCCCGTGGCGATGTTCCTTGGAGCATGGGCTTTGGGAGTGACTGCGGCAGGAGGCTTCTGGCTTCACCACGGTGTAGCATCCTTTCAGAAGGGCTTGAGGCTGGAGTGCTCCTTTGCTCTTCTACTTTTCTGCTGTGTTGAGACGCCATGCTTACCTCCTTTTGCCCTGGGGCCTCTCCTGCCAGGTGAGGATGCTGAGCACTGTTGCCAGACCCTCCAGTACCTTTTTTTTAAAAAAAATTTTATTTATTTTTATTGGAAGAGCAAATTTTGCAGAGAAGGACACTCAAAGAGAAATATCTTTTATCCGCTGGCTAACTGTCCAAATGGCTGCAATGCTTAGAGCTGAGCCAATCTGAAGCCGAGAGTCCACTCCATGTCTCTCATGTGGGTTCTGGGTCCCACGGCTTTGGGCTATCCTCCTCGGCTTTCCTAGGCCATTGACAGGGAGCTGGATGGGAAGTGGAGCAACCAGGACACCAACCAGCACCCAGTTAAGGTACCAGCACCTGCAGGCAGAGGAATAGCCAATTAAACCATCGTGACATTGAACTTTTTGGCTCCAGTGCTGTCGGAAACAAATTATTATTATTTGTAAATTGCCTAATCTAAAATACCTTCTTATAGCAGTATGAACAGACTGAGACATCCAGATGCATGTCTTTAAAGTGTGCATCACTATAAGATGAGCAACTTTCTAAAAAATATACTGTGGAATCATCCATAATGTGCAGTGTTGAAGTTTTTCGTAGTCATGTGTTCTAAGTATAGTGGAAGGCAGGGGTATTGTTAATCGTATAAGATTCGTGTTATAGACTTTCTGGAACATATTGCTTATACCTTTTTATTTTTTAATACTTAAAATGCAGCTCATTTTCATCTAATTTTTCCTGATTTATAAAAGAGGCAATTCTGTCTTTGGAATTATTTTCTGACAGCTTTATTTAGGTAAAATTAGCATACATTTGCTCTCTGTGTTGCCTTGAGCAGATAGTTTCATTTCCCTGTGTCTCAGTTTTCTCATCAGGAAAATAAAAAGCTGTTAGCAGATTGATATGTCGATGTTCATAGGATCGTATGTGAGGATGAAATGATATTTGTGGGACATACTAAGGTGGGACTGAGTTGGTTGACCAAGAAGGCTTTGGTGGAGTTGCTTTGTGGCTTCAGTGGGGAGCCAGGGTAGTAATTCGTCAGCTAGTAGTTAGTGGGAGAAAGAAGATTTAGCTTTTAATCCTAGATGGCATTTATTCAGTGCTTACTGCCTGGGAGATCACCAGTCATACAGATTAGCTCATATGGGGCTGTTATGCTGTGGCTGAAGCCACTGTCTGTGACACTGGCATCCCCATTTGGGTGCAGATTCAAGTTCCGGGTGCACTGTTCCTCACACAGCACCCCACTGATGTGCCTGGAAAGCCTTCGAAGATGACCCAAGTGCTTGGTCCTTGCCAGCAATTTGGGATACCAGAATCAGGCTCCTGCCTCCTGGATTTACCCTTGCAGAGCCCCAACCATTGCAATCTTTGGGGGAGTTTACCAGAAGAAGGAAGATCAATCAATCACTCTCTCTTTCCACTTCTCTGTTTCTCTATGTAACTCTGGCTTTCAAATACATAAAGGTATTCTTTTAAAAAAATCAGCTCACCTAATCCTTAGTTCTGCTCATTAGGTTCAGCAGTTATGCTTAGAAAAGCAGTTTAAGGAATTGCTAGCTGGTAGTTGGCTGGCCGGGATTCACATCTGTTACCATAGTTTGGGTAATAGACAAATCCCATGGTAGGGACATCTTCACTGTGGCAAGTCTTTGCTTGGGAAAGGCGGTTGATGTTGCTAGCAGTCTCTATGAGGGATAAAAGGGGCTTCCATTTTGTGAATACTTAGCTTTGCATGTGTCTTTTATCTCTTTGTTCCGTGGGACAGTGACATTTCAGTTCCTGAACAAGGTAAGGGATTTCCCCTTTGGTTAGTATTTTTTATATAGTTTTTATCACAAAATATTAATATTTTCTTAAAAATTTGAATATTTTGAGAACAATATTGGACTTTTAATCTGGTGGAAAATAACTCCTGTTTTCCACTGACTTTTTCCTTTCCTTTTCTTTCTTTCTTTTTTTTTTTTTTTTTTAAGATTTGGTTATATTTATTTTGGAAGGCAGAGCTTCAGAGAGAGAGAGGAAGGGAAAGAGGGAAAGAGACAGACAGACAGAAATCTTCCATCTACTGGTTCATGACATAAATGGCCACAGTTGCCAGGGCTGAGCCATTTGAAAGTAGCATCGCATAATTCCGTGTTCTACTCCTTTCCAGGAGTACCAGCAGAGACCTTCAGGGACTCAAAACTGGCACTCTGATATGGGGTGCTGGCCTCATAGGCAGCAGCTTCACCTGTTGCTGTGCCATAATTCTGGCTCCAAACTACTAGTTTCATTTTGCGTTGGTAACACTGTGATAGTTTTGGCTTTAAGAGCAATTTTCTATGTTTAAAGTTACCTTAAAACTTGTTATCTTAAATTTTTTTTACTAGATTTTTTTTCTGTTCAATGCAATGCTTGGTATATACCACAAATTTATTTTATATGATGAAAAGATACAATTTCATCTGAACAAAACTATTTTGTTTATTTTTGATATGCAACATATAAACAATTAGAAACAAGATTAATTTGTATACCAATTCTTTGTAATTAGAGGGACTCTGTAGTAAGAGTTCAAATGCTCTCATCTCTTCAAGTGTTGTATTTAGTCTGAGCTTGGCTCACTAGGAAGTACATAAATCTTTCTGCGTATATCAGGGAGGAAGAACACTTTTTTCTAGGGCAAAGAGTGTGAGCAAAGAGGTTCATTGATGATTCAGGGAAATTCTGAGTTGAAGAGGACCACAGGGGATACCTCTAGCAGATGCAGAGAGATTACAATTTAGAAATCCAAATAATCAGTTGCTGTGGCTGGATCTGCTTTCTGCTCTGATGATGGAGAAGGGCCTGACCAGTCAGGTGCGCACAGTGGACCCCATGCATACCTTTGTAAAGTGGTCTAGGCTTTTGGAATTCACAGCAGGGCTTAGATTCAGACGTCACATAGGTAAGAGTTCATTGCAGAGAGCTCAGACGTTGGGATGGCAGGAGAATATTTTTGTCTTGGAATTCCACAGGTGTGATTTACTTCTCTAAAATACCGTTGCTGGCCGTGGTGCTTGATGTAGTGGTTAAAATGTCAGTTGTAATGCCTGAATCCTGTATTGGTGGCCTGGTCTGAACTGTTAGCAGTGACACAAGAAGCAGCAAGTCTGAATTGGTTTCCTGGCTCTTGACTTCAGCTGTGCCTGGTTCCAGCTGTTAGGGACATTTGGAGAAAGAACCAGCATATAGGAAATTTCAGTTTGTGGTCTGTCTCTCTGTTCTCTAATGAATGTTAGAAATATTCTTAAGGGCCTGATGTGGTAGCATAGTGGTTAAATCCTCACCTTGCACGTGCCGGGATCTCATAGATGGGTACCAGTTCCTGTCCTGGTTGCCCGGCTTCCCATCCAACTCCCTGCTTGTGGCCTGGGAAAACAGTGGAGGACAGCCCAAAGCCTTGGGTCTCTGCCCCTGCGTGGTAGATCTGAAGAAGCTCCTGGTTCCTGGCTTTGGATTGGCTTAGCTCTGGCCGTTGCAGCCACTTAGGGAGTAAACCAGTGGACAGAAGATCTTCCTCTTTGTCTCTCCTTCAATCTTATATCTGACTTTCTAATAAACATAAATAAATCTTAAAATTTTTTTCTTAAAAGGTGAAGATACTCTCTATACCTTTAGTTATCTCAGTTTTGTTAAGCAGCAAGCTCCAGATGACTCAACAATAAATTAACACAGACAAGAAGAGGTAAAGACTTTTGAAATGATTTAGTTAAGAAATCATTGAATCTGGACTTCAGCAGTGGAGGTCATGGCTGCTAAGTGGTAGAATGACGGAGGGTTAGAGGCGTTTGGGGGGCTGGACATCCTTTGCTTCTGACTTTGTTGCTGTCTGCTAGTGTCTGTAGCATTTATAGATGGGGCAGAAAGAGGAATAGGCTTGAGGAAACCACTTATGATTTATGAACAGGGCTTTGTGGTTGGGTTTTGTGTCATCACCATCAATAGAAGACTTACTCGAATATTTGAGGTTTAAATTTAGTGTAGCATTTTAATATTGAATTTTTGACTTTCTAGGTAGATTATCGGTATTTCTGCAGAAAATTCTAAATCTTGCAACCTCTTTATATCTTTTCCTCCCTCTGATGCGTGCGGTAAACATGGTATTGTGCTGTGCTCCTTTTGACAGCGTTCTTCTAGGCGTTGTGATGCTTTCTGAATACATCTGTGTTGTGATGAAGTTAGCCGTTATTTTATTTTCATTTTAAATCTGTCTGATGGATTGTTCTTGCATTTAGAAGTGTCATTGTTGTAAAGCCAGATTAACAACCACATACTGCTGCTTTTAATAATATAATGGCATAAATTTCACGCTATTGACCTGCTTTACTGTTGTGTTATTCTAGAATTGTGTTTGTTTCTGTGTAGTTTATATGTGGATATGTAAAGGGAAGCAGCCCAGCTAGGGGATGGTGAGGGCCTTTATGTGTCCTTGCTTGTTTTGTTTATTTTAATCTCTAAGAATGCTTCTAGTTGAAGATATCTCCAATATGAATTTAAGGATAGCTGTGGCTATATTTTTTCTGCAGACACAGGGCCAAGGAACCTGTGTTCTGATTTGGCTCTCTACTGTTATGTGTTTCTATGATGTAGACTCGCTGGATATGATTCAGTTAGCCTTAGGCAGGCACTCCTAATGGGTTTTCACTGGTCGTTTAAAAAATGCTCTTCAAAGATTCTAACTGAATTTTCCAAATAAGCTGGTTGATTTATACTTATTGGGAGAGAAGTTCCAATGCATCAATCACCATCTCTTGGGAAGTGTAATTTGCACAGTAATGATTAAATGGCCTGCCAATTGTCTTTTTTGCTGTTGTTCAAGATATCCTCTGCTGCCCTCTCATGGCTGCCCATGCATAGCAGCCATTAGAAGCATCTTACCCCCAGCACGAAATTTGTGTTTATCATCCACCAGCTCATGTGGCTGTTGGAACAAGGGAAAGCTATCTCAGTGAAGAGACAGACAAAAGAAACTGTTTGGAATAATAATTGTGCACACGTTAAGGTAGCAGTGAGGTAGTTGGGTAGTGGTAGGATTCCTAAGGTGTTTAGTTTTAGTGTTTGTTTCTTGGATTTGCTTGTTTTCCTGTCCATTAGTTCATCATATTTTTGAATGCCTGGATACATCCAGCCCCTAGTCATACCTTGAAGTGGTAGGTGGTAGATTTTTGAAAGATGTAAGTCTTTGTCTTAGCTCTTAGGGAAACAGGATGGCAAGTTAACTCCTTGGTTGCCCTTGCTTTCCTCTTTTTGCTCTTTAGGATCTTGGGGGAAATATTAAACTAGAAAGTAAACATAAAATAAGGGTAGAAACTTAGTTTCCCTATTATGTTTTGTTCTCAGAATTTCTTATCTGTAGTTACAAAGGGGCTCTGTTTTAAGTAAGATTTATTTCGCACCTAGAAAAGTATCAGGGTGTTAATTTAAGTAAGATAATGGACACCAAAATAGGCTGCTTTTTGCTTTTGGTTGAAGGTAAAATGCAGACATGGCTGCGTCTGCTTTTATAGGCACCTCTCTCCAAGGAATCTGAAATGCTGCAGACTCTGGCTTTATGCTCTTTTGTGTGTTTTGAATGAACCGTGATTTTAAAATGGTCCTGTTTTAGATGACCTTATGTGAAGTAAAGCCGTAAGTACAGCCATAAGTTTGTTGTGCTTACTTTTTTTCTTAACTTGCTTTGCTTGGAAAGTTTTTCTATATTGTTCCAATTTTAGTATATGTGCTGCCGAAGTGAGCAGGGAAAGTTTTTCTAAAAACACATTTTGCTGTCATTTTTGTTTCATGCTAGGTAAATGCCCATTCCTGGCTTCATTCTGTGCGAATATAATCCATTCAGACAGATTAAGGGTAAAGTACATTCCCTCATTTTAATTTAAAAAAATGATTTGTATTCCATTAGAGAACATGAAGTAGTACGTATGTGTCATTTAGTATTTTATTGTGAATAGGGTAGTTGGTAGTATTTGTGTTATGATTATGTATTATACATTAAATACTTTAACTGTTGCAAAAGGTAATAGGATAAGAGGCAGGTTTATTTTTAAATTTTTTATAGCCATGCTGAAGAAAATTTAAAGCAAACAACTCTTGGAAAAACTAAACTTAATTTGCAAGCAGTGGTACGGTAAACATTTTGATTTCCTATCTTTTTGTGGTAGCAGTGAGGACAGTGATAGAAGGAGTTTTTTTTTGGAAGGAGGAGATAAGAATTGACCACCATTGTTTCTACCTCAGACTACTCTGCAGTTTTTGCATCAGTTCATTTGATCTTGGCCCATACAGTGAAAACCTATGTATATTTTTGTGGCTACTTTTTCATCACTTTCAGTCTGTTAATAAAGAACAAACTAACAAAAAGTTGTTAGATGAAAAACAAGTTAGTATTTTTCCAAACTGGTTAGAGGAGACAATACCAAAGTGGAAGATTGCTTCTAGTTGTCACAGTTGTCCAGAATGAATCTAAATCAAGACTGGAACTGTTTTTCTGTTTATGTATTTATGTGTTTGATGCAAAGGTCACCTTTCCGGTCTCCTGGCTTTTATGTAATTGCATTTTACTGTGGCAAGGGTTAAAACCTGCATATATTGATGGAAATTTTTATTCAGAATATTTTTTAAAAGAAGTGTTTATTCTGAACTCTGAATTATACTTTTATTTCCTGTTCCAATCAAATTTTCCTATGGACTCGAATATATATCTAGCATAAGCAGAAAAAGGATTCATTGGAAGGATATTATACCATTTACAAATTGATTTAAAAGATGAGAAATGGGCTTAAAAATCTGAAAGAAATTAAACACAGTCAGGAATTTTAGTGCGTAATATCGAATCTTGTTTGTAAGCTGCTTCTGTTTGTGCGAGTTGGTAGCCCCTGGATCTGTATTACTTCCATTAATTGGAATTCCTTGTGGGAGCATTCCATGGACAGCCTGGATAAAAGGTTCCTGCTTTTAGTTTTCAAGGAGTTCTTTGGTAAAACCTTCTTCTTTTTTTTTTTTTTTTAAAGATTTATTTATTTTGAAAATCAAAGTTACAGAGAGAGTTATAGAAAGACAGAGAGATTGGGTCTTCCCTCTGGTCTTTCCCTCCCTAGGTGGCTGTTACAGCCAGGGCTGGCCACGTAAAAGCCAGGAGCTTTGCTTGGTTTCCCATAGGAATGGCAGGGGCCCTCAAACTTTTGTCGTCTTTGACTGCTTTCCTCAGGTCATTAGCAGGGAGTTGGATTGAAAGTGAAGCAGCTAGGGCACAAACTGGTGGCCTTATGGGATATTGGCATTGCAGGTTGCAACTTCACCACTAAGCCACAACATCAACTCAAAGGCAAATCTGTTATGATGATCATGTTGTTCATATATTGGAAAGGCAGAGCTATAAAGACAGACCTCTTCCGTCTGCTAGTTCACTTCCCAAATGCCTATAATATGCCAGGTTGGAAGCAGACACATATATCCTAGATATTTTAGTTTTGCTTATTATCTAGTGTTCCATCTTGCTGAGTTGGCCAGGAGGAGCCACAGGAGTTATTTCAGAGCTGTTTTATTGATAGGTTTATACTGTGATATGAAACCAGATGGTCTGAGTGTCCCTTAATTGTTAGCTGTGTAATGTTGGGTTAATATCTCTGAATCTGTTAACTTTTCTTTAAAATTGGGATAATAATAGTAATTCATAGAAATGTTGTGAAGATTAAATATGATTGATATAAAGAAATTGCTTAAAACAGCACATGGATTGTACTAAACAATAAATGTTGATTGTCCTAATCAACTGTTACTGTTATTAGCTGACTTTGAGATTATGTCCCTGACAAGCTGATTAAAGAGAAGGGATCCAAGATGTAAATCTGAATTTTCCTTCATTCTTTTTGACAACAACAAGTCAAAATATTGATCTGGAAGCTTGGAATACTAGTGGTTTTACAGAGAAGATATGAAATGTGAGCTTTTTCTCTCCTTATTACTATAGACAGTCTTTAACTTATGATAGTTCAACTTGGATATTTGTAGGATGATATAAAAGCAGTAAATATGCGTTTAGTGAAAACTAAAACTAGTGATTTTTTTTTCGGGTGTGGGGCATGTAATATGTTGTGTTGGCCTTGGGACGCCAGCCATGGCTGCCAGTCAGCCTTGTGATCATGAGAGTGAACGATGAACGTTCTACAAGTGTCTCACTGTTAAACCACATTGTGCTGGGTTGCTGTTTGCCGTGTTAGATGGATTGAATGTATTTTTAAAGACGATGTTTTCAACTAATGATGAGTTGATCCTTATGTAACCTAGTTATAAGTCAAAGAGCATCTGTACTTGTCTATTAGCTGGACTTTTGTAGAACAAAAATGAACAACTTATCAACATATATAAGGAATAACACTTGGCAATAATTTATCATTTTAGTTGACAGCTTGTCATGAACAGGTGCAAATAATAGTTTTATAAAATTTATACAAAACCTGCTGAATAGTATTTGTGCTTAATTAGTCATGTTTAATTAACCATTATATGACTATTTTAAGATTGTATTACTTTTTTCACTTACCATTTGGATTTATTTTAAAGATAACATTGAGTGTGGGCGTTGTGGTTCTGCAGGTTCAAATACTGCTATTTAAAATGTATGCATGATAGTTTGGAGTGTCTGGATCAAAGTCTGTCTTCCTTTTAAGACTTGCTTTAAATTTATTTGAATGGCAGAGATATCTAGAGATGCAGAAACAGAGAAGAGAGAGATCTGCTGGTTCACTCCCCAGAATGGCTCCAGCAAAAGCCTGGAACTCTGGCCAATTTTCCCACATGGATTGCAGGAACCCAAGCAATTAGGTTGTCTTCTGCTGTTTTTGTAGGAACATTAACTATAGGAACTGAATTGGAAGTGAAGCAGCTGGGATCAAACCAGCACTCATATGAGATACTGGTGTCACCCATTACATCACAAGGCCCCACCGATCCCTGCCTCCCTTTCCCATCCAGCTTCCTGCTCATGCCCCTGGGAGGCAGTAGATGGCTCAAGCATTTATTTTCCTGCCACTTATGTAAGAGACCTGGATAGTATTTCCATCTCCTGGCTTTAGCCTTGCCCAGCCACAGCTATTACATGTACTTGGTATGTGAAATGGTAGATGGAAGATCTGTCTCTCGTTCTGTCCTCTGTTAACTCTATTTTTCTAGTAAGTAAATAAATATATTTTTAAAAGGCAACATTTTTGGCGGTGCAAGGCTATGACAAGTTTTTAGCTTCAGCTAGTAGCACTGTGTCCTCTCATATGTGTCAGGTTTGTAGCAAATGGTTGGAGAATCTATAATATACTTTTATATAAAGGATCATGTTTTCTGCACTGAAGGAGTATATTTTTATGCATACAATAAAATTTCATGGCATACTCAAAGAAAGTGTCCTAATTTGTGATGGCGGGGGGGGTGTCAGATTTGTAAGGAAAGAAGTGATAAAACATGATGGAAAAAATCTGACATAAAATTTTAAGAGAATAATATAATAAGCCTTGATTTTCTTGGTTTGTTGTCAAGATTCTACTCTGTAGGAAACTCTGCTTTGAGGGTATACACTGGGCTGCCCACACTTCTGAATGCCCACCCTGGTAAAGTCCTCATTAAGACTTTGCTATTAAATATGAAGTTCAGTTTTATGATTAGCCATAATCCCTGGCTGTGCCCAGGTAGACCTTGGATTAGCAAAACAATAAGAGGAATTGTGGACTGCTGCAAAAAGGCAAGCTGGGATAATCATATTTTTCTGTGCACAATTTGAAATTATAAAGTGTGGAAAGATGAAGACGGTGAACATTCAGGACCAAAGTTGAAAGTGTATTAGAAAATATCTTGAAGTAAAAATGAGGACAGGGATGTGTTATCATACAATAAAGGGGAGCAAAAACATGAAAGATCAGAAAAAAGTGATATAGAAAGAGTGAAATATTTGGAATTAAAATATGTAAGAAGGAAAATAATGGAAGATTGATTGGCTGTTTGATTAATTGACTCCTGTGTACCAAGTGGTGTTCTCATTGGATGAGTTTTGTTGTGGAAACCAGATTAAGCCAGTGACTCTGAGGTAGCTGCAGTTTTCCCATCACAGGATATTGTACAATGTCCAGAGGTGTTTCTGTTGTCACATCTGGAAGAGGGAGGTGTTATTGGTATTTACGTAGTAGAGACCAAGGGTGCTGCTAACTATTTTACAGTGCACAGGGCAGCTCTCCACAAAAAAAGAATTAGCTTGACTCAAAAGATGAGTAGTTCTCAAGTGGAGAAAGTGAGAGAAGCCAGTATCTGTTTTGTGGACTGATTGTTCATTTGTCGTTGAATTTAACTTTTTGTGTTTTCAGAAGGAAGTTGACCGGAGTATAATGGAGGCGTCAGTAATACTACCCATTCTGAAGAAGAAACTCGCCTTCCTTTCAGGTATGTTTTCTTCTCAGAGTTCAGAGTGTTTGATGTGTAAACTTCTTTAAACTTCTTTTCTCTGATAAATTCAATGGAAAAGCATTCTGTTTTCCTGCAAAGGTTTTGTTTAGAAGATACTGCTTTTCCTCAGGAGGGATAGCCTTGGAAGCTATCTGCCACTGCTGCTGCTTGACAGGCCAGTTTTCACTGTTACAATATTTGATTAAAATGACCCCAACAAGGACAATGTTAGGGTGTCTCACTCTACAAAACAGTCATGCATATCAGTTGTTTCTGAATGACAAAGTAACTAGTTTTTATTATATTCCATCTCCTACTTTTATCTTTAATTTTCTATGCAAAGTTTTGTACACTGGAAAGTTCTGAAATACCAGTTATGCTGGTTTCATTTTTTACTGTCAGAAAGACTTGAATTTCCATTTAGTAATTAACCTGAAGACTATATCAGCTAAGATGAGGCAAGGAACAGCTGTGAGTCTGTTACTGGTGTGCTCCATCAGATGCAGTGGTTGCCTGGAATTTGGGTCACTTAATAAAACTGCATGTGCTTTACAACAGCTTCTGGAGCTCTGCAAATTTAGCTTTATGCAGGATGTAGTACCTTGCCTTTTTCTTCCTGTTCTATTTAGTTCTTGTTATACTTGTCTTGGATAACACCAGTGGCCTGTTTTTAAAATATATCACATATATTTGTAGATTGGCATGATTTTTTCCAGTGTTAAATTCTTTTTTTAATATGTAGTTTTTAAACTCCTTCTCCTTTGGTTTGAAATTTGTATTTTCTGTATTCTTTCCTGAGTGGAAGTTTGTGAACATTCTTTGCATATGTTGTATAAGTTAAGCAGCGTGATTCTTAGAAGTGCAATTCTTAAGGAGAACAAATACTTACACTTCTGCTAGGTTTAGTCCAATTGTTCTCCCAGAAGATTGTTTCAATTTCTGTTTCTGCCAAGAGTAGATGAAATTGCTGGTGTTGGCACAAGACTACCAATAGAGAAATGCTATTCTTTTGTCAGCAGTGGTCTTACTAAGCTTTCTGTAAAGCTAGCCTAAGTGCAGTGTGTGAGTCTGTTGACCATACTGATCTTAAAGGTCATCCCTTGGGTTTCTGTCCCACTTTTCTTCTTAGAAGTACACAGGTGATTATTTTTATATCCCATATTGAAAGGCAAGTGCATGCAGTTCAGTGTAGTCCTGAGTAGTAACCTTGCCCTCTGAAGACAGTTCTATGGTGGGTTAGACTGCATCCGTGTTTTGAGGAGCAACATAGCTTCCTCCCTTGATCACTGATTGTTTAATCCAGTGCTTTCAGACTTAAAAAAAATAGAGCCTGTATATTTTAAAACCAGCAGCATTATTCAGAGAGTATACTTTGCAAACTTTTTTTTGTAATACTTTTTTTTTTCAAAAGTAAAAACCAGAGGCCACAGATGCATTCCAGGCTTTCAGCCAGTTGAGTTGCGCCTTCTGACGCCAGCTTGCCACATCAGTGTTGTTTGGAGTTTGAGCTGCTCTGCTTGTGATCCTGCTTCCTGCTATATGATTTTCAAGTTGGTGGAGTGCCCCATGCTACTCATGTAGGAGAGCCGGCTGGAGTTCCTGATTTCTAGCTTAGCTTGGGAACATTTGTGAGTGAATCAGTAACCACTGGATGGAAGGTGTTATCTCTGTTTCTCTCTCTCTCTTTTCCTTCTTCTTCTGCTTTTCAAACAAGTAAGTAAATAAGTAGATAAGTAAATCTTTTTAAAAGCCATAGAACCTATATTCTAGGTAAAACACATGAAACTTGTAATTGTGTTAGTAAAACTGGATTCAAAGGTTATTCAAATGATGTATTGGTATCTATTACATTGTGGATCTATGTTTTCTTTACTAGGAGGAAAGGACAGACGAAGTGGCCTGATTCTGACAATTCCATTATGCCTTGAACAGACAAATATGGATGAGCTGAGTGTCACCTTAGACTACCTACTCAGCATTCCAAGGTGACTCGGAAGGTGTCTTTTCTTATATCTAAATATGATGATTGCTGCTATTGTTGAGGTATTCTGTGCTATCTCATCTTTTAATATTAGCTGTGAAATTGTAATTTAAAATGCTCTAGTCAGTAATTTGTGGTATCAGGGCTGAAGCTGTGGCATAGCAGGTAGACCCACAACTTTTCGACACTGGCATCCCAAGTGGGTGCAGATTTGAATGCAGCTGCGTTACTTTTGGTCTCGCTTCCTGCTGATATGCATTGGAAAATAACATTGGATGCCCAAGTCCTTGGGCCCCTGCAACACAAGGAAGACTTAGAAGAATCTCATGGCTTGGGACTGCCCCACCTCCAGCCATTGTGGCCTTTTGGGGAGTGAACCAGCAGATGGATGACGCCCTCTCACAACCGCCTGCATGTCCCTGGTAACTCTGCTTTTCAAATAAATAAATTAATCTTTAAAAAATATTGTGATACAGAGATGAAATGCTTCATACTCTCTTTTTTTTAAAGGATTGTTTGAAAGGCAGCATGAAAAAGTAAGAAGGGGATAGGGTAGAGCTAGAGAGCGTGCTTGCATTTGCTTGTTCACTTCCCAAATGACCTAAAAAGCGAGGGCTGGACTAATCAGAAGCCAGGAACCCGAAACTCCATCTAGGTTTCCCATATGGATGGCTGAGCCCCAGGTAATTGGGCCATCTGCTGCCCTCCTAAACAAATCAGCAAGATGCTGAATCGGAAGCGGAGCAGCTGGAACTTGAACCAGCACTCAGGTATGGAAGCTTGTATCACAAACAGCTTAATGCATTGTGCCGCAACACTGGTCCCTACTTTGTATTCTTGCTGCATTTTATAGTATATGGATTTCCAAGCGCATGTACTTTCAGCTTTTTAGGAACACATTTAAGCATTCACATACCCTGGGACTTAAGTTTAGAAAAAGTTAATTTAGTAGATAGCATCTTTCATTTAGGTTGCTGTCCCACAATCCTTAGGCTTTTTTTTTTTAATTTCTTTTCTTTTTTTTTTTTAAATTATTATGCTTTTATTGAAAAGTCAGATATACAGAGAGCAGGAGAGACAGAGAGGAAGATCTTCCATCTGATGGTTCACTCCCCAAGCTGCTGCAATGGCTGGAGCTGAGCCAATTTGCAACCAGGAGCCTCTTACGGGTCTCCCACATGTGTGCAGGGTCCCAAAGCTTTGGGCCGTCCTCGACTGCTTTCCCAGGCCACAGGCAGTGAGCTGTGTGGGAAGCGGGTTTGCTGGGATTAGAACCGGCACTCATGTGGAATCCCTTGGGCGTTCAAGGCGAGGACTTTGACTGCTACATTATTGCGCCAGGCCCTCCTTATGTTTTTTTTTTAAACAATTCATTTAGTTTATTTTGTAAGTTAGCTATAGAGGGAAAGGGAGGGAGTTCTTCCGCCTGTTGTTCATTCTCCAGATGTTTGCAATGTCCAGAATTGGGCAGGGCTCAAACCAAGACTCAGAAGCCTCATCTGGATCTTCCACATGGGTGGCTTTCACTCTTTTCCCAGGCGCATTAGAAGGAATCATGGGTGGTGGCTTTTCCCACTACACCACAAAACTGGCCCCAACTTGTAAGCTGTAATACATGGTGATAGACTAGTGGGAGTTTAAAACTATTATTTTAAGAAGTGTAAATTGGAGTTAGTGTCTGTAAATTGGAGTAAATTGTGAAGTAAAAAGTGTAAATTGGAGTTGCTGCTTGTGATGCTGCCATCTGATATGAGTGTGGAGTTGAGTCGAAGGTACTCCACTTCCGATCCAGCTCCCTGCTAATACACCTCGAAAAGTAGTAGCAGATGACTCGACATTTCAAACTGACTGTGTCGGGCCCACTCACAAAGATTCTGATAGGCCTGCTCGTTAGAATTCTTTGTTTACTTCTTTTATTATTATTATTATTATTATTATTATTATTATCATTTTATGATACAGTTTCATAAACCCTGGGATTTCCCTTATGCCCTTCCCAAGTTCTCACCCCACCCCTATATTATTACTATAGTATAGTTCTTCATAAACAGTTATATGTCCATGCTGGCATGGACAATGGGGAAGAGTCCAGCATCTATTGTCAAGTTATAGTTAACAGTTTCATTGGGAGTCCATCTTTGATCTGGAAGTAGAGATGCCTGCTGCATTGTATCCTCACATCTGGATATGATAGTCTCCATTACACAGTTACTGTACATCCCGTTAAATGAAAAGCCACAAAACAAAATCAACAGAAAGAAAAAATGTAATTAAAAATGACAAAGTTAAATAGCATGCTACTGGATATGATCGTCTCCATTACATAGTTACTGTAGATTGCCTTAAAAGAAAAGCCACAAAACAAAATCAACAAGAAGAAAAGAAGAAATAAAACATAACATGAATTTAATAATGTGCTACTGAGTGACTAATGTGTCGATGAAGAAATGAAAAAGCAAATCAAAAATCTTCTTGAAGAAAATTGTGCTACTGTATACCTATGAGTAGGTGAAGAATTTAATGAGTAAGAAAATATTTTGAAGAGATGAAACTAACAATAACAACAATAAAAAACCATCAAAATGCATGAGATATAGTGTCTGCTAGTCTTTGTTGGTGAGATATGTCTCCTCTAGGCAACAAATAGATGTTTTTTTAAATCCATTCTACTAATCTATGACATTTGATTGATGAGTTTAATCTATTTGCATTTAGGGTTAATATGAATAGGTGGTAATTTGGTCCTGTCATTTTAGCAATGGGTTGTTCACTGATTTAGTCTTCTGTTATTATTTTACTGGGATGTTCTTCACATTTGCCCTTGGTTTTGGTAGGCGCTATTCCTCTTCTCTGTCAAGAGAACATCTTTAAGTATCATTTGTAGGGCAGGTTTGGAAGGGGCAAATTCTTTTAACTTTTCTGTACTGTAGAAGAATTTTATTTCATTTTCAAAGACAAAAGAAAGGTTTGCACGTTATCCTGGGCTGACAATTTTGTGCTTTTAGAATCTGGAACATGTCACTCCATTCTCTTCTTGCCTGTAAGGTTTCCTGTGAGAGATCTCCTGTGAGTTTAATTGGCATTCCTTTATATGTCAGTTGATTTTTTCATGTGTACATGTAAGGATCTTTTCCTTATGTTTGATTCAAGAGAGGTTGATTATCATGTGTGGTAGTGAAGATTGCTTTTGGTTAAGCTTGTTGGGAGTTCTGTGCCCGTCCTGGATGTTGTTTTCCAATTCTTTCTCTAGATTAGGGAAATTTTTCCCTTATTATTTCATTCAACACATTTTTAAACCCAGCTTCTTTTTCTGTACCTTCTGGGACTTGCATAACTCTTATATATCAGCTTTTATTGGAATCATTTCCTATGTGACATGTTCCTAAAATTTCTTCAACTCCTATATTACTTGCTTCTCGTTGTTGATAAGTTTTGCAAAAAGTGTTTTGAATTCTGTATTCCCCATTTTCTCGATGTATTCCTCAAAGACTTTTGCTCCTTTGCAGGGGAGTCTTCAGTAATACTCATTTTGCCTTTGTCGCCTCTTTTGCTCTTGGTCA
Organism: Ochotona princeps; assembly: GCF_030435755.1. Lineage (NCBI taxonomy): Eukaryota > Metazoa > Chordata > Mammalia > Lagomorpha > Ochotonidae > Ochotona > Ochotona princeps. The sequence continues at coordinate 58,277,263 of NC_080836.1, read as the reverse complement.
TTGTACTTCTGGTTAACAGATTCTTCTCCTTTTGGCAGATTTCTAAGCTGTGTCACCCACAGGTCTACAGTTCGATTTTACTGATTGTCATTGGCACATGGCTCTTTGTTTGCAGTCATTTGTGCCACTCCCTCCAGCAAGTTCCAGGTCTGGGTTCTTATGTTAGATTTCCACCATGGTCTCTGTAGCTCTAGCTCCTGGCTGAGCACTCTCCACCTCCTGTGATACTGTGCTAAGACTACACTGTTGTCATGTTCAGCCTTTCTCCCATTTCTGGTTGGAGCAGGTGCCAGGATTAGGGAGACACCAGGTGTCCAATATGACTAGATTGTTGGTGGTGCTGATCTTGATGAAATCTGTTGGCTGTTAGGTCTGAGGGCCACATGGACCTATTTTGACCTGTACGATGCCGAAGCTGGTATTATTTTTCCTGTGGTACCAGTAATGTTTCTCCATCTGTTTCTCCTATTCTGCCATCTTAATTCTCTCCTAGAGTTCTTTTTAAGGAATCCTTTATACCTCTGATATCATTCTAAAATACACCAAGATTTTCCAACCATTGTAATAAATCTTGAGAATCATGGCAGATATTTGTGTTTGTGTTTGCAAAAAGTAAAGGTGGAAAAGAGAGCAAAATTTTCTTTCAGTAGTGTTTATAGTCCCTGGAAGATGAGTTTTGAACATTTTAGTCAGAGTAAAGAAATATTTTCATGTCCTTTTCTTGATTTGCATTGACATTATAGAGTAATTCATTTTAAATCATAAAATTTCTGATTAAAACAGTTTTAGAACAAATTAAGTTACTCCTACCCATTTCCAGTATTGATGTGTGGTTTATTGATCCTGTTGCTGATATTTTTCCAATGTGAGGGGAGGAGATATCTTCCAGGGAAACTTTCAGACCTATTTTTTTCTTCTAACTTTCAGAATAGGAAAATTATGAGCGCTCATTGCCATTGTATTAGCATTGAACAGTATTGCTAATTCTTTGATCTCGTGGTTGCCATGTGGTATGGTTGCTCATTGGATGTTAGGTCATATTTTAGTAATCAAGACTAACTACTTTGAGGCAACAGATTAGGGAAAAATAATCATAAAAGGGTAACTGAGAGAAATTGGAGTCCGTTTCAACCAACTGCTTTATTTTACAGTTGATAGGATTGAAACTCTTAAGTTACATGCTCTGAATTACACAGCTAATTAGTAGCAGACCTGAGACGAAGGTCTGTGGTTCCAGATAATCTAGGGCGTTTTGCACTTCAGATCCAGTCAGTGCATTGTAGCTAGATTTTATGTGAAGTTCTGTCCTAAGGTTCAGATGAAATGAAAATTCTCTTTTAGTAGTTAAAAAATATTCTTTAGGGATCAAGTGTTTAGCCTAACTATTAACACACCAGTGTCTTGTATTGGAATATCTGAGTTCCATTCTCAGCTCTGACTCCTCACTCCAGCACTTTGCCTATGTGGACACTGGGAGGCAACTTGGAGATGCTCTGATTATTGAATTACTGCATCCCATTGGAAGAAACATGAATGATTTTTCTGTTTTCTGGCTTTGGCCTGGCCAAAGCACAAGCTGTTATAGGCGTTTGGGGGTGAACTGGAAGACGAGACCTCTTTCCATCTTGTTGTGGGAAACTCGGACAGAGATGGAGCGCACCTAGACTTTCAGTAGGAAAAGCAACTTTATTCTTTATGCTGGTAGGCCCAGAGGAGAGTTCTTTATCCAAATTCTGGGGCCCAAACAAAGCAGAGAGTTGTCTTAGTTAGCCTAGCACAAGCAATGTTAAGTTCCATGAAGCATATTCAGTTACTTAATGTTTGATTGGATATTTTGATTTGGTAGCCTTACCCATACAACTTGTTACACATTTTTGCATGCACCTGAACCACAGTTGACCTAGCAGTATTACCTTAGTTGAGCTAGTTGAATTCATGGTAGTTCTCAGAAGTGCACAGTAACAACTAGGTACATTTTGGCATTTCTTTGAAATCCCTCTTGCAATCCTCTTTGCCCAGATAATAATAATAAAAATAAACCTTTTTAAAAAGTGGGACTAGTGAGCCAATATTTTCTGTCTTTATCATGTACATCTAGTTCTTTGTCACCTATGTTTTCTTCTCATAGGCTTAAGTTCATGTATCAGTGAGAATGACAAATTTCTCAAGTAGTAGCCAGGAAAATTTATCTGACCATATTCCCATTGACACATAAGTTCAAGATTAATTTATGAAAAGAACAGTTCCATTATCCTTCACAGTTTTCTCTGCCTCTATTTTCATGTTTATACACAATAAATTCAATTCAGAAGCCATTTGTTTTGGCAAAACCCAGTACAGCCACTGTATATCATGCATTATGAAGATGAGAATATGTCTTTTCCTGCAAAGATTCTTAATTTTTGTGCCAAGACTTGTAATTTGAGTCACCTTTTGAGTGAGTATGAATTTAGCACTCATCATGCAAGTTACTTTAGGACTTAAATTAATGCAGTCTTTGAGATAATTTGACAAGATAAATGATTTTAACATTACTTGGTAATGTATTGTTATTATTTTGATTTCAGAGAAAACCAGTCAAGGCAGAGAAGTTAAGACAGTTTTTCAAACTAATGAAGAATGCCTTGGAGCTGATTTTTCATTCTCTGTGTCTGTTTCTTTACACTGAACTTCCTTCTTTCACTTACCAGCTTTTCCCAGCTAACTTTCAGACTGGTAGCACTGACTTTTTGACTCACTAGGCACTGATTCATGATGCTTAATGATAATCCTCAAATCTTAACATGCATTTCTTATATTTAAAAGTATGTTTTTCCTTAATACCCCATAATGTAATATCTATGGATATTAATCAAGCAATAATTAGAATACTTTTCTTTACTTTTCCATCTTCTGAAAAGATCCTGGACCTACTCAAGGGCACAAGCTGTCTTATAACTTATACTTTTTCACCATGCTGCATTGCACCTTATAGTTATTCTGAGTAGTCAATGAGTATTGGTTTCTGCCTTTTCCTTTATTTTACTTTAGAACTTTTACATACTCAAGAAGGGTTTCCTAGACCTGGTAACTGGGAACTATTAAATATGCAGACTTGTCACTCAGAAAAGTTACTTTGATGAATAAGAAAAGCAATCTCATCTTGCCTTCCTGTTAAACTTCAGAGTTTGCTGCTGAAGATTGAGAAGCAAATGTGAAAATATACCATATTTCAGAAAATAATAAATAATATCAATTCATTTTCTTCAATTCTCCTAAACATACAGGTGCTATCCTCATCCCTATCTTAGGTATTAGGTGACTTCAGAAAGTTGTGTCAAAGTGGAATTACAAACTAAGTTTATGTTGGTGCAAAATAATTTTGAAATTCAGGCACAGATTTTTTTTTTAATGTTATGCACTGTCCATAAACTTGCTGAAGTCCCTACCTCCCACTCCCGCCCATGTAAGGAAACTGAGGCTTAGAAAGGATGAATAATTATCTTGATCAAGAGCCTGTGCCAGATCAGGGCCAGTGAGGGGACTCTGAACCCAACAGTCTGGTTCCAGGCTTTTGATTTTCATCACTGTACTGTGGATGCCTGTACTATAACCACAGCACTGAATCTGTTTGTAAGTTCACATAAAAGCTGGATCTGACATAAGTTATAATTGGCTTGAAACTAACTGAGGTTAGTACAGTATTGGGAAAGAAAGTGAAAATATTTTAGACATTTTCTTTCAGCAGTGTATTTAGTGTATATTTTAAATCAGTTTTTTTCCCCCTCAGATCCTACTAATCATAGAGTTTTACAAGATCATAGAATGTAAAGTTTGGGACAAGTGCCTCAGTGGCCTGTGGTCTAACCCCTCTAGAGATACTTGACCTACATAACTATTTATTGGAAATTCAGCATCTGTTGAAGCAGTCTTTCCATTTTCTTTGTGTGTGTGTGTGTTTTTTTAATTCAGATTTCAATTTCAATTCAGTGTTTTCTTAGAAAAACTTGTTCACACAAGAAACTTTCAGGAGGCTTAATGGATTTTCATAATCACAGACTTCTAAAGTCAGAAGTCTGTAGCTACTCAGTAAGCATATGAGAGCCTCTAACAGGTACTTCATTGTTTTAGGAGCTGAACTGATAGGTGAACAAGCAGGCCCAATTATTTTCCTGTGATCCTCACTTAATCCCCAGTGATTGGTCAGGTTTTGCACAGAGCTTGCCAGAGACTCCAGAGTGCTATGCCAACAAAGCATGCAGAGTCAGGAGAGTGATAGAGTAGGAAGAGGGTGAGTGGCAGTATTTTACAAATGATAAGGTAAATTACTTTACCAGAGATGAAGCCAGCAGGGTAGCTCATGAAAGATTCAGTTGTCCCAACTAGAATTGAGTATTTCCTTACAGAAGTAAGAAACATGATCTCCACCTTCTACCTTATGCAAAAACAGCTCTGAATGGATTAAACACCTAAATCTTCACCCATACGTTATCGAACTATTATAGGAAAACAGGAAGCACTCTACAAGACCTAGGTGTAGGCAAAGACTTTGTAAAAAGGTCACCAAGAGCTCAGGCAGTCAAAGCCAAAATAAACAAATGGAACCTCAACAAACTAAGAAGCTTCTGTAGAGCAAAGGAAATGATCAATAAAGCAAAGAGGCAAGCAACAGAATAGGAGGAAATCTTTGCACACTACATTGGTAGGGGTCTAATATGCAGGATTTACAAAGAGCTTCAGACTCTCAGCAACAGCACAACAATCTTCTTAACAAATGGGTGAAGGAAATGAGCAGGAAATTTTCAGAAGAACAGATTCAAATGGCTAATAGACATGTGAAAAAAATGATCAGACTTCCTTAGCTATTGGATAAAATGCAAAAAAAAGCCACATTGAGGTTCCATGTAAGTCCAGTGAGAATGGCTCACATGCAGACATCAGCTAACAACAACTGCTGGTGAGGATGTGAGAGAAAACGTAACCTCCACTGTTTTTAGGAGTGTAGACTAGTGTAGCCACTACAGAAGTAACTGTGGAGAACATCAGACAGCTGACAGTTGATTGACCATATGATGCAGCTATCCCATTCCTGGGGATATGTCCAGATGAAGTGAAAGCTTCATCCAAGAAAGCAGCCTGCAACCCTGTATTTATAGCAGCACAGTTCACACTAGCAAAGCTATAGAAACAACCCAGATACCTGCCAAAAAAAGAATAGATGAAGCAGCTGTGGTATGTCTACTTTATGGAATATTATACAGCTCTAAGAATGAAATCATACCATTTGCAACAAAATATTCCCAACGGGAGACCATTATGCTCAGTGAAATAAGCCAGTCCCAAAAGAATAAATACCATATTCTCTTTAGTGTAAGATGACCCTCATGCAAAATAAATAAATAAACAAACAAACAAAAAATCCAGAATGAATAGACATATAAGTAAATAAACATGGATGTATACTCTCATAAATGAACTGTATAGTGGAGACTAGCATACAAAGTGATGGTATATTCCACTGTGCGTCTGCTAAATAAAATGAGGACACCCAATGAAACAACCAGGTATACCTTTACAATACGATACTGGATTTTCTACCTTTGCCTGTACCTACAGTGCAGTGATACATTTGATTAGTAGAATGTTAACACTTGTAACTGATACTAAAGGTTTGTACTGTTATGATATGGGAGGGTGGAAATAGCAGGAGGGGAAAAGGAGAGGAAGAGAGTGAGGAGGATTAGAGAAATCCCTATACCTATAAAACCATTTCATGGAAAATAATAACGGAAAAAGGACATTTGGAGTGGAACAGTAGTGACAACATCTGAGATAGGGCAATTTGGGTGTTTGAAACAGCGGGGAGAGTTTGAGAGAACAGAGTGCTGGACGGTGGTCAGAGAGGGGAGACAGAGAGATCTTCCATCTGCTGATTCACTCCCCAAGTGGCCACAATGGCTGGATCTTAGCTGATCCAAAACCAGGAAGCAGGAGCTTCCTTGGGGTCTTCCTCATGGGGGCAGGGTCTCAAGGCACTGGGTCATTCTCTACTTCTTCCCCAGACCACAAGCAGGGAGGTTGATGGGAAGTGGAGCAGCCAGCACACAAACTGGCGCCCATGTTGAATGTGGGCTTTTGCAAGGTGAGAACTTTGCCACTGAACCATCATGCCAGTCCCAAGGGCCTCAATGTTTTAAAAGATTTATTTATTTAGTTATTTGAAAGGAGGAACAATACAGAAAAAGGGAGTCAGCAAGAAAGAAAGATCTTCCAGTTCATTCTCCAGAGGAACTAAAAGCCAGAAACTCCATCCATGTCTCACACTTGGGTAGGAGAACATTAAAGCATTCTTGGAGCGTTTGCCACTGATTTTCCAGGTACATTAGCTGGGAACTGGCTTGGAAGTGGAGCAGGGGGATTTGAACCAGGGCTCTGATATGGGATCGTGGGGGTGGAGCTTAACATGCTGTGCTTCATAAGAAAAGCCCCAGGTTTCAATTCTTTTTTTTTTTTTTTTAATATTTTACTACTGGTGATTTACTCTTTTTTTTTGACAATCTTGACATAATTAGGGTAAAAAGGTTCAAGCACTACAGGAAGATGGGCAAGACAATTAGTTCCATATTGTTTCCTTAATATATCTGATGTAAAAGGGAATTTTAAGGTAGAAGCCCCGCCCAGTCTCCCACCTACCCCAGGTCCCAGATGTGGAGCATGCTTCAAGGGTCTTGCTCAAGTGGTTTTGATAGTTCAACAGTTCTGAATTGCTACCACTCTTACCACTCCAAGCACAATGAGGTCGTTGCAGAATCCACTAATTGACATAGTCCATCGTAGAATCTCTGTTTACCCAATATTTTCATTGCCAACATATAGCTGAGGTGGTTGACTTGTTTTGTCCTGTCTTTTGATGGTTAGAGTTCTGAGTCTGGAAGCTCGATTGGGGGGATCCCCAAAGAAACTTTGTCTGAGGTGTTCCCAGACCAGATTCTTGTATGTACTAGCAAGCACAGGGCCCAGCACAGACCATTGCCCCTGTCAGCTGGTGGTTGCAGTTGTTGGGTTGATTCTGTTTCCATCCCTGTCTTCCACTGGAACCAATGGTTGTTTGCAGTCTAGCCTGGTTCTGCCCAGCACATACTCGGCCCTTACATAAACCAGTGGGAACTGCAGGCTAGTAGGCTTCTTCAATTCTTAAGCAGAGGGAGAACACTGAATTTTGACTGAGGAGCTTGTACGAAGCAAGGTCTCACATTTTTGGAGCTTAAAGCATTATGGTAGAAGCTACTACAGTGTTAGTGAGAGAATATTTCTGATCTCCAGAGCATGTTATCTAGTGAAGATGGATTATAAACAAGTAATTAGAAAGAAGATGTAAGTGGAATTACACTGCTGTCTATGTATAGATGAAGCTCTTGAGTGGTAGAGAAGATGCATTTAGTTGTAATCAAACAATGATTTCATTTTCATTTCTTCCAAATAGTTTCTTTTCTCTTGTCAAATTCATCGCTGTCTCATGAATCGCACAGTGGCATCATTTTACCCAAGAGGCTTTTGTGTTTTCCTTTTGTCATCCATGCGTTGGTTATTCAGTGGTGTGGTGTTATTTTTTGTTTGCTTGGTTGTTTGTTTTTGACTCCATGGTACTGTAAATGTTTTTGTTGTTTTAACTTCATACCTGTTGTTTCATGGCTTCTCATTTTAGGAAATGTATAGTGATGGCCTAGTAAAACTACCAAATCCCAATGTGATGATACAAGGCAATATGCATCCCTACTTCCAAATCAAAGATGGACTCCCAATGAAACTGTTGTACATATCTAGACAGTGGGTTGCTAGACTGTCTGATATTGTCTGTACCACAATGTCGGGGCTCAGATTGATGGCATTAGGACTCCTTATGAAGGACTATACTGTTGTAATAATATGGATAAAATCAGTCTGGGGAGGTGGGGATTTGGTAGGGGGGATGTCCCAGACTCTATGGAATTGTACCATAAAATTCAAAATTAAAAAAAAAATCACTGTTAAAAAAAAGAGCTCTGAGATGTTGACTCCAGGAATTGTGTGTATCATCCCTTTCTCTGTCATAGGGGAGTGAGCCCACTGGAGAGCCCTCCCTCTTCACTTAGCTATTTCAGCTCAGCTACCTGGACCTGAGCAGCAAAGGGAGTAGGAATGCAGACATTGGGTCTATGGTATTTTTGGTTACTCCTCTAAAAATATCGTATTAAATAGATTAACAGCAGCATAGAGATTTTTTTGATAGTAACATAAGATGATTTCAAGTCCTTTAAAGACCACTTGGTTTTGGCATTTGAAATAGTTTGTTTGGATTGTGTGTATTTTTGTTATCTATTATGGTAAGATAGATGGAAAATTAGTATTAAAAGTGTTTTTAAGCACTCTAAGGGATGAATTTAGAATGTTTTATTCTTTTAGTATCTCTGCAGATGGTATTTGTAAGCATTGCTTCCTTAGTCTTAATTTATAGTGTACTTTGAAATAGAAGTATGTTGTTTATTAACACAGTGACTGTGTAGCTTGTATCTCAGGGATGTGAATAGCAATGAAAAGGAGTCCCACATGTTGGGGATCATGCACTTCTCCTGGCAGGAGTGCCCTCCAGGGACAGCTCTGTTCCCTCGCTCCCCTTCCTGTGAACTCCCACAGTGAGTGAGGTGTAACTTCTCTGACTCTCCTGCCGAGGCTGCCAACCTTGGACTGGATCCTCTCTATGTTAGGGTGGTCTTCTTGGATGTTGGTTAGTGAGGAGCTCCCAAATTGTAAATAGGTGTAGGTTTGCTTCTTTCTGCCAAGTCTTTCTACGCTGTTTGTACCTAGAAGTGATTTTTGTATTTCATCACATTTTTTTCAAGATTAGTAAGTCTTAGTTTTGTATTGTAGATTGAAAGAGTACTTAAAAAGTGAAATATATTTATGTATCTTAAGAACCAGTTTTTGAAAGTATGCAAAGTATGCAAAAAAAATTGTTTTTTTTTTTTTTTAGTACAGGGATGCCCTGCTTATTGACAGGGATATATTCTCAGAAATGTTTTGTTAGACAGTTTTTTTCGTTGTGCAGGCATCATGGAATATACTTGCACAAACCAAGACAGCTATAACATCACTGCGTGATATAATCTTAATGAGACCAGTGTCCTCTGTTTTCTGGTGCTAACTGCCCTGTTACTATGTGATGTTTATTTGTGTATTCAGAGTTTTGCCATCATCGCAATGTCTTAACTCTACAACATTTTCACCAGCCCAAAAGAAATGTACCCTTTAGCAGTCACTTCATATTCTCCCCGATGCTCCCAAGCGCCTTTCATCCTCTAGCCTACTGTCTGCAAATTGGTCTGTTCTAGCATTCATGTAAATGGAATCATACATCATAGCCTTTTCTGGTTTCTTTTACTTAGTGTAATGCTCTCAGGGCATATCCATGTTATCACAAGTAACAGAAACTCATTTTTTATATGGCTGAATAATATTTTCTTATATAAACCCCATTTTGCTGTTCTTTTAGTTGGTGGACATTTGGAGTGTTTGTTTCTACTGTTAGGTGATTATTAATTAAGCTGCCCTATATGTTTATATTGAAAGCTTTTCTGTGGACTGTGCTTCAGTTTGACTCACCTTTTGAACACTTTTGTATTTAGTTTGGAAACCCAGCTTACAGAGTCCTGCTTACAGAGGAGTTAGTTCCCCTGTAAACTTTATGGTCTTAGTGTTTCTCAATAAAACTGGACATTGCTTCTGCAGTAGCTGCCTTGAGACTAGGGTGACTGCTAGGAGGGTGTCGGAAATGACTAGTAAAATCTTCTGGATTGTTGGTTTAAATCCCAGGGAAAGTTCCACTGTTAACCTTTCCTGTAACATGTAATTAGGAAGAGTGTGGGTGAGGACATTTTCTTCCCAAATTCCTGCTTTGTCGCATAACTGCTTCTTCCATTGTATTGGAGATCTTTGCATTAAATTGATAAGTAGAACAGCAGCAGTAATAACTATTTGGTATGGCCTTTGGAATGTAGCTTATCCACACAGATATCATTAGGTTTTTACTAAGGTTGACATCTGGAAAATGCTTAGTAAGTGCTTGAATAATATATAGAATTGTATAATTCTATATACATATAGAAATGGCAGTAACACACTCTCCCAACATTCAGAACAATAGCACGTTGTCCAACATGCCAGATAAATTTAGCTGGCCAAGTGACTAGGAATGTGAGCGTGTGTACAGAGGTAGTTCAGACATGATGTTATTCAAGCTTTGAATCATTTTGTGCCACAAACACTACCTTTTCTCATTATGTTTCCTTAATGAGCACCAAGAAACCCATTTCTGGTGATTTAGTAGTAGCTTACTTTATTTTCTACTTGCAGGAAAGAGAGAAAATAAATATATAATGCACTTGGCAATCATTAATTGCTTATTTCACTGTGATCACATTTAACTAATGAAGGAATTGAGAGGCTTGAGTGTTGCTTTGGTTTCTTTACTTTTTAAGCCATTGACATTCTGTTTTCAAGTGTCACATTAGCTTGTAAGTTCTCAAGTGAAATACCTGAGAAAGCTGAAAAAGTACTCTGAAGAATTTATTCGTTGATAGCCTAGCCTAAGCCTAGTGAGCTTAATTCTGCTCTATGGATTATTGAGTTGTAAACTTTATTTTAAATCAGCAGGAGGAAAATCTAGAACTTGTTGTTTAAATATGTATTTATTTCAGAGGTAGTTAGATGGAGGTGGGAAGCAGCAGAAAAGAGAGAGAGAAAGAGATAGAGAAAGACAGGAGGGGACAAAGAGAGACCTTAAAGCTCTTCCTTCATTGGTTAATCCCCAGATGGCCGCAGTGACAATGGCTAGTTTAGACCTAAGCCAGGGGTTTCATTTGTGTCTCGCATGAATGTGGCAGGAGCCCAAGCAGTTGGGCCATCTTGCACTGCTTTTTCCTAGGCTGTTAACGGGAAACTAGATTCGAAGTAGAGCAGCCGAAAAACAAACCAGTGCACATATGAAATACTGCCTTCTCATTCAGCAGCTTTACCCACTACAATGCCAGCCCCTAGTTTATTTTAAATCTTTGTAATTTAATACTTTGTTTTGTTTCAGTGAAAAATGTAAGGCGAGAGGGTTTACCGTGATTGTGGATGGCAGAAAATCACAGTGGAATGTGGTGAAAACAGTAGTCTTAATGCTACAGGTAATTTTAATTTTTTTCCATTAGGAAATGCTTTATATATTTTATAGCAGATTTACAGATTGTGGTGAAAAAAGCAGCTGCATTTCATTTATTGAACTCTGCCTAGGCTTCTTACTAGTGACTAAGTTCTGAAAATTCACGTGTCTCTTCTGGGTTGTTTATATTTGGTTTGCATATACTTGGATTTAAGTAGTAAATTAAATCTCAGCTCTTTTCTAAAACCTTAAATGATTGAAAATAATCTGTCATCGTGTTTAGGTAAGCAAGGTGGCCAGTAGTCCTAATAGAGCTCCTGTGGATGTTATCACACCCAGCTGGGAGCTTTTGTGCACTGTGGCATCAAAGTCCTTCTCTTACTGGGCACATGAGGATCCTGTAGCTTGGGAGTAGAATGCCTGAGTCTGATCAGAAGGAACTTTTTGGGGGCTGTCTTGATTGTTTCTTCCTTTTGATTTCCTCTTTCCTTCCCAAAACATTAGGATTTATAAGGATCGTACTATTACTCATAGCTCAGGAGAAAATTTTGTAGTATCCTTGTTTTTAAGAACTTTGAGCAGCTTGCAAATTATATATAAAATCTGTGGTTATGAAGTCCTTAGCATCTGATCCCAGTCTCCGTTTTGTATTTCCTTGTGTTCCTCACAGAATGTTCCTTGTGTTCCGGACACAGAATAGACACGCAGTGCACCTCCATTGATTTCTTATAAGGATACTGGAGGGGTTTTGACTTGAAATGAAAACATAAAACATTTGAGTGATTGAAAGGGAAGATTGGTTTGCTACATCTGGTTTTCCTTGAAGTGCAGCTAGAGAATGTAGAATTTAAGTAAAAGATTATCTGACTGAAGTGAAAGAAAGCGAAAGGGCAGTCTGAGATGGTCCTTGTGTTAGCTCACGAAGGAAGGCAATAAAGCAAAGCAGGTTAATGGCAGGCTAGTTTGGGAAAATTATTAGTTTGTAGTAACATGGGATAACAGATGTTTGACTACATCAGAGAAATCAAGAATTGTAAATGAGTATGAGAAATAACTGGTAATTGCTTTGGGATTCTGTGGAAAGAAATATAGTTAAAAATTTAGAGCAATCTGAGGAAAGTGATTCTGGTTTTGTCCTTTATTTAGATGATTAGGAATATGGAATTTGAAGAATTGGAATGACTGTATATCCAGTTTGAGTTTTAATGTTTAGTATGGTTTTCAGATAGTACAATGTAAGCCTGTTTATAGTGATCATTTTCTCACCCTCAGAAGTCAGCTGATAGGCAAGGATTTTCAGTAACTGTGCATTTCAAGTTGGCATAGCAAAAGAATCAGGCTTGGGTTTTATCCATTACAAAGTGCGCATCACCAGGAGGAGCTCCCCAGGTGAGCTGTATATTGTTCCATGTTCCTTAAATGTGGAGCCTGGTCTTGTCAGCATTAGGATCTTTTTTTTTTTCTTTTTGATAGAAGGGATATAGCCTTTGGAAGACACAAGCCCAGGAGCCCAGTTGGTATCCCTTAATAATTTTTCTGTCAAACATTATATCAAATATAATATTTTCTATGTCAAACACCCGCCACTTTTATATTCCAAACCCTTAGGTTGAACTCTTCTCTGTAAACGTTGTTAAAATAACTATTAGGTGAGAAGTCCATAATTTTGACCTTATGTTCTTCCTTTCATCCTGTCATTCAACTGTGTCACAGATGAGCTGTTGAGGACTTGGCTGTTTGCACTGGACTTTGATCAATGGCAGTTTTGAAGAACAGTCAATGGATGATTTAATCCCCTCTTGCGATTTCTTTTCTGATAGGTATTTTAACAACTTTTGGATTTATTTATAGTTAACATTTTCAGAAGTTGCGGTGACCTGTTGTTGACTTCTAATCAGACCATTTTTGCATAGGAAGTCTTTCATTGCTTCTGTCTCCAAGCAATGATATCATTTCTTTGCAGGCCCAGACCTTTGTGCTAGCATTCCTTAGACTGAGGTATCTGGCTTGTCCTGTCTCTGACAGCTTTCCTATTTGTGATTTGAAATAATCTTCCAAAGTTAATTTATCAACTAACATCAAGTTTACCCTAACTCTTCTAGACTTTCTGATAAAAGTTTGGACATCACTGGATTTAGTACCCCATCACAAATCAGTCCTTGCAGTGGGTTATAGTTTTCTGATATGTTCAATGACATGTTCATGTTGAAAAGATTTCTATTTTCCCCTAAATATTAATAATTTTTGATGCTACTGCCAGTCATGGTTTAGAAGGATTGAGATTCAAGAACTCAGTCATGCCCATTGATTTACATATTGTCTGTGACTTTTTTCACTCTACCTTCACAAAACTGAGTAATTGTGATAGAGATTGTATGCCTGTAGTCCAAGGCATTTATTACCTGGAGCTCTGAGAATTTAGTGACCTCTGGTCTGCAGCGTAAGAAATGATCTGGCAGAACTTGAGTTAGATAGACCTGGTTTCTATTTTATCTCCTGGAAAATTGAGGAGAATGCAATCATCATATTTGTGAGGATTTAGTTCACAATTATTTTGAGTGTCTTTTGTATATTAGACACCAGGACAGGCACAGGAAATATGGGAATGACACAGTAGAGAAAGGCCTTGCCAATGAGCTTATATTCTCGCTAAGTAATCAGATAATGGTCAGTTAGGTAGATTAATAAAGCACAGTGTCAGTCGATGATGAATGCTGTCAATACCAGGAAAAGGAGACTGAGTCAGATAGTCCCACCTTTGCTGGGAGAAGGAAGGTCTTCCTGAAGAGGGACTGTTTGAGTAGACTCTTAAATTAAAGGAGCCCTCCTTGGTATTAGGCGAAGAACATTCCAGACAGGAAGTAATATAGCCAGAGTTGCAGTAGAAGCCATCTTGTCACATTCCAGTGATACTGAGTTCAGCTTGGCTGTGGCTGGGGAGTGTGCTGGCAGGAGAGGAGTAGGGTGGGGACTGAGAGCTCAGCAGGGACCTGAGCTTAGTGTCTCTGATAGATTTTAATGGGGAGCTGAGTTTTGAGCAGGCAAGCCTGTTCTGAAGGTTTCTGTAAACCTGGCCAATGTGAAGATTATAGTAATGCAAATGGTAGAAATTATTACATATGAAGATATATTTTAAAGTTAAACTGTGGAATTTGGTAATGGAATATGATGTGAAATATTAACTCAATAAATGTTCATTTCCATTCTTTAGGTAAACTAGTAAATGTGAAATTGTATTTGTCAAAAATTAGCCCTTTGGCCTATTTTTAAACTAATAATTGCGTGAGAAAATTGATTTTACATCTTTTGAAGGGATTCTATAAGATGATTATATGAAAAAGTTTTCCATTTCATATAAAAACTGCATTTAATAATTCTCAGCTAATTTTCACTTTAAAATTTAATCCAAACATATTTCCAGTCAAGAGGTTTAGTAAAATAGTTCGTCATGCGTACTGTCTGTATTACATTGTTTGAAATATTTTCTCAGTCAGCTTACCAATTTATTACTGTTATGTTTTTAAGTAAAATAGAATCTATTCTACTTTATTATTATTTTACTTCTGTCCTAAAAGTCTCTTGCTTATCATAATTTTCATATTTAGTAGCTTAGAATTTTAGTAAATGACTCATCATTTGTGTAACTTATGATGACTTTTTTCCTGTGTTTTGTAGAATGTTGTTCCAGCTGAGGTATCCCTTGTCTGTGTCGTGAAACCAGATGAATTTTGGGACAAGAAAGTAACACATTTTTGTTTTTGGAAAGAAAAGGATAGACTTGGCTTTGAGGTGAATATAAATCTATTTTTAAAAACCCAAAAGAATTGTGCTATATCTCTAAAAATGACTTTTTGTTGGTATAATGTTGTTTGTTCAGCATCAGTTAAGCAGTGTTTAATTAGTTTCTAATTGCTAATTAGTATATAGTCAGCATTCAAATAATTGTTGAAGAAATTATGATTACTTGACAAAGACTATAGAAGCTTTTATTTCACTCATATGGCTTTTGAAAACTGCTGTGGGTAAGTAGAGCTATTTTTTCATCTTAACAATTTTATTGTATTACTAAGAGAAAATCTAACATTGAGGACTCAGACATTTTATTAGAATTCATTTTCTATGATTTGTCATTTTAGTATCTAATTTGGTTTTGGTTCTTCAACACAGTTAGCTTTCCTTTCCTACTAACATTTTTCTTCTCTCTCTCCCGCTCCTTGTCTCATTTTCCTCCCTACTCTTCTCTTCCTTTCCAGCTCTCCTTCTGTCCTTGTTTAAAGGCAGAAACCCTAAGGTAGAATGGAAATCCAAACAATTTAGTCATATTTTCCCATCCACATGTTAATTCCCAGTTTCCTATTAGGGAAGTTGATAGATACCCAAACTTCAGGTTGTATAAATAAAGGGTAGACTTTTTAAAGGGTGTAAGATTTTGCCCCAGGGGCCTGGTGTGGTAGCCTAGTGGCTACAGTCCTCGCTTTACAAGTGCTGTGATCCCATATGGGCACAGGTTGGTATCCCGGCAGCTCCACTTCCCATCCAGTTCCCTGCTTGTGGCCTGGGAAAGTAGTCAAGGATGGCTCAGGGCCTGGGACCCTGCACCTGCTTGGAAGACCTGGAAGAAGCTCCTGGCTCTCGGCTTTGGGTTGACTCATCAGTGGTCATTGCGGCCACTTGGGGAGTTAATCAGCAGATGGAAGATCTTTCTCTCTGTCTCTCCTTCTCTGTATATCTGACTTTGTAATAAAAATAAATAAATCTTTAAAAAACAAAACAAAAATAAAACCCCAAATTTAACCCAAGTCCTGTGGAATATAGACTCTTGAAAGACTTACCTAGTGAAACAAGATTGCTTTTGTACTTTGTGACACTGTATAGTCATTTTTATTTTTACTATAATTGTTAGTGCATTTTTTATTTGAAGAAAAGTTTATTAATCTAATATAAAGGTTGAAGTAAGCCTACATTATTTTTTTTTCAGTTCTTTTAACTTGAAAGGCAGAGTTCAGGCAGGTGCGTTGACTCAATTGGCTAACCCTCTGCTTCCAAGCACCAGATTCCCATGTGGGCACTGGTTTGTGTCCTGGCTGTTCCTCTTTCTCCAGCTCCCTGCTTATGGTCTGGGAAAACAGTGGGGCATGACCCAGTGCCTTTGGACCCTCTATGTGGGAGAGCCAGAAGGAGCTCCTTGTTTTTGGCTTCGCATTAGCTCAGCTCTGGCCATTTGGGCAGTAAACCAGCAAATGGAGGACCTTTCCCTGTTTCTCCTTCTCTCTCTGTAAACCTCCCTTCCCTCCAAAAATAAAACTTTTTTTTTTTTTTAAATAAAGGCAGAGTTACAGAGAGAGAGAGACTCTTCTGCTAGCTGGTTCACTCCTCAGATGGCCTCAACTATCAAAGCTGAGCTGATCTGAAGACAGGAGCTATGAGCTTCCTCCAGGTCTCCCATATGTAGGTACGGGGGCTCAAGTACTTGTGCTATCCTCTGCTGCCTGTCCAATCTACAGGCAGGAGCTGGAACAGGATATAGAGCAGCTGGGCATGAACCAGTGCCCACATGGGATGCTGGCACTGGCAGACAGAGGATTAGCCTGTAGAGCCACTGCACCCCTAGTTTATTCTTCAATGAGGTTGCTCTTGGTGTACTCCTAATGGCTGTGTGTGTGTGTTTTAAGATTTAGTTTATTTTGAAAGAATGTATAGAGAGCAAGGCTGAATGCGGGGAATCTTTGATCACACCAATTTATTCTTAAAATCGATGGATCATCTGGGACTGGGCCAGAGCAAAGCCAGGAGTCATGAATTCCATCTGGGTCACTCACATGGGAGACGGGGACCCAAGTACTGCTGCCTTCCTTGGCACATTAGGGAACTGGATTGGAAGTGGAACAGCTGGCACTTGTACAGGGCTATTAAGGAATGCCAACATTATGTAAGGAGCAGCTTACCTTACTGTGTCACTAAACAAACCCCAGTTGTGAGAGTTTTGACAAAACATGGCTATTAAACTACAACCACAGTCAAGAACATAGAGTGTCTCAGGACCCTTAGAACTCTCCCTGCTCTGTCTCCAGCCCCCAAGAACTACTGCTCTGTGTAGTTCTTGCAATGGTCCTATAGTTTTGCATTTCCCAGAATGTCACATAAAGTGGAATCATACAATGCATGCCATTTTCTTTTTAAGATTTATTTTTATTTTTATTGGAAAGTCAGATATACAGAGAGGAGATCTTGTATCAGTTGATTCACTCCCCAACCGGCTGCAATGGCTGGAGCTGAGCTGACCTGAAGCCAGGAGCCAGGATCCTCTTCCGGGTCTTCCAGCAGGTGCAGGATCCCAAGGCATTGGGCCATCCTCAACTGCTCTCCCAGGCCACAAGCAGGGAGCTCGACGGGAAGCTGGGCCACCAGAATACAAACTGGTGCCCATATGAAATCGTAGCTCGTGCAAGGTGAAAACTTGAGCCACTAGGCTACTGTGCCAGGCCTGAGTGCATACCATTTTTAACATAGCTGCTTATATATGCTTTTGAAATTCATTCATTTCTCTGTATGTACTGTAGTTCACTTTTCTTTTGTTGTGGATAAGTATTTCATTGGATAGATGCAACAGTTTTTTAATCTGGATACTTTTGGTACTTTCTTTTTCTTGTTGTTAATTAGTATAAATAAGAGTACTATGAATGCTTAGTGTTAGTTTTTTGTGTTAGCTTGTTTTTATTCTGAGATGGAATACCAGGTTGACATTATTGAGTCATGTGATAACTATGTTTAATTTCATAAGAAACTGCCAAGTTGACAGTTTCAAGGTAGCTATGTTATTTTACCTTTCCACCAACAATTTATGGTACTTGCACTTGTATCCTTGATAGAACTTGATGTTATTAGTTGTCTTATTTTATTCAGGGATAACTGCCTTGTGTGGAGGTTTCTGTTTGCATTTTTAATTTACGGTTTTCTAATGTTGATATATCTTAAAAGTTTTTTCAAATTGACCTAAAATTTGTACATGTTAATGGAGTACCACGTGGGATTTATAACAGGCATTCATGGTGTAATGTCTAAACACAGCAGTTGTCTTTCACCACAAATATTTCTTTGTAATGAAAACATTCAAAATCCTTTATTTTTTTTTTCCCTTGACTGGGAAATATGCATTGTCCTTCTCCCTATTTACCCTACTGTTCAACAGAATGTAGAATGCTGGAACTTGTCACCGTCCTCTAATTTACTACCTGTTGACCTGTGCTTTTACTCTTTTCTGTCTTCTAATCTCCTCAGTGTCTGGTGACCACCATTATACTGTTTAACATCTGTGGCATCAACACTATTTAATTTCACATTCAAGTGAGCTAATGTAGTACTCGTGTTTCAGCTCTTGGCTTATTTCACTTAATATAATTCTCTCTAGTTCTATCCATCTTGTAGAGAACACAAGACTTTATCATTTTTATGGTTGGATAGTGTTCGATTTTGTATATGTACCACATCTTCTTTATCATTTGTCAGTTGAGGGACACTAAGTTTGTTCCCATTACTAGGTATTATCGACAGTGGTACAGTAAACATGAGAGTACAGAAGTCTCTCGGACAGACTGATTTCATTCATTTTGGATACATGCCCAGGGGTGGGACTTGGATAGTGTGGTATCTCTAGATTTAGGTTGTTGGGGAACCACAGTAGTGCTGCCCTGCCCCAGCCTTAGGAGACTGCTGGTACTTCTGGGCTCATAATGTATTCTTGCTTTCACTCCCTATCCTAAGTCTAGAGGGGTTTCTATATTCCTCCCTCTAGGTACAGTGAGCCCCATTATACTCTCATGTCATTGGTGTCATCAGGGTTTGCTGATATTGCCTGAGTGCCTTAAGCCTTTCACCCACCCCCAGTAAAGGATACAGAACCAGAGAAATCAGCTGCAGTTTTGCCTTTTCTGAAGGGTTTCTCTTTCCCAGGCCTGGCCTCTCAGGCAGGCTTCCCTCCTCCCTCCCAATGATCTCTCTTGCCTCTCTCAGTCTTCTTTGAGTACTCCCCAAGAAGTCTGTGAAGAAGAGCCTCCAGGTGAATCTGAGTCCTCATGGTCTTGCTTCCCAAAGGTTCTGTTCTTTCACACTGGCCCGCAGACGGCCTTCAGCAATTCATTAAACATTTTAGCTGTATTCTTACCTGGCTTGCATTATGTTTGACATTTTTCCTCAGGTAAAGAAGTGCCCCAGTTCTGTCTCTTTTTTAAGTTGCACATCTTTAAAGAGATTTTCAGAGTAATTGGTTTTCCTGTGAAATGAGCTTATGTTTTTTATTAGTGATATGAGAGTTGGGACAGTGTTCTCTTCAGCTTTCTCTATCTGAAGTAAAAGTCAGACAACAACACCCCACTCCCACTCCCCAACCCTGACTTTGGTCCCATAATTTTTGCCATTGATAGACTTAGATGTTGCATAGACTTATTGAAAGTTTATGTATGCCAGTAGCATGAAGGAAGGCAGCATGAGTTGTTGGATTACATTATTAAGGATGTTACCTGATAATGAAATATGAAGCTGTGTCCTAAGAAATAAACACAAAGGTGTAGTGAAAGAACATAAAACCTGCAGCCAGGAGTCCTGAGTGTGACCTTGCGAGTTGGACCATATTGAGTGAGTGCTTCAGACAGGCAGTGGGGTCTGTAGTTTTTAGTTCATGACCATGAGAATGCCAAGTGTACAGGGGCTGGTGGTTCAGAAACTAGAGCTGAGAGCTTTGATTAGGGATGATGAGGAGCCCTGTCATCCTGTTGACATCTATTCACAGATGTTGTGCCTACTTATGTCTTAATCTATACTAATTAATAGGAGCTAACAAACACCTTGCATCTTGGAAGATGAAGTAAAAAACAGAATTCCGAGCTGTCTTGCCCTGATGTCACTGACTTGAGGATTCTTATATCAACACATTTTCTCAATACATTGAATAAATGTTGACTAGAGTATCTTTCATAAAAAGTATATATGAGGCACTTATTAAGAGCTTAGTGACCCAGTGAGTATAGAGCAAATTCAAATGGCAGTTAACGTACTGTAAAACATATTCAACTCTAAGGGGTAGTTCAACGCCAGCCATTAAATGATATTTAAAATTTCTGTGTGTTGAAATTTAACACAGATGTTTATTTAATTAGCATTGTTTTCTGTGCTGTTATTTTAGATAATTAGAACTGTTGTAATTAAGCCTATTTTTGGTGTATATCTCTTCTCTCTCTCATATTCATATGTTATTGGAAAGGCAGAGAAAAAGAGAGAAGGAAATAAAGAGAAAAAGAAGTCTTCCCTCCAATAGTTCACTTCCTAAATGACTGCAACAGCCTGGGCTGGGCCAGGTTGAAGTCAGGGGCCTCGGAGTGGCATCCTGATCTTCCATGTCCTTGGCAGTGTCACAAGCACTTGGGCCACCCTCTATTCTCCCAGGAGTGTAACAGAAAGTTGAATCGGAAGTGGAACAGCCAGAACCTAAGCTATTGCTAATTTAAAATATTTTTATTAGTGCAAACTTTGTTAGGAATGCTGGTACTTGCTATAAGCAGAATGTAGCTTTTACTTTATAGAATTATCCATAACAAAAAAATCTGTTTTAAACTGCCCACAATGTTGATCAGATACCCAGTGGTCACTCTGACCTGTTTCCTTGGGGTTTCACATTTCCTTGTCCATTGTCCTTCCTAAATTCTCCTGGGTGACCTCACTCTTGCTCATTTTTCTAGTGTTTTTCATTGGCTATTGAATTCATCTCTTGTTGTTAATTTTTTTGTCGCTATATTTATTTTGAAGTAGAAACCTTCCTGTTCAGTTTCCTTTTTAGTAATTCAGATAACACACTGAAGTAGTTGGCCATCCTAGCAGTAGTGTCACTGGCGATTTTGACAGCTTTGCTGGTTAGGTGATTGATAATCACTGTAGTCCATCCGAAAGCAAGATAACATTCAAGTAGTAAGCAGTACTGGCAGTGTTTTGGCCTCAAATTGGGGAGCTAATAATGCAAAGGATTTTCACTCTTCTGTCTCTTCTAGTCACCCACAATGGTGAAAGTATTTTTTATTGGTAATTGTATGTAGGGAAACAACATTCTAAGTTTTTGTCTTATCTGCATTTGATTTATTTTCTTTTTCTAAGAGCCTGCCTAATGGTATGATCTAAGACTAAGACTAAGCTTGTGTTCCTCTGTCAAGAGCATCTCTGGTTCTGTCTGTCCAAATTTCTTTTTTAATTTTTGCACAACATTTTGTTCCCATCAAGAGAAACATGATCTCCAAGAACAGTTACTATATGTGTGGAGTGGGTATTTGGCACCATGGTTAAGATGCTGCTGAAAATGAATCCCTTATGGAGTGCTTGAGGTTGAGTCCCACCTCTGCTTCCAGTTAACCGTCCTGCTGATACACGTCTCCCGAGGCAGCAGGAGTGACTAAAGCACTTGGGCCCATGACACCAACATGGAGGACCCAGATTGTGTTGGAAGCTCCGTGCATCGGTCTGCCCTAACCTTGGCTATTTTAGGTATTGGAAGAGCTAACCGGTAAATGGAATGTATATTTCTTTTTTGTCTGTGTTGTGGAGCATTATAGAGAACTTTTCTAAAGAAATCTGGGTGCTTTTGAAAAATTTATTCTTCCAAATACTTTATGATAAATAAAAATGTTTGTGAATCTGTCCTCTCTACAATAAAGACTTTTTTTTTTAATCTTTAAGGTTTGTGTTAAAGCTATAATGTGGTTTCCATGAACTGGTAACTTAAATAGAATAGGTGTCATTGGTAACAAATGACAGTTTTGCAGAAGACAATTAGGAACTAACTTTATATGTTATAAATTAATCAAATACAATTACATACATTTCCAACTTTGTACATTCCTATAGTTGATGGCCTAATTCATATGCTATTCCTTTTATTTTAAAAGGTTGGTTTATTTGTTTGAAACACAGAGTGACAGGGAAGAAGAAATAAAGAAAGAGAAGGAGGGAAATCTTTCATGCACTGATTCTCTCTGAAAATGGCAGTAACAGCCAGATCTGGGCTAGGTTGAAGCCAAGAGCCTAGAATTCCACCTGTGTCTCCAGTGCACTGGTGACAGGGGCCCAGGGTCTTGCTTCCTTCTTTGCTGCCTTTCAAGGTGTGCCGGAGTCCAGCTCCAGCCGAGTTCGGAGCTCAAGAGGGTGCACGGCGTCGGTGATAAAGAAAGACACAGACACTGTTACTTGGTGCGTTCTCACAACAGCCCAAGATAAAGCTGTCCTTTTTATTTACTCAGACACTCACAAGCTTCTGCACAAGCAACTAATTGTTCTGTTTTTTACTTGAAGACTAAGGGGGCATGTACAGACATTTGGTCATTCTGTCTGCACTTCAGGACTAAGCAGGTGCCCCTAAAGATAATCCTGCAAAATACTGCTTCTTCAAAGCAAGCCATTATTCATTCTTCAGCAGTAGCCATGGAGCGACAGCCAGGACTCCAAGGCCAAGGCACATGCGATTGCCTGCCAATCAGTAGTACATTCCTACCACATTTCTATTTCTACAATTTACTCATTATTTAATGGGAAAATAGGTTACAAAGGAAAAAATATAAAATCTGAAACAAAAATTTCAAATGTTAAATCCCCCTACAACTATAGACTCTACATTCCCATAAACAATGAAACAATAATCAAAAGCATTTTTCTTTAATAAAAGCATCCTTAATTCCTCTAGCTAAAAATTATAAATGTGGCTAAAACAATTACATTTTTTTTGCTCCAAAAATTGCAAAGACAGACTAGGCTTTGAGATAATGATAACTATTTATTGCCATAGCAGTTTCAGCTCTCACTCCCATCACTTGCATTAATATTTAGGATATTTTCAAGCCCCTTACCAGAAGGAGTGCTACATGTCTGGGCCAAATTCTGAGGCAATGGTTAGCACACAGTAAGGTATTCAAAAATGGCATGGGCTTAATTGTGCTCCTGTGTGTAAATTGTCAAAGGCCCACTCACCAAGACATTATCAGTGACATTAACTCTCAAGCCCATATTGGTTGCAAAAATCGTCTCATAGGGGCAAACAAGAATGCCTCAATAGATTACAGAATTCCTAGTGGGGTGCTTGAGTGTCCATGCAACCAGGGGGTGAAACAGTGTCAAGGTGGTCAGAGGGACTTGCTCCAGGCCTTGCCAAACAGCTGGAGACTCCCCCGGGCCTTGTCACACAGGGGAGCTATTCTCTTCACACCTTCCTGTCATCCACACCTACTGCACGGACCCCAGCAAAGGTGTATTTATAGGAAGCTGAATTGGAAGCAGGGAAACTGTGACCTGAATCTGCAACCACATGTTGGATTGCCAGTGTTGGAAGCAACAGTTTAAGCCATTGCACCATGATGCCTTCTCCCATGTGCTGCTTGCTAGTCACTTAGCAGTGGATTGTCAGTGCTGAATTTCTATGGCTCTGAAATTAAAATATATATATATATATATTTATCTATTTTACGTTTTGCAAATGTTGATCGTTGATTTATTTTCAAAGTCAGAGTTACAAAGAGAGGGAAAGACAGAGATCTTCCAACCAGTGGCTCATTCTCTTGATGGCCATAAGGGCCAATGCAAGGCCAAGCTGAAGTCAGGAACTTGAAGCTTTATCTGGATTTCCCACATGGGTTGCAGAGGCCAAAGACTTGTGCCATCTTCTGCTGCTTTTCCTGGGGCATTAGCAAAAAGCTGTATTGAAAGTGGAGAATCCAGAACTCAGTGTGGTGTGGTGCCATGTGGAATGCCAACATTGCAAGCAGTATTTTACTCACTGTACCACAACACTAACCCTGAAAATGTTTCTTTAGAATTTTCAGAAATTGTGTTATTTCTGTTTTATTTAGAACTATAGGGTAAAAATGAATTATACTTAATACATATGCTGTACGTATGATTTGAAGGGAAGTAGCTTATTTCCTAATTTTGATTTTGACTATTGAGTTTTAATGAATATTTTTTTCCCTTTTGACAAGTAATAAAATAGTGCTTTTAAGATAAAAATGACTCTGAAAGGCATCGCTCTATGTGTAAACTTACAAGTTTGCTGTGTTAGTGGTCTCTTTGGAGAACTGAAATGAAAAGAGCCTCCTTTTTAGAAAGTCTTTTAACTTAAGACGCTGTAATGAAAACATTTACAAAACATCATTTTAGTGCAACGTTCTTGATCTTGTTTTGCCACATTGATTCTGAAATATGTCAATTTTTCATTTTCTTTTTATTAATAATTTTTCTTATATTCCTGTATTAATTTACTTCTAGAAGTCACCTTTTTTATAGCTTTCTATTTCAGCATTACAGTTTACGTGATAGAAATCCTGTCCTCACACACCCCTACTGCCGTGCTGTCTTATTTTTGCTTGGGCATTTGCGTGCATTTGTTTTTCTCATGAACTCACTGTTCTCTTTGATGTTTACCATCCCTGGAATGGAGTTCAGTTGTCTGTCCACTCAAATTTAACTCCTCCTCTTGGAGTAGTGATTGGATCTGTTGTATTCAGGGAAGCAGTATCATTTTTCATAAGCAAACAGACAGCTCCTGCCCTCTGTAAACAGTGTGGCTTGCAGTGCATCTGAAGAATTTTCTTTCCTCTTAGGGTTGCCCCTCCAGACTCACTCGGTAAAAGTAATTCTTAAGTACCTAGCACTTGCATACAGTGGGAGTCTTTCCTCCTGTAACAAACTCAATGATTCTCTTCCTGAAATTTTCTGTTACTGTTTTGCTAGCCTTGGCAGCTCTCACTTACCATTAAGCAAAGATGAGCTTATTCTAGTGGAAACTGATGTTTCATTACAATGTATAGTTCATTTCATTGTTAATTAGAAATTATGTGATTTTGAGGCTGCATATTATCCAAACTGTTGCATTGTTCACAGTTAATATTTAACATTTAGATATCTTTTGGTGTTGATGCAGTTCTGTGTAGCTATAAGGCAGGTCAACCATTTTCACTTTGAATGGTTATCTGAATTATATAATGTGGATTCTGTAAAGTATCTTATGATGAGAGAATGAATTTTATATTGCTCTATAATTTTGATTTCCCCTGTTATATCTGTTTTGTGTGAGTGAAAATTTAGAAATAGTAAAGCTTAGTTTAATTTTTATCATAACTTTTAAATCTAAGATGATTATACTCTTAAACATATATTATTTCACACTAGAGGTAGGCTTGTTCTGTTTGCATTTAGATAAGTTTTAAAACAGTAGTACATAGATACAGACTTCAGTCACATCATTTTAATCTCCTAATTAAATTTCCCCTTGACTTCTTAATTTTCCTTTTTTGAAAAGAGAGATCAATCTTGGCTCACATCTCATGTTGCAGTGATGCGGCTGGGTCAGGGCTGAAGCCAGGAGTGGGCATCATCACCGCCTTCTGGGGTCTGCTTTAGCAGTAACACTTGAATCAAGGGGCTCCTTAAAACTAGGAGCCTCCCTTAGTGTGAGGAAAGGTAGGTAATAAGCGCTCTTCCTTGAGTAAGCCAATGTGTTAGAACAGCATGTATTAAATATATTGTACGGCAGCTCTTTCAGTTACATTATTTCAGATCTTAAAGAGACATTACATTTAATTTAATATATCTTCCTTTGACAGACTGAGGAAAGAATGCAAGAGTGGTGAATTCATTTATGTTTTCTGTGGAAAAGCTAGGGTACAAATCTGAAATGATTGGATTTTAGTTCAGTATCTTTTCAGTTGTAAGATTATTAGAAAAGGCTTTGGAAATCCTTAGGGACATTCTAGTAAAGCCATTTGGCCCTCAGAGACATTGTGACCAAAACTTCAGCAATCTTAGAATATTTGCAATAAAAACTGCAAAAGTAGGCCAGAAAATTTCAGTTTCTGTTATTCTTTGGAGTATTGCAAGGAAATACTGAAGAAAAAAATGAAAGCATCATTTCCTTGTGAGAAGTAAATTCTGTTTATCCTTAGCCCTAAAACACACAACTTCTGGTGAATGATGCTTCTCGCAAATGGGCTTCAACCAGATAGTAATTGTTAGACAAAGTGAGTAATGCATTTTGATGAGATATAACATGAGGGTCTGATGGTAGGATTTTTTTCAAAAGCACTTTATTTTTCAGGAACTAAGTAAAATATTGTGCTTGGTAGAGGCCGCCAGTTATAGTTCACATTTTCTTTCTTTTTTTTGTTATTTATTATTTTTAATTCATTAATTACATTGTATTATGTGACACAGTTTCATAGGTACTTGGGTTCTCCCCACCCCTCCCCAAACCCTCCCACCATGGTGGATTCCTCCACCTTGTTGCATAACCACAGTTCAAGATCAGTTGAGATTCCCCCATTGCAAGCATATACCAAACATAGAGTCCAGCATCTTATTGTCCAGTCAAGTTCAGTGGCTTCTTAGGTATACCCTCTCTGGTTTGAAGACAGAGCCAGCAGAGTATCATCCCAGTCAATTAAAAGCTCCAACATACCATCAGCAAAAAGTTTACATCATTATGGAATTAATTGACATAGTAATGAGTAACCAATATGTTAAAAGTAAATGCGACTTCTTAACCACCTTCTGTGACCACCTCATTGACATTTCAATTTTAGTTTATATACAACATATACCATACATAACATAACATGTTATACATAACATCATATCATCTTAAATTAAGGCAAACATGTGGTATTTAACCTTTTGGGATTGGCTAATTTCCCTTAGCATTATGGTTTCCAGTTTGGCCCATTTGGCCACAAAGAACTACATTTTGTTTTTTTTTAATAGCTGAGTAGTATTCCATGGAGTAGATGAACCATAGCTTTCTTATCCAATCTTCTGTTGATGGGCATTTTGGCTGCTTCCATGTTTTTGCAATTACTGATTGTGCTGCTATGCATGTTGGTTTCTCATAAAACAAGTGTTCTGGATACATTCCTAGGAGTGCTATTGCTGGATCATACGGTATGTTGATTTTGAGTTGTTTGAATGTTCTCCATACTGATTTCCATAGAGGCTGTACCAGCCTGCAGCCCCACCAGCAGTGGAGTAGGGTTCCCTTTTCCCCGCAACCTCGCCAACAAGTGTTGTTGGTGCTTTTATTCGTGTGGGCCAGTCTTACTGGCGTTAGGTGGTATCTCATTGATGTTTTAATTTGGATTTCCCTTATTGCCAGGGAACTTGAGCATTTCACATTTTCTATTCTTTTGTCAGTTTCAGTTGTCTTTTCAGAACAAAGATCTCTGCAGGGTATTATATTTTTCAAACGTGAACCACTACTCAATGTAGCAAGTAATTTATTTCCCCATAGAATAAATATGTGTTTCTTGGCCTTGTAGTTATTATATAGCAAGATAATGGATTGCTAGACATGTTTTAGGAAAGTACAATCTGTTTTGGGATCTGATTGTTTAGTTTTCGTAGTGTAAAAGTCATTGTGGATTCTTATGACAGATTCCTGTGACAGATTAATGCCACTAAATGTTGATTATTTTGTGTCACTTGGATCCATAAGAGTTAGCTAAGAAAGTGTATTGGAAAAGAAGTTAAAATGAAGCCTTTTGAGACAATTTCCTCACTAAGTGGACAACATTTTCTGTTATTTTATTCTAAGATATTTATTTTAAATTAATTCCTATTGTTACTTTAAGGGGAAAACAGCATAATATAGCTTCCATCAAAAATCTCAGTTGTAAAACAAAAGCAAAATCTCAATGCTAATATGGTTAGGGGTTGTTTTGCTCATCATCTTGTTAAATGACTCTTTTTTCAATTTGCAGTTCTGTAGTGTCAAATCTGTTTTTGCTGTAAATCTTATCTATTAGCACTTCCTAGTTATTTGTGTCTCTCCCAATAAGTTGTTGTGATTCGTTAATTGATCATCCATAAGAGATGGATTGCTTGTAAACACTTGAGATTGTAAATGTTCATTTCAACACTGTTTTGCTACGTATCATGAGTAATGAATGGATACTTTTTAATTGTAATTCTTTTAGCGCCACAAGGTTTATGTACTAGCATCTATTCCTACAAGAAGGTTTTTGATTCCTGTTTTCACCACTCTTGTCCATTTTTATTTTTGTGACATGTTTGTCAACTTCACATTAATAAAAATTTATTATCTTCACCCTGTTTTGGACTGTGCTCACTGGTTCTGTATTTTAGGCGATATATAATGGAAGTGTAGGATGGACTGGTATGTTCAGATATGGAGACAGATGCTGTATGTCTCTGTGCATACAGACCAGAGATGGACTGCTAGTGAAAGAACTGAATACATTCTAACAGTAAGATGATGGACTTTCTCACAATGTCCATGCCTACATTGTCAGGAAACATTTCAATAACAGCATGATGGTCATGAAGGACATAAATTGTAGAGTTAGAGGTGACATCAATGGAGGGGTGTGGAGGGACGTTGGGGAAGCACACAGGCCACCCCAGAGCCTATGGAAAAATATCGTAAGACAAAATAAAATATTTTTAAGTGTAAAAAATAAAAAAAATAAAAAAGGAAAACAGCAGATTTGAGATATGTTGAACTCCTCATACCAGATATACTGAATTACCATTTAAGTGGGCATATTATAGAGTGCTATTTTAAACTGATGAACATAGGTTATTAAATCCAAGAAATGTTGATCAACTTTAAAGTGTGTGATTTTTGTGATTGTCAGGCTTCTTATTTATTTGTGCTTATCATTTTAGTGTACCTAACAAATGTTAAGACTGTGAAATTTGATTGTCATTACATTACACATATTGATTTCCAAGAATTTGCTGATATTACTTAAATATGTTTGGAATGTTCTAACTGAGCTACCACTATCTCTTGTTTTTAATATGGCATTATAGGAGATTTTGATGGATCTTAAAACATACTTGCAATTTATTGAATTGATTTTAATTGATATTATAGTAACTAAATAAATGATACTGTGTGGACATGAAGGGACTTTAAAAAATTCATGAGAAGTATATATTGTGAAAATACTAAACTATGTATGGATTTCAATACTTTGTGTGCCAAAGTAAACTTAGATTTTAATTCAGTTTTTCCACAAACTTTTTGAAGTTTCCTTGTATGACAGTTTCTTGTATGTTGGCAAGATTATGGTACATTTTAAACAAATGTTTACCTCCTCATTATTTTCAAAGATGCTAAGTCATAATGGCTTACTAATGTTTCTTTTTTTCCTGCAGGTCATTTTAGTGTCTGCCAATAAATTAACTCGTTACATTGAGCCATGCCAGTTAACAGAAGATTTTGGTGGGAGTCTCACCTATGATCATATGGATTGGCTAAATAAAAGGCTGGTTGGTATATTATAATGAGAGAAAATGTTATTACATATAGTCAAGATATTTTACAACTGTATCATTGTAACCAAATACAGATGCTTTTTCAATTTATTAGTCCATATTGCATTATAGCATGTACTTCTAGACAAATACTTTGGAGTTTGAGACAATTAGAATTCTGATGCCCGTTGCAACATATATGACCTTTAACAGTATATTTAGTTCCTCTTTGTCTCATTTTCTGTAGCCCTGATATGAGAAGAATAATACCTACTTTATGAGATTTGCAGGTAAAATAAAATGATAATTTATTAAATATTAAACTGGTTAACAATACCACTTCCAGAGAGTATTTGAATTTAAACATCAATTTGAATTTTCAATGTGAAGAGCAGTTTGCTACACTAAATTTTTCTTTTGTGAAAATGTGTTTCTTATGGGTTGGACTTCTGGAATCTGTTGCTTTGTGTCATATGACATTGTTGTATTTGAACTGCTGAAAGCTTAACTTTAACTCAGATTATGTGCTGACTTATTAAAAGAATAGTGAACTTTAGGTGCTATCAATGGATAATCATTTGTTTCCAACTTATTTTAGGTAATATCAGACTAGTATATGTCGAAATAGACATTTCTAGATCTGTTTCAACAAATGTTTGAAGAAATCCTGTTAATGTCATTATTTTTCTTTATGCTGCATAATATATTTTTGAAACTCCTATTTCATGCAACCAATTTAACTTGATTATAGAAAGACAGAATTCATAATTGGAATTTGAGATTTAGACTGGCTTAAATAGTATTTGTTCCTAGTGTTTCTCAGAAAAACATGGAAATAAGAACAAACTTGCTTGAATAAAAAATAAAAAAGTTCTTGATGTGTTTAAAGTTAAAAAAAATTTCGTTGATCCTATTCATTGCCCAAGAAAGCAGTTTTGTCTTCTGTTGTGTACACTATTGTGCTGTGGTGGCTGGACATCAGGAAGGGACTTTGGGAGAAGGAGAGCCCTGATTGGCTAATTCTGTTGCTCTCAACTGAAAATTCTTAATACATGTTAATTTTAAGATTCTTCTTAGTATGTTAAATTCTTATATTATAGGTTTTTGAGAAGTTTACTAAAGAGTCTACATCATTACTAGATGAACTTGCTTTGATTAACAATGGAAGTGATAAAGGAAATCAACAAGAGAAGGAAAGGTAGGTGCTGTGTACTGTGGCATACAGCTTTGTGTTTGACAGGCTGTGAGATATTCAATAAAAGATCCAGTGACAGTGCAGACTGAAGGAAGGAAGGTACACACATCCACGTTCAGTCAAAATGGACATACAGTATTCATGAGGCTTACATGAAATCATACTGATAAGTAGTATTAAACTTACCTTTTTCTTTTACCTTTTCTGTAAAATGTTCAGTTGCAAGAACTTAGTAAAAACAGATTTGTTTGAAAGAGTTTGAGTGAGGCGGAAAATCAGACATCATCCTTCTGCTCCCAAGATACTACGATGGCTGGAGCTGGACAGGACTGAAGTGAGGAGTGGTCGAGAAAAAAACAGCTGTGCAGTCTACTTTCCTCAGCCATTTGCAGAGAGGTGGTTGGAAAGTGGCTGACCAGGTGGCAGTTTAACACACTACACCACAGTGCTGATCCATAAGAGCTTGTTGTTGTTGTTTTTAAAGAAGCAGTTTTCTACAATTTTTTCAGAGTTCTACTCTTTGCTGTCAACTTGAAATAAAATTATTATAATTTTATTTAAATACCCTAGCACCTGAATGCCTAGATTATATCCTCATAAAATTTGTGCTCTTCATGGCTTTAGGCAGTAGTTGTCATTGTCTAAAAATTTGTATTTAACTTTACAATTGTCAGTTTTTATTTTCTGTTTGTAGGCCAGAGCTGCTCATCCCAGGTAAAAAGCATTTTAGTAAGCACGTTTTTTGTAACCTCTTGTTTATTCCTGGTTGCCAGAGCAGTAATTTTACATTGGGAAATTTGAATGTATTACAAAGTCATTGTTGCTGATCTTTGAGTGTGGCCTTGGACATGCAGCGAAAACCTTGATGCTTCTGTTTTAGGAATCCAGATATGGTAAATATCAGTTGAATGGCAAGCTAGGAGAAACACAGAAACATAATGGTTGTAACAACCAAATTTAATTTGAACAAAGACAATATAAGCAAACAAATGGTTTGAATGTAACATTAATTAAAATTACTGTAAGCAGTTAAAATTTCTGTTCTGTGGGTACCATATGAAAGTGTAACATAATTTTCACATGTATATGTATATGTGTCTCTGTGATTTAGGAAAGTGTCACACTAGTCACTTGATAAAACTTAGCTCACCCTGAGCTTTCCAATTAGTCCATCAAAATAACTTTCATGTTTGTTAGTTATCTTAGGAAATATATCGTACACCTGTGCCTAATAGGAATCAGAGCATTTAACGGCGTTGATTCTGCTTCCCTTCCCCGAGAAGGATTGAAATTGCATAGTGCATGTTGAGGAAGCATTGCAGCCGAGAAGCCTGGTTGCTTTCTTAGAGCGTCTCTCAATAGCAATGAGACCCTCTTTATAGAGCTAATGATACTCCGTACAATGTTATTGAAAGTATTTTGGGAAATGCTTGTTTGCTTGACTACAGAAAATGTCAAAACAAAATTTTGGAGTTTCTAAGTCCTTCCTAAAGGAACTCATGTTTTTATTGCCTAATTTCTTCTAAGTCACAGGTAGTCAAGCCCTGACTTTTCCAGAGTTTTTATTTTTAAAGATTTATTTTTTAATTTTTTTATTGGAAAGTGCGATATAAAGAGAGGAAGAGAAACAGACAGGAAGATCTGTTCGTTGATTCACTCCCCAAGTAGCTGCAACAGCCAGAGCTAACACTATCTGGTGCCCATATGGGATCCTGATGCGTGCAAGGTGAGGACTTTAGCTGCTAGGCTGCTGCGCTGGGCCCAAGCTCTTCAGCGTTTACTTCCCTAAGGAAGTGCATAGGCTGCGCCAGAGGTGCAGGTCTGGATAAACTGACAAAAATGAAATACTTAGTTCAGGATCAGTCAGAGCAGCTCAGTCCTTGGCCTTGATTTACATGTGCCCTGTGTCAAGGGATACATGTCCCCGTGTTTCCTTCCTGTTCTCCTTTCCTTGTGTGTGTGAGAAACTGAAGACAAAAATCCACATGCTCAAGAACGTAATTGAAAATATAGTGAGTACAGTTGTTAGGGGCATACTCACCTGTCCCTTAAACGCGAAATGCTTGCAGCCGTGGAAAAGTTGCTGTAGGTACTCAAACTTTGATGACTACAAACATTTTTTATCTTATACCCTGTCTGGATTGCTATCTAGTTAAAACTTTTCATTTTGAGATTGGTATCCAGTGGATTAACACAAAAGTGAATTTCTTGAGTGCGTTGAAATGCCATAAATGTAACAGCTGTATTTCTCCAGGTAGCATATGCTTATGGTTTATCACGTTGGTATTTTATTGGCCTGTAGTATGCAGTCTTCTGTAATGGGCTTCCTTCTTAAGCTTCAGAGAGTGGAAGGCTTTCAGTTTTCCTGTTTGTATTACTATTTTGTATTCTATTGGTATCATTGATTTGATATGCATATATGAAGAAGTTTCTTAAGTTACATGGGTAGAATTGTTAGAGATTTTAAAATTGCTCTTCTGTTGCTTCACAGATCTGTGGACTTAAATTTTCTTCCCTCGGTTGATCCTGAAACAGTTCTTCAGACAGGTATGATGAAAAAATGTAATTATTTGTGCTAAAAACCAATTGGATTGGTTGATTTGTAATAAAACGTTGATCAGTGTGATATGTGATAAATATGATAGAACTCACCTAGAAACTTTTCAGAGTGATTTTTGGTTTCATCAGTGTTAATGCATTTTATATATATGTAAAAAATTAATACAGAACATGTGATTAGCCATGCACATAACACAGCTGTGTCCCGGGCTGCATTATTGGCTCCAGTTCCCAGCTCTGGCTCCTGACCACAGATTAGTGTGAATGGCGACTTTGAGAGGCAGTGGTGATGACTAAAGTAGTTGGACTTCTTCCACCCAGAAGTGAGGCTTGGATTAAATTCCCAGCTCTCAACCTACCAGGGCTCTGGCCCTGTTGAATCCAGGTGTTTGAGGAGTGAGTTAGCAAATGTGAACTTATTTTCTGTCTCATCTCTCTTTTTAATGAGACCATTTTAAATTAACAATGACAGATTTATTTCTCCTTGGAAGTATTTGGATTTATCTTTTTTCTATTTTTTATTTTTTCCTATGTGATCATGAAAAGCAAAAGTTGAGAACTCTGTATGTTGTTGAGGTACCTTAACAGAATGGTGTTATCATGAGTAAACATTTTTGTTTATTTATAAAACTCTTTGTATACCTGTAGCTTTATAAGTTACACAATCTCTATTTTTAATTTCTCATGTATAAGTGAGTTATCTTTGTAGGGTTGCTAGCATTGAATTCTGTCCTGTGCAATTCTTAAACTAGTATGGCCCCTTAAAATCTACAATCTGTTACAGAGCTTTTTTACAAGTGGAAATTATTTAAGTATTGATTTGTACCAATAATAAAAACTTTTTCTGTTTACTCTGAATTGTATGTTTATTGCACTGTCAGCTTTTAAGTGTCATGATTGAGAAAACTGATTAATACTGAAATCCTACAACACATTCTTGAATTATAACCATCAGACACAAGTCCCATAGTGTACTTTTTTACAAAAATTATTTATTTTTATTGCAAAGTCAGATATATAGAGAGGAGGAGAGACAGAGAGAAAGATCTTCCATCCATTGATTCACTCCCCCAAGTGCCTGCAACAGCCAGAGCTGAGCTGATCCGAAGCTAGGAGCCAGAAGCCAGGAGCCAGGAGTCTCCTCCAGGTCTCCCAAGGGTCCAGGTTCCTAAGGCTTTTGGCCATCCTCAACTGCTTTCCCAGACCACAAGCAGGGAGCTGGCTGGAAAGCAAGGCTGCTGGGATTAAAACAGACGTCCAGATAGGATCCTGTTGTGTGCAAGGCGTGGACTTTAGCCACTAGGCTACCACCCCAGGCCCTGCAGTGTATTTTACAGGAAAAGATGATTGGTTGACACAGTGTCATGAGTAACTGTGTGTTTGTGAATATATACCCAACACATACATGACAGGTTCCCAAGATAATGTAGCATTTATAAAAAGTATGTATCTGTAATACATGATACAGCATTTCAACTACTATGCTGTGTGAGTATAGTTGTATATATGGACTCCTATATGAATATAAATGGTTGTTCTGTGAAAGTTTAAAATTGCATATCAGTTTTTATAATCCAGTAGTTACTGGGGATGAAGGTTGTTAAAAATAAGGGTCTAGAATTGAGAAGTAAGGATTGTATTTCCTCTATGGATATTAATCATAAGTATCTTTCATTTGTAAAGGGCATGAATTGTTATCCGAATTACAGCAGCGTCGATTTAATGGCTCAGATGGAGGAGTCTCATGGTCTCCTATGGATGATGAGCTGCTTGCACAGCCGCAGGTTATGAAACTCTTAGACTCACTCCGAGAGCAGTACACTCGCTACCAGGAGGTTTGTAGGCAGCGTAGCAAGCGTACCCAGTTAGAAGAGATCCAGCAGAAGGTGATGCAGGTAGGTAATTGGCTTGAATGTATTTTACTTCTGACTGTGCTTCTGATTATTCCTAGTATGTGACTAACGTTTTAATAAGTCTTATTTACAATATATCGAGAACCTTAGTCATATAAAATTAGGTTGTAAAACTGTATTTGATTATATAATTTTATAAGTAGCATTTGCATTAAAGTTGTACCATTTCTGAGAGTGGTGATATTGGGCGTTAAACTCAATTCAACAAAATGAACTTCAAAAATAACTAGCTGTTGGAAATATTATCAGTGTATTTTGGCAACAAACAACATATCCTCAAACACTTAATATTCTATCGTGAAAATTTCAAAAATCCTTTCTCCCAATTCTTTTTAAGGTTTGTGCAGTGTTATTACTCTTCAGAGACATCCTAGTGTGGAATAGGACTTTGGAACTTCTTACTCCTAACTGGAACTTAATACCCGTTTTGTCACCTCCTCATCACACCCATGCCCTACCACTTCCCAGGCACTATTCAGTTGTTCACTTGGTTTTTGCTGTCAATAAGTTTAAGAAGAAAGCATTGTCACAAAGACATTTTTTAAGTGCTCTGGGTATTACTAGAAGGGATAATTTCTGTGACTGCAGGAAATCTGGACAGACATAGTCAGGGATGTAGCACTTGTGTGTCTTCTGCAGCAATGGATACTTTTGTCAGGCAGTGGAGGGTTTTAAAGGAGGCTGGCACTTTGTGAAGGATGCAGAATCGCATGAGTAAAGAGTAGCACCATGATGTTCCAAGCTCTGTTGAAGAAATAGATAACACTGGAATGACCGTGTCCCCTTTGAGATCATATTAATCCACCTAGTTTCTGAACATGGTCATTATACTTTACTGAGACTTGCTCTCCTTCTTTCATGTCTTCTTTTTTTTCTTTCTCTTTTCTTCCTTCTTTCATTAAAATAGCAATAACAACACCCCTTTATGTGGCTACTGTTAGGAAGGAATCTAGCATTCTGCTCATATGTATTTAGATAATTGAACAAAATAAAGTAAAACAGAATAGTTCAGTTGCTGGCAAGCCTTTTTTTTTTTTTTTTTTTTTTTTTTTTTTTTTTTTTTGGTAAGTGTCCAGATGTTTAGATTTTACAGAATGTATTGTCTTTTTTTTTTTTTTTTTTTTTTTT
The DNA here is from genome assembly GCF_030435755.1 of Ochotona princeps. Lineage (NCBI taxonomy): Eukaryota > Metazoa > Chordata > Mammalia > Lagomorpha > Ochotonidae > Ochotona > Ochotona princeps. Next base: position 58,241,013 of record NC_080836.1, on the reverse strand, counting down.
TTTGTGGTGATAGCCACTTAGCTCTGCTGTGTTCGTGTAAGAGCAGACATTGACATTCTATCAATGAATGCATGTGAGCCTTTCCCAAGAAAACTTAGTTTCTAGAACAGAGTAGTGAGCCAGAACTGGGATGCACATTCTAGTTTGCTAACCCCTGAAGTGGGTCATTAGGATTTTTAGTGGAGAAAAGAAAAAGAAGTTAGATGAGAAAGATACTAATTCCAGGCAAAAGGGTTGAGGAAACTAAAGATTTATGAGAGGCATTAATCATTTATACTGCAGATACTATGTACTCCGTTTGTAAATTAAGCACAGTTTGCATCAAACCGAAGTATACTTTAGCCAGTTAGTTGGAAATTATCTTGAAAAACGACAAAGATAGAATATCAAAATGATGTAAAACTGATACTGATCCCAGATACTGATTGTGGGCATTTAGCTGAGTGAACTGATGCATGCTGTCTTTGCTTTTTGTTTTCTGTCTTTCAAATAGAAATGGAAATTAAAAAAAATAATTTTTGGAAGGTACAGTGTTCCTACCCTCATGGTAAGGAATTACATAATTACAGAAACAGTTGTAAAATTGCCCTCATGCCAAGTGGCAGCCAAGACTAACAATGATGGGATTATGGATTAAGTAAGTAAGAAGATAATCAGGAATGAATCCTGTTTGTGGTTAGCAAGACTTGATGTTTTGATCTACAGATAATGGTGCTAACTAGGTAATGCTGGATGAGTTTGCATTTGAATATGGGTGGAAAAAGATGTGGGCAGATGCCGAGTTTGGTTTCAGACATGTTAAATTTAAGGTAGGTGACTTTGGATCACGTTTGAGAAGTTGTAGAAAAACATTGGACTAATTCCAAAAATACTAGATCTGTGCTGCTGAGGTGTGATTATTTTCTGGGTATAAATGATTATTAAAAAAGATTTAAAGAATTGCTTAGAGAAACCCTTAGTAAATAAAAGAGGGCTTTTTCTGTTTGTATTTTGACAAACTCCAATACTTCATGGGAAGGTAGTGTACATTTGCAAAGACAGTGAAAGTCTGCCTAGAGTTGGGGAGAAGTATGTTGTCAGGGAAGGCAGGGGAAGCAGCATTTCAAAGAAAGAGTTAGAAATTTTACCTGAAAGTTGTACAAAAGGAGAACTGAAAATGCTTGTATGAATCACAAAGGTGCAGTCATTGGTCTCTGTAGGGCACGAAGTGGCAGGCACTGGAGTCGTATTAAAATTCAGGATGAAGGGGGAGACAGGGTAAGAGAAGAGTTGGGATAGACAGCTGGTTGAGAGCTTTGTCTCTGAAGGAGAGATTAAAAACTAGGGTAATAGCTGTCTGAGGTGGAAGAGGGGTTTGCTGGGACTTCACTGCAGGAGAATGAACTTAGGTGTATTTTTTTTTTTTCTTATTTAACTGGAAGATGGAGTGACAAGGAGGGAGAAACAGAAAAGAGGTTTTTATTTTGCTGGTTCACTGCCCAAGTGGCTGTGAGATATGTTGCTGAGCAAACCAAAGCCAGGAGGATGGAACAACATTGAGGTTTCCAATGTATGTGTCGGGATCCAAGCGTTTGGTCCACATTTTGCTGCTTTCCCAAGTGCATTAGTGGAGAGATGGCTCAGAAATGGTACAACCAGTGCTTGAACTGGCACTCCCATGTGAAACAGCAGGTTTGCAGATGGTGGTGACCCACTGTGCCATAATGCCCGTGCAGACTAAGTGGTTTAAACGATAGATATTTTCTCAGAGTTCCGGAAGCTGTCAGATTAAGGTGACAGAAGGATTCTTGTCTTCTGTGGGCCACAAGGTGTGGCATCTCTTGTTTATTTCTTGGTGGCCATTTTCTTCCTGTACTCACCTCCACGTGCTTACAAGGATAACAGTGATACTGGGTGAGCACCTACCCTAATGCCTTCACAGGCTGTCTCCAAATCGGTACAGTTGTGTCCTGAGATACACAGCATACATTTGGGTCAGGAGCACAGTTAATAGAACGGAGGTCAAGTATAGCTGTTTTTTTTCTTTCTTTCTTTTTTTTTAATATATAACATGAGAAACTTAGGAGGTTTAAAGACTGTTGGAAATTTTGTGCATGGAGAGAGGTGTTGGCTGTTAACAAATAGCAGGAAATTTGATACTAGGAAGCTCTTGACATTGTGGAAGTAACTGGAATCCAAGGAGGATCAGAAAGATTGGCTTTAGGATAGAGGAGTGGGAGCTCTTCCATTTCAGCAGGAGGAATGATGGTTAGGATGAATCTGATGGTACCTTGGTGGGTAAGTCAGGGAGCGGGAAGACAAAGGAGGTCCTGTAAGGTGTATTTTGCTACGTTGGTAACCAAGGAAGAGACAAAGGCACCTCCCTGCTTCTGGGAAGAAGATGAAGAACATCTGTGGTATAAATAAAATTTAGGCGATATAGAGCTTTCTGGGAAGTGGAAAAGTAAAGTTAGTGCAGAAATGGAGTTGTGTTTTGTGGTAGCATTGATGTTAAATTTACACAGACCCTTCCTGGCCTTTTGTGTGACCCTGATAATCAGTGGCTGGCTGTTGCTGTATAGGCCCAAAGAACGTGGGTGATAGGAGTCCTAAGCCACAATCTGTGTTTAATTAAATGGGAAAGTGGATGGGATGTAAAGATGGAGGAGCAAATGAGCTAATGTATTGGCAAATGTGTTTTTGAGATGATGGTTCAGCTCAGTTGAACTGGGGAAGGGAGATGGTGGTGATGATGATTATGATGGTGAGATTGTTGTTGAAAGCAGATGAATTTCATTACAAATCAATTTCCTATATGGAAGTTATAAGTGAATTGGTTGCAGCACGAATATTCACCCTGTGTTGTTTCTTACATTCTGTTTATCTAGGTTGCATCTTAAAGAAATAGTTACTTCTTTTGCCAAAGTGATTACTTAAATTTAACTATATAGGAAACATACTGGTCATATATTGATCTCATGGAATGCTAAATATTGTTATTGGTCTTTAAAATTTGGGAAAATGTGAAAATTTTGTTTATGTAAAGATAATCATAAAGTTAAATATTTGTTTATGTTAAATCCGTGAAAATTGAATTACTCGAAATATCTTTTGTTAACTGACATTACTGACAATGCAAGAGGACTTGATAGTTTTGATAGATACACAGTATGCTACTCAGTGAGTGTGGCAGTTACTCATCACTGATACCCTTGGTTCCTATCACTGGCACTAGACTTGATGTGCTGTGCGTGTGTTCTCCATACTGCTGCTGTCAGCTAAAAATTAGATTTCATGTGCTTCTGGTAGAGAGGTAATGCCAATTACCTCTTTGTGTATTATGTGAGATATATTGTCAGCTCTGCAATTGTTGTGTCTAAAATCATTTGTGTGGTTTCCTTCCATTATAGAGAGGAGGAATGGGTAGAAAATAGTATACCCTGTGTTGACTTTACAGCTGTAGGCTCTGTTCTCAGATGCTTGATGCTTACTTGACATGTCCTTCTCCCTGGTCTGACCTTGTATGCTTCCTGCTGTTCTTTCATGAAGTCTTTAGAAATCAGCTGGCCATGAATGAATGACGAATAGTTACAAACATTTTTCTCTCATGCAGACATTTGTGTAGTACTTTTAAGACACATTTCCAAGGTTGTACTTTGTATGTAAATGTAACCACTTGATGGATGACATTGTTATGGATTGAGCATAGAACTTCTTTGGCATAAATTAAGAGCCACAACATCTGAACATGTCCTAATTGTGTGGTATTTGTCAAATTGCTTATCATTAATGCATTTAAATAGACTCGTTTGATATAACCCTCCTGTTTATTAGAAAAAGTCATACATTTACTGTGCCTACATCACTGATGTTACATAGTAAGGAAAATTGCTTTTAGCGTATTTTAGAACTATATGTGCACTTGACTGTGTAATGGGATTTTTCTGCCTAGGAGGTCTTTATTTTATTTTTGCATTTGTTTTTAAATTTATGACTCAGCAAAGATTCTATGCTAGCTTAGTCTGTTTTGTGTGCTCTTAATGGAATACCTGAAACTGGGTGATTTATATAGAACAAACGTACCACAAATCTGGAAACTACATGATCAAGATATCCACTTCTTGGAATGCCCTTCATTATTTTTCTCCTAATTGTACCATTTTGTTTGTTTGTGAAAGATTGTATCAGACATTTAAGAAAGAAATACCATTCAACATAAAACATAATGAATTATAAAATAGGTCAATACTCTGGTGTTAGTTATCATAGTCTGTGTATTCCTTTCAGTCCATTAATAATTGTTTGAAATAACCATTGGCCCTGGCATTGGATGCATGATACCGTACGTCCTCCTGTTGAGAGTTGATCCTTTAATCATCATGTTGATTCCCTTAAATTTTTGTGCTGACATCTCTTTTGTCTGATATTAGAATTGAGTATACATTCTCATTTTCATATCTTTTTCATCCTTAAACTTTCAGTCTGTATATATCTTTGGTGTTTTGCTTGTTGTTGGCAGAAAATTGATATGTAGTTTTTGATTGAAAATAGTATGTATCTTTTGATTGAAGCATTTAGATAATTTCTTGCAGGATTATTATTAAAAGGTAATGAGTTAGTCCTACCCCTTTCACATTCCCATTGTTTGGTTTGGATTTCCTTGGTACTTTTCCTGATCCTATTCAAAGTGGTGTTCCTTTGCTGCAGTGATCAGAACCTGCCCTGGCTCTGGCTCCAGTTTGACCCCAGAGTCAGTGTAGTCTGCGAGATTCTACCACAAGCAGTGTCCCAGTGACTGGCTGCCATGTTCTACTCCCACCTTCCCCTCTGGGTGTGCTGTCTCCTCCAGGGCCTAGTGTGCTGTCTCTGCTGTGTGATACGCTGCATGCTTCTCTATGGTGTCTCTCCACTGTCTGTAGAATTTCCACTGCCTACTTCTCTCCAACTTTCCCATGATATTGTATGTTTTCCATTTTTATTTTGCTAGCTTTTGTAGTCCAAGTCAGAGTGTCTTCCTTATTCAGCCGTGTTGGCTACTGGGAAGGGCCTGCCTTAGTGAGTTGTCCTGTGGTGGAAGGCAGAAGGGCCTTATAACATGTGCAATCGGGAGCAATCAAGAGCCAAACTACATTTTATAGCAAATTTACTGCACTAATGTTACTAATCTATTCAGAAGTCAGAGCAAGCCCTTGTGATCTAATCATCTATTAAAGGTCTCACCTCTCAACTCTACTGCATTGGGGGTTGTTTCCAACACTTGAATTTTGGATGATACATTCAAACCAAAGTGCATGCTAGTATTTTTGCTGTTATGATTTATATTAACCTACTTCTTTTGTCCATGGAGTAGTCTAAAATCAAAGTTTAAATGTGTGATTGGTATTTTCTTAGGTTTCTAAAAGCAGTATATAGACATTACAAATCAGTCAAAAGTTCTAAAATGTTTATTTCATTAGAAGCATCTATATTGAAAAATAATTAAGTGCATCAATTAAAATACTTCCCAGCATTTTACTTCACTGTTCTTATATAATATCACACTCATAATACACAATGTTAAATTAGAAGTGAGTCCCAGTTGTCTTAAACAATATTATTATTATTATTATTATTATTATTTGCGTATGCTTCTTCAAAACTTACTCTTATTTCCATTTCTAAAGTATTGTATTTCTTAAGTATCAAGAAAGGAAAAGCATCGTCTAACAATTATTACTGTCATCAGCTGTGTTAGCTGTGTTATATTCAATGACTAATATAATCCTTACAATAGCCATGAAGGTTAGGTACCGTTAACACCATTTTAAGGATGAGGAACCAAAGTCTTTAAACTGATATTAATGCTGGAATTCAGAACTAATAGTAGGAGCAGAACCAAAAATCAGACTGCTCCCTACTTTCTCCAATGTAGAACTTCTCATCTGTCTGTTTTGTGAATGAATGATGCTTTTGCTTCAAACAGGAAAAAAAAAAGGAGTGATACTTTCCATAAGTAACAAAAGGAAACAGGGTCTGAGTACCTTTCCTCTCCCAACATAGCTCATATGACGAAGGAAAACGGAGATGCTGAGCAACAAACAATTGCATTCCAAAGAACCCCTAACAGCAGTTTTGCAGATGACTGTAAGCCCTCTGAGCATGGAGTCTAGTTAGCCAAGCAATTATACCTGGATGTTTTTGTTGTTAGTGTTGATCCAGATGTGAAGATACAATGGAGCGTGCATCTCTACTTACAAATCAAAGATGGACTCCCAAACTGTTAAATATACCTTGACAATAGGATGCTGGACTTTCTGCCATTATCTATGCCCACAATGTCAGGACACACTTAAACAGCAGATTGATGAACTTATGACTAATTATGAAGGACTGTATATACTGTTGTGATGATATAGGGAAAATCAGTGAGGGGAGGAAGGAACTTGGGGTAGGGGAATCCCAGAGCCTATGGAACTGTATCGTGAAATAATAAAATAAATAAATGTAATATTTTTAAAAAGGTAAAAAATGTGTTAGTACTTATATACCAGTACATAAATGAACAAAATTTTGTAGGGATAAAGCACAAAAGACATATACCTGTCAGCAAAACTTGTAATTTATTCATCCTCATTGTTTTTTTCAGTTGGCAGAAATATTTTTGAATAGTAGTTTGTGTGCCTTACAAAGAGCATGGTGCGATTAGAACTCTCATTATTGTTTCTATTTTAGGGGCTAATTTTGTAACATATACTGATTGCCTTAGCAAAGCATCATCACTGGCCCAAAGTGATTGCTGTTTGAAACTTTTCCCAGGTGCTAAATGCATAATAGGGAAAAGTACTCTCTGTATAATAACCAGATATCAGTGTATTCATCAAAAAATTGCTTAGAATTGTTGGAAATTGGGATCTTGAAGGCAGATACAGCATTTATCTGAGATGTAGGACATTAGCTGTTAATCGGGGCTGATTGGTTACCTGATATGTTGGTTGATTGGACAGATAGGAAAAGAGAGGCAGGAGAGAGGCAGGCAGAAAAGAGAGAGAGTTATAAAAGAAGAAATTCCTAAAACGATTGAAAATTACAGTAACTATAGCAACATGGAAAAAATCATTATGGTATTAAGTTAGGTATTACGTGAGAAATAGGATAAAAATTACTTAAACTCTGGGAGAACTGACTTGTAGCACTGAAGTGTAGACTAGTGTATGAAATTCTGTGTATTGAAACAGTTAATGGGAAGAAGTACGTGTGATTTTTCCTTATGCAGTGATACTTATATGATTGTGAATTACGTTGAGGTGCTCTGCTGAGCGCAGCGAGGCATCGAGAGTGCGCTTTGCTGTGCCCTCCGGTTCTGAGTCAGCTTTTCCTCTAGTTCCTCACAGTCACTTGTAGAGTCCCCTTCATTCACTTCTTGGGATCTATTGTTAGATAGCCTTAAGGCGTTTCTATGTAAGTGTTCTTGAATTTCTTGTCTTAAATTAATAACAAATGAAGTGTGGTAATACTTCCATTTGGAGGTAAAAATTTAATCGTCTCATTCTCTACTTAGCCATCTGGCTGCATTCCTCTGAAAACCCGAAAAAAAAAAAAAAAAAAACTGAAAATCTGGTTAAAAAAAAAAAAACTGAACATCAACTTTGTCACTGGCCAGTATTGCTTATTCCTTATATGGACTGAGGGAATTATTAATATTTGTTGGGAGACAATTTTTGGCTTCTTTGCTTTTGGTGACTCATGCAACGGGCATAGTACTATGGGACGTGTGGCGTTGATGCTCAAGTGTCTCCCGTGTCTGCTGCGAACGGGTTTCATCTTACACCTGCTTCAGGGACTCATCAGAAGAGCAGTGCCTGATAATGCCACCCTGGTAACTGTGAGCACCACCCTGCATCCTTCTGGGCAGACTTGTGGATATGAGGGTTCATCTGATCTTAAGAGGAACTCATAAGGGCTTAGTTAGATAATACTGTAGTTAGTTTTAAATATTCTTTTCTAAGTGAGAAAATAGCATTTTAACTTGATATTAGTCATTTTATCCTGTTTCATCAATGCTGTGAGAAGAACATTAGACTCTTGAGTCTAACATGATTTTGAGTCCAAGACTTTCAGAAATAGATTGTGGTACCTTGATCTGAGATTCAGTTTTCTGAAGTATTAGAAAAGAACTTGGACTAAGTTAATTTCTGGTATCCTTTTCAAGTCTAATCCTGACTTTCTCTGATTTGCTTATCATCATGTTAAGCTTTAATCTTGTTTCGGAGAAGCATTCCGCATTTCTTCCAGCTTTGCCGATGATCAGATAGTGGTGCTGTGTTGTGCATTCTTCCACAGTTAGGTGTTGGAAAGGTCGTGTGAGGGCTGTCTATTTCTGGAAGAAAATTTTACTGCCTATGAAGTAAGCCTTAAGGAATTTAAATTCAGAATATTTGCAGAAGTTTGGGAGGGGAAAACTAGCTTGAAAGTTTGAAAAACTTTAAGTTATTTTAACTTCCATCTCAACTCTGATTTACAGGTTGTGAACTGGCTTGAAGGGCCTGGATCAGAACAACTCAGAGCCCAGTGGGGGATTGGTGACTCTATTAGGGCTTCCCAGGCCCTCCAGCAGAAGCATGAAGAAATTGAGAGCCAGCACAGTGTAAGAAACCATTTATTTCTGCAGTTATAATGTTATTTTTAATGTGCATCATTAGGAGCATATATGATACTACATAGGTTGTTATCAACTTTGGAGCATAAAGTATAGGGTGGTAAATGCTTAGAGATCATAAAGCACATTTTGGGGCCTGGTGTGATAGCCTAGTGGCTAAATCCTCGCCTTGCTTCTACCAGGATCCTTTATGGGTGCCGGTTCATATCTTGGCTGCTCTACTTTCCATCCAGCTCCCTGCTTGTGGCCTGGGAAAGCAGCGGTGGACGACCCAGAGCCTAGGGACCCCCTCAGCTGTGTGGAGAGACCCAAAGGAAGCTCCTGGCTTCTGGCTTTGGATCTGCTCAGCTCTGAGCATTGTGGCCACTGGGGAGTGAAGCAGCAGATGGAAGATCTTTCTCTCTGTATGTCTGCCTTTCCAATAAAAATAATAGTAAGAAAATAGATATTTTTAAAAACAATAGTTTGACTATTTTATGCATATGCATTGTAAGATTGGCTTTAATTTTTGTCTTCAGTACAATTTAATTACAGTGTTATTTGAAATATTCCATATGAAAATTTGAGTGTTAGTACAGATATAGAGTTTTCATTTATAATGCTTATGACTGAAACTTCTTTTTTTTTTTAAAGATTTATTTATTTTATTACAAAGTCAGATATACAGAGAGGAGAGACAGAGAGGAAGATCTTCAGTCTGATGATTCACTCCCCAAGTGAGCCACAACGGGCCGGTGCTATGCCGATCAGATGCCGGAAACCAGGAACCTCTTCTGGGTCTCCCACACGGGTACAGGGTCCCAAAGCCTTGGGCCGTCCTCAACTGCTTTCCCAGGCCACAAGCAGGGAGCTGGATGGGAAGTGGAGCTGCCGGGATTAGAACCGGCGCCCATATGGGATCCTGGGGCTTTCAAGGTGAGGACTTTAGCCACTAGGCCACGCCGCCGGGCCCATGATTGAAACTTCTATTCTTTGGTTCTCAGAGAGAGGTTCTTTTCTGCTTTATTTTAGATTAGATAATTCAGTAAAATGCTAGGAAGTGATCCTTCCTGATGATGTGCACCCTGGGAGGCAGCAGGTGACAGCTTTGACAGATACATCCTTGTAGTCTGTGAGGGAGTTCTGGATGGAATTCTTGACTCCTGGCTTGAGCCTGACCTACTTTCTCTTTTTTTGTCAGCTTGTCCAGATGAATAGTTGGTGTTGATATTGTGACACTGCTTATAACTGTGGTATCCAATATTGTTGGCAACGCCCGTGTCGCCACGTACCCCGAGCTGAGCAGAGGGACTAGGGTTACAAAAAGGACAACGCAGTGAGACAACACAAGATAACACGCAGTACACCGAATGCCGATCGATGATAGATTGATCTTTATTGAAACTCCAAGCTTTCTTTTATACTCTGCCTAGCTCCTCCCAGTGTTTATCCAGTCCTCAAGTGGCCACCCTAAATTCCTCGAGTTCCTCCCAGTGTCTATCCAATCCTTTAGTGGCCACCCTAAATCCCTTGAGTTCCTCCCAGTGTTTATCCAATCCTCTAGTGGCCACCCTAAATCCCTTGAGTTCCTCCCAGTGTTTATCCATTCCCTTGGCAAATAACTTGACAAATAGGAAGCAGGAACTTGCGGTTAAGCCAGTGGCTAGATGTATCAGGCCAAAATTGCCAATCCTGTTACGCTCTGAGAAACAAGCTAAGCTGTGGAGTTAATCCTTGGGAGACTGGGGCCTGCACAATATGAGCACCAGTCGGAGTACTAGCTGCTCCAAATTGTATCCACCTTCCTGCAGAGTTCTTTGGCAAAGCAACAAAAGATGGCCCAAGTGCTTGAGCCCCTGCACCCATATGGGAGACCAGAATGGAGTACCTAGTCCAGGCTTTGGCCTGGTGCAGCAGGGCAGCAGTGGGTAGAAGATCTTTCTCTGTCTTTCCCTCTGTCTCTGTAACCCTGCCTCTCAAATAAACAATCTTTTCTTCAAAAAATAATAAAGTCTCACTTAAAAATACTTTAAAAATAAATAAAATTGTATAGTATTAAAAATGTGTATCTTATTTAATAATAATGATGATAATAAATATTTTGATTATATATAATCACAAAATGCACAACAGTTTGTGTCCAGGCTATTCCCTTTCCCTTCCAGCTCCCTGCTTATGGCTTGGGACAGCAGTGGAGGATGGCCCAAGGCCTTGAGCCCCTGCACCCACATGGGAGACCCAGAGGAGGCTCCTGGTTCCTGGCTTTGGTCTTTGTGGCCATTTAAGGAGTGAACCAGCAGATGGAAGATCTTTTTCTCTGTTTCTCCTCCTCTCTGTATATGTGCCTTTGCAATAAAAATAAATATAAAAAAGCATCCCAAGCTTAGCAGGAAAAAATAAATAATTAAAATAAGGAAGGAAATAAAACATGTAGGGAACAGAGGAACAATACTTAAGATCAGTGAATCAGACAGCTGGTTCTTTGGGGAAAAAAATCAACAAAATAGATTCCCTACTAGCCCAACTAAACAAGAAAAAAAAAGAGGGGGGGAGAAAATATGAAGCAACAGAATGAGAGACAAAAGAAGAAATATAACAGATCACTCAGACATAATTAGAATCATCAGAAACTGTTACAAGCAACTATATGCCAACAAATCAGAAGACCTAGAAGAAATGGATAGATTTTTGGAAACATATGATCTACCAATATTAAATTATGAGGCAATTAATAATCTAAATAGACCTATAAGCGGGATGGAGATCAAATCAATAATTAAAGTCCTCTCAACTAAGAAAAACCAGATGGCTTCACTGCTGAATTCTACCAAATGCTTCAAAACAAACAAACAAAATAAATAAAACCAAAAAGCAAACTTACCCTATCCTCCACAAGCTATTCAAAACAATAGAAAGGGAGGCAGTCTCTCCAAACTCTTCATACAAAGCCAGCATTACCTTAATACCAAAGCCAGATAGAGTCACAACAGAGAAAGAGGATTACAGACCAGTATGCCCTTGATGAACATAGACGCTAAAATCCTCAACAAAACAGTAGCCAACAGGATCTAATAGTACCTCAGATGGATCATTCACCTGGACCAGGTGGAATTTATACCTGGCGTGTAGGGATAGTTTAACATGCAGATCAGTAATACACTACATCAACAACTTGAAGAATAAAAATCATCATCATCTCAGTGGATACAGCACCACTTCATGCTAAAATCCCTGAGCAAGACAGGCATAGAAGTAACATTCTACAACACAATCAAAGCAATATATAAAAAACCAAATGCCAGCATCATACTAAATGAGGGAAGACTTGAAGGATTTCCACTAAGATCTGAAACTACAGACGGGGATGTCCACTTTCACCACTGCCATTTAATGTAGTATTGGAAGTCCTTGCTAGTGCTTTTAGGCAAGAAAAAGAAATTAAAGGAATTCAAATCAGAAATGAAGAATTAAAATTGTCCTGTTTTCAGACAGCATGATTCTATACATAGGGAGAGCCAGAAGACTCAATCAAGAGACTTGTTGGAACTCATAGGAGAGTTTGTTAGGGTAGCAGGATACAAAATTAATGAACATAAATCAATGGCTGTAGCATACACAAGTAACTTCATGACTGAGAAAGAACATATAAGTACAGTCTCCTTTAAAATAATGCAGAGGAATCTTAAATACCGTTGGAATAAACCTAACCGAGACATGAAAGACCTCTGTGATGGAAATTACAAAACATTAAAAGAAAAAATAGGAGAAACCATTAAAAGATAGGGAAATTTATTGCTTTTCCCAGGCACATTAACAGAGAGCAGGATGGGAAACAGCGCAGCAGAGATTCCAATTGGAGATGATGTTTGGGATGTCAGCAACACACACAGCAGCTTACCCCATTGTACCACAATGCCAGCCCCTTTATTCATGATACCTAAAGACATATACAGGTATGTTGGAAGCTACATTTATAGAAATGACCCCAAAAGAAGAGAAAATGATTGGCTTATTGGAGGTTTTGTGAATTTCTTAAACAATTATTTTGTTGTATGAGGTGAATATATTAACAGATTTCACGGTGAATTATGAGTGTAATGCTACTTTGCTCATCCTCCTTTATTTTTCCTTTTTTTCTTTTGAATTTTTACAGTGGCACAGTTGAGTGCACAATTACAGGTTTACTAAATAGCAAGTAGGAAAAAAACCACTGTTCTGCAAGAGTATAGATGAAGGCTGTAAACATTTAGATATTTGATTATTCTTTAAGCCATTTATGATGTTGAGAATTTGTATCAAGACTGGGAAGTAGAGACAAATTGAATGGGAGTGTGGTTTGCCTATTATTATGATGATGATGATGATGATGTATTTGAAAGAGTCATGTAGAGAAAGATCAGAGTGACAGAAACTTCGGTCCACAGGTTAATTCCCCAAAAGGCCACGGTGCTTGGTGCTGGGCTAGGCCATAGGCCTGGAACTCTATCCAGATCTCTAATGTTAGTAGCAAGGTACCAGGGATTTGGGCCACCTTGTCTGTCCTCTCGTGCACAATTAGCAAGGAGCCCTGACTCGAACCAGCACTCTTAGGGGATGCTGGCATGACAACACTTGACCCACTGTGCCACAATGTCACAGTAATAATTATTGATGTTGAGTGGCTTATGGAGTTTCCTTATGCTTTTCCTAGGGATTTTGTTTGGCATTTTCAAATCCAAGAGATTTAAGAAAGACGATTGCACTGTTTTAACCAATAGGTGGCACTACATCATCAACCTGAAAATAGAGTACCAGAAAAGGAAGCACTGCAGTGTGCATCTCTACTTTCCAATAAAAGAAAAACCATTCAATGAGACTGTTAATTATACTTTGGCAGTTTGATACTAGATTTTCTTGGATTTCCTGTGTCAACATATCATGATACACTTAAAGAGCAGAATATTGGAATTGTGACTACAGTTGAAGAAGTATATTATTATCATAATATGGGGGGAATTTTAGAAAGTGGGAAGAATGGGAAGGGAGCAAAAGAGGGGAAGCCCTCGATCTACAAAACTGCATAATGGAAAGCAATAATAATAAAGAAAAAACAGGTTAGTTGGTGCTGGGTGATGCTTAAGAATATGCTAATGTTTCCTTAAAGCTTTTCCTTTTGTAAATAAAAGTCAGCAGTTAAAAAAATTTGTGGGAATTATATCAAATTATACTGAAATTATCTAGTATTGTCACTATTTAAGGGAATTTAAAAAAACTTAAATACCATTTTACGTTAAAGCACAATGTCAAGTATTGAAATTTAGATTCCATATAAGAGAAAACTCCAGTATTTTAGAAAGTACTAATATACGTAGAAAATTAAAATTTGAACGGGTAGTTTCTGACAAAGCTTGAAAATTAGAAATGTGTTTTGTTGTTGACTAACAGAATTTACTAAGGTACATGGAAATGAGTATTGTTGAGACTGACAATAAGTTTAGAAGTATTTAGTACAGTAACGTGTTTTATTGTTTGGCAATTTGAGGTTTAAGTTAAAAAGTTTACAGAAAATATATATTATGAGAAAAGTTACTCATGGATTTTAAAATGTTTTGCATTAAAATAGCTTTCAGTTCCATTTTCCATATATTTTTGAAGTGCCCTTAGCTGAGTAAAATGCACAATCCTAAGTGTGTATTTTATTGTGTACTATAGTATAGTGCATGCTGATGGAAATTATCCAGCTGAAAGATAGAAGGTGACAGGGGAGGAAAGGAGAAGGTAATGATAATTTCAAGAGCAAAACTTTATGTGGGCAATGGGAGGTATTTTGTAATGGCCACATGGAGCAGTGTCCTTAGAAGCAGGCACAGGGTGTCCATTATTGACAATAGAGCAGAGTACAGGTCACAGAAAGGAAGATTACAAATTTAACAGTGGGAAAACAATAGAGTTCTTTCCTGTTCTCAGTGAATTTAAGAAGCAAGATCTTTGAGAATTTAGAGGTAAAGGAGGAGTGTTAGGGATTTAAGGAGTGAAAATGATTCTGAGTAGAAAGTATACTGACTAGAGAAACAGAAACATTGTGCTAAAGCTCTGTTTCAGACTGTTTAGTGATCACTTCAAATCAAATCTGCCCTCATAGTGTTTCTTTTGTCCATTTTCAGCAATGCTGGTACAGGTACACAGAAGGCATTTGACAGGTTAATCTTAGGAATTTGATAGGTTAATCTTAGAGAAGAAAGGAGGGTATAGGTTTATATACTGGGTGATGAGAGCCTGTGACCGAAGATGGACATACTCATCTGGAATCAATAGAAGGGTAGGCTCAAGATGGGGCTGTATGTATGAGCATACTAAATAATGAAAAGTGAATTGGGAAGTCAGTACCTGGTGATCAGAAAATGAGATTTTTAAATGGAGAACTTTATAGTTGTATAGTGGTATATGTTGGCAGATTTTTAATGGCCGGTGATGTAGGTAACTGAACTGAGGTGGAAGGGAGATAGTTGGACGTGAGTGGAAGCACTGCAGACCCAGCGTGTCATTCTGCAGAGAGGGAGCTGAGAAGGCTGGTGCTCTGGGAAGTCTGGGAAGGTGGAACCCAACACCATGCCTTGCAAAGCAGATGCAGTCTTTCAGAGAAGAGGAGGAAGAGGTGGTGTGGAAGTACTACTGAGGAATGAGATGGACCCCAGTCTCATCTTCAGGTCTGTGGAATGTCTGGTATAGAAACAAAGACAGTAGTCTCTTGAGAGGGCTGCGGGGTGTTATTTTTTTCTCTGAGGTTGGACAGTTTTTACTTAGAGCAAGAAATAGAGGGAAGCATTGGATTACCAGGATAAGGATAGGTATATTTTGCTTTTAACAAGCAGTGAAGTCCAGGGATTGTAAAGGAAGGACTCAAGGGATGGGAACTCCCACCCCCGAATTTAAATGATTTTCCCTAGAATAATTTTTATATATGTTAGCTTATCTGGGAAAATTGCAAAATGAAATATCCTCCAAGAACTCAAAACTACTAAACTAATTAATTTTTGTTTGCCACAACACCGTTTTGTAGGTATTGGAATTTTTCCCTTCCCTACCCCCCCCATTTCTCCCTCTCCTGCTATTACTCCCCAAATGGTTACATTACTATTTAGTCCCTTAGTAATAATTATAAGCTTAAATTTCCGTTATTGTATCATGATGTACTAATTTTGAGTAGGGATGAAATATACCATCATGCTGTACAGATGTATTCATTTGTGTCATAGTGGAGTCCTTCTTGCTTTGGGAGTAGACTTGTATTCTGTAAACACCCAGTACTCTAGTTTCCATTGTACTGTTCATCTGTAAGTGTATGTATGTGTAATTGGTAACCTACATCTATTTACTTTCCAACATCTTGATTACAGGAGTGGTTTGCAGTGTATGTGGAGCTCAATCAACAGATCGCAGCACTCCTGAATGCCGGAGACGAGGAGGATCTTGTGGAACTGAAGTCCCTGCAGCAGCAGCTCAGTGATGTTTGTTACCGACAGGCCAGTCAGCTGGAGTTTAGGCAGAATCTCCTGCAAGCAGCTCTTGAATTCCACGGTGTTGCCCAAGATGTAAGTGTCCACTGTGATTGCTCTTATTTTTTTCAAGTGATCTGAGCACTGATCTGCACATGATTTTTTGCTGGTTTGCATGCCTCCTAATTATTTTTCTGGAATAATAAAATAATTTACTGATGGGGATAATGAAATAAACTTCTTTGATTTTTTTTTTCTCTTGAGCTGTGTTCTTAAGCCATTCTGCATGCAGCTAAACCTTTTATTGTCTAACTTGAGTGTTCTAAACTAGTACATATATTTAATTTTAACTGTTTATCAGTGTGTATGCTTTAAAACCTAGCTGGAAATGGAGGCATCAGTGGTGGTTTGCGTTCTGCTGACCTGGATGTATCTCGGTGTTTTCTCAGTGCATGCGTCTCTGTATGTGTTCTCCAGATCACGTGTATCCTAATGATTGGCCCATGTCTTTTAACAGCATAGTCTTTATAAGTGTAATTGTGATAACCTCATTAGGTATAAAGCTCATTTATCATTAAACACTTTAGATGCTGATTACATCAGGGTTATCTCTTTGGTGTCCCTCTGCTTTAGTTGTCTCAGCAGTTGGATGGCTTATTAGGGATGTTGTGCGTAGATGTAGCACCAGCTGATGGAGCATCGATTCAGCAAACTTTAAAACTGCTTGAAGAGAAGCTGAAAAGTGTTGGTAAGCAGATTTTAAAAATGCTGAAACATAAGAGAGTTTTTTTTTTAAAGTATCATTACTGTGGTTAGACAATTAAGTCAAATTATGTTGAACTAATTATTTGCAAGAAGCACAGGGAAAAAAAGGTTTTCTGTGGCCCCCAAAGGGGTTTAATTTAATGATAAAAGTTTATTTGGTATTGTTGGTGAGTCAGTCTTCCCTTCATTGGGCCTTTAGCTTTTCTGGTTTGCCCAGCCGTATCTACAGGTGCTCTGTCTTGCATATACTATGATCAGTCATTTGTAGTGCATGCATAAATTACAATTAGCTGTGTAGTGTTTTGTGGTGACCCTTGTATGCCCCAAACCGTGTTTTATGCAATGGTTTTTGTTGTTTCCATATCCTAACCTTGTTAAAAATGTAGTTGGTTTGGTTTTGTGCATTTGTTTTCCCAAGCTGATAATAATACCAGCAGTATATACTCCAGTTTCCCTCAGCGAGTTCTGTCACATGACGTTAAGACCTTTTGCATTTTCCCACAGTAGGAGCACAGGGGCCGCCCTAGGTGGGGATAGAAATGAGAAGAGAGTGTCATATTCAGTGAGACTGCAGAAGGGTGAATAAGGGAGAGGATGGAAGACCTTAGCAAAGACGTAGTACAAACTAGGAGCATATGGTTTAAGTTAGTTATTGAAACAACTTGAAGGAGTTGGTTTGAAAAATCACGTTTGTATTGGCATTTTACTTGTAGTTCTTGTTACTTTAGCAAAAAGCATATTGATTTTTAATATGCTATGTAAATTGGTTTTAAAATGTCAGGTTTTCTTGAGCCATTCTTTTCCTTAAAAAACAGAAGAGTTGCTCTATACATTTCTGACTGAATAGTGCAATAATGGATCCTAAGTATCACTTCTCATGGTATACCAGTGAAACTGTTTTTCACTCAGTGTTCAGCGTTCTTTTTATACCACTATACATCATATAAATGTTTTGAAATCCTAAACATCTTATACTTTTTAAAACAGTAAAATACTTGCTTTATTCTAAAAGTTGGGCTACATAGGAGCATGAAGGGAAATAAATAGAGAAAAATCTATTCACCAAAATAGACATCCCCATGCTTCTTCCTGCTTACAGTTTTTGGAAGTAGTTTTACTCTGTGGGAATGTGTGTTTTGAAGAGTCCCTTCAGGGAGATTTTTACTCAAGGGAGAATTCAAGCAGAGGCTTTGCTGCTTAAAGAGTTTAGAAGACTTCATCCCCTGATGGTGTAATGTACAAAACTGATAGACTTGGCATCGAAGTACAGAGTCTGCAGAGAGCATTTAGTTGGGAGGGGGAACGCCTTGGTTATTTAGGAGATTACATCTAATGAATTCTGTTTTAGATGTGGGATTGCAAGGTTTGCGTGAGAAAGGTCAAGGCCTCCTGGATCAGCTCTCCAATCAGGCTTCCTGGGCCTATGGAAAGGATGTAACCATTGAGAACAAAGAGAGTGTGGACCACATACAAGGAGTCATGGAAGACATGCAGCTTAGGAAACAAAGGCAACGTTTGACTGTTCATTTTTACCACACTAACATAGTACTAATTAAAATGAAAGTTATGCAACTTATCCTTTACAAACTGTAATTTCTTATCTGCTCTACAGTAGGCATGTGGTAGCTTTTTGGTAAATGTAGTAATTGTTGTGTATAATTACACCAACAAAGAATGAAAATTTGTTCAATTTGTACATACCTTTATCCTTTATACTTGATAATTAAGATTTCTGTTAGAGTCAAGTAATTCACATTACATGCCCTCAATACAACATAAACTACTGTGCTATTGGAGAAATTTTTTGGAGAGTTTTTCTTTTCTGTTCTGGCTTAGTTTAGAATCGGTATTAAGTCTAGACTCTCTGCTGATCTGCTTATTCATCTAAACTTTGTAACAAGTGTACACATTCATTGTTTTCATATTCACTGTAGAATGAGTAGACAATAGATTGATTATGCTTATTTCCTTTGATATAGAAGTAGGAATTGAAAAGATTCTTTGAAAACTCATTTGGCACCATCAACTACAAAGTAAATGATCAATATCCAAGAATAAACAAAAAGGCTTCCCAGAAACCCTCCTCCAAATCACACAGAACACAGCCAGGCCCAGATATTCCTCTGCCTCTCCACCTCGTGTTTGCTGATGTATCCATGTTGCAAAGGGACATTAGACTTTCCTCTCAGCAAAGCCCATCTTTTCCTATGGACTCTGAATTGATCTCTGACCTGTCTTCCCATTCTCTACTTTAATTCCTGCCCCTCATTTAAGTCCTTTAATCTCTCCTATTTTTGTTTTTGTTTTTAAATTTAAACGATTACACTGTGTCTGTGTTTTTTTTAATCTTGTTTTCTAGCCTCAGAGCTCTCCTTCCTTCCTCAACTGCCCAAGTCATTTGAAGGCCTAGTATGTATTTATACTATTTACATACTAGCCTCAGTTTTGTTTTCAAACTGCTTCACTATGACTTCTGCCCTCATAATTTCAGTTCAGTTCAGTCTTACTGTAATTGCTTTTTGGAAAAAAAAAGTGCCTGGTCTTTAGCAAAATCCATGAAATGCCTGTGGTCTTTAGATATTTGATTGGTGTTGGGTACAACTGACTTTCCTTGGCAACCTTGTCTTGAAAACCACCATTTACGATCCTCCTCCTGGCGCTGCGTTTCCTCTTGTGTTTCCTCAGGTTTCTCGCTCAGGTTTCTCGGTCTGCAGCTAAACGCACTGCTTTTAGGGTTTGTTCTGAGGCCAGATTCTCCTTTTTGTGGGCAGTCTTACTACTTTAATGATTTTCTTTGCCATCAGTAGGGTTTTGTAATTATTGCCCTTACCTACACCCTTTACCTATGCTCCTTCCAGTTAACCACCTCTGACCTCTGGCTGGATGCCACAGTGCTCCTCAAACATATGTCCAGATTAAATTACTGCCCCCCAAAACTTGTTCTTCTCTTGGCTTTGACTTTTCTGTTTAGGTTAAAGTTATCATTTTGCTACCAAGATTGTTGTTCTAGAATCTTTGCTCCTTACCAGTCTATCTGCCCAGCAGTAATCTTTCTAAAGCACAGGGATTATGAAAACCATGTTTCAGTGACCTTTCTTTCTTCTTTTGCAGATGAAGTTCATTCTCCCTGGGATAGTGTAGGAGACCTTTTATAATCAAATCTTGCATAATCTTGTATAATTTTCTTGCAGAATAACACTTATGTTTTCATCTTCCTAAGTGCATCATGCCTTTTCATGCATTAATAACTATTATTTCTTTCTTCATTTTCTGCATATTGGATTCCCTCTAATTCTTCAAGACTCAAGTGTACTTTTTAAGTATTTCTGAGCTACATTCGTCACTTTTTCTTTCCTACTCCCATAAAGAGTTTTACACAGCTACATAATATTTATTACATTGATTATGAAAAGCTCTTTTCCTCAAAGAGTAGACGTTATGGACTCTTAACAATAGACTGTGGTTTTTTTTTGAAATATTTTTTATTACAAAGTCAGATATACAGAGAGGAGGAGAGACAGAGGGGAAGATCTTCCATCTGATGGTTCACTCCCCAAGTGGCCGCAACGGCTGGAACTGAGCAATCCGAAGCCAGGAGCCAGGAGCTTCTTCTGGGTCTCCCATGTGGGTGCAGGGTCCCAAGGCTTTGGGCCATCCTTGACTGCTTTCCCAGGCCACAGCAGGGAGCTGGATGGGAAGTAGGGCAGCCGGGTTATGAACCGCTCCCATATGGGATCCCGGTGTGCACAAAGCAAGGACTTTAGCCAGTAGGCTACTGAGCCAGGCCCGAGACTGTGTTTTTTTTTTAACAGGATATCATCTGGTGCTTAACATGTAATGTACAATAAATATATGTATGATAGAATTTTCATCAGTTAACATTGCTTTTAGTTTCATATTTTAAAAAAAATTAGTTACTTCTCTTCAGTCCCTTGTAGGGAGTTTTACAATTAAACAAGTTATTAGGATATAAACATGCTGTATCTTAGCATCATGCTATGATTTTTATTGAGAACACTTGTATAAAAATATCCTTCAGATAACTTTTTCTATATTGTTTTTGACTTTTTTTATATTTCTGACATAAATTTGTATGTTTATGGAGTACCTTTTGATTGTTACACACATACACTGTGCATAGATACACACCAGGGTAAACATACTTCTCAAATATTTATCGTATTTATAGTGAAAACATTCAGAATCCTTTCTTGCAGTTTTTTTTTTAATTAGAATGGATTTCAAAGATAGAATTCTAAGAACATGATGAAATGTATAGCACATTATCTGTCATCAGTATACTATGGAAGTGATCCTCAGAACTACTTATTCCTGACTGTAGTTTTCCATTGAAAACATGGCTGTAGCAGAATCTAGTACCTGCTGCATAACTTGTGTTTGGTATTTGGGTCTGCAATGAGAATGCCCTTCCACATACAGTACATGGAAGCAGAGCTGAGGGTAACATCCAAGCAGACAACAATGAAAATTTTAAAAACACTCTGACTTGTTTTTTATTTTTTTCCCAGAGAACTGTGGCATTTTTCCCCTCTAAAGTAGAAGAGGGCTTTTCTTAAAGTTTAGAATTAGATGTTTTTCTGGAAAATATAATTCAATGAAAAATGTTTGTTTTTAGAAATATTTTATATCATCATGTTCAAAACTAGTATTTGATAATTTTACAGTTGAATTGTTAGTTATGTTTAATAGTAACCGGTAATAGAGATTTCTTTGGGTCTTAACATTAATACATTAAGCTTTGCTTAAGATTTTATAGAATTCTGGGCCTGGCAGCGTGGCCTAGTGGCTTAAGTCCTCGCCTTGAATGCCCCGGGATCCCATATGGGTGCCGATTCTAATCCCGGCAGCTCCTCTTCCCTTTTAATTCCCTGCTTGTGGCCTGGGAAAGCAGTCGAAGATGGCCCAAAGCCATCTCCCGTGTGGGAGACCCGGAAGAGTTCCTGGCTCCTGGCTTCGGATCGGCACAGCACCGGCCCGTTGCGGCTTACTTGGAGAGTGAATCATCAGACGGAAGTTCTTCCTCTCTGTCTCTCCTCCTCTCTGTATATCTGACTTTGTAATAAAAATAAATAAATCTTTTAAAAAAAAGATTTTATAGAATTCATGTTATCTTTAGGCTGTAATGTCCCATTATTTTGATAGGATAACTATATAAAGACTTAAGTTGAACAATAAATATATGACTTGTAGCAACTTTGGATAAATACTTTGTGATTGAATATGTATGAAAGTGAAAACTTAGGAGTTAGATGAAGGTGTTATAATAATAACTAGTAATATGAAATGATGAGCTAACTTTGTGTTTCGGTTTATTAGATGTGAAGACATGGTAGATGTGCGACGGTTAAAGATGCTTCAGATGGTTCAGCTGTTCAAGTGTGAAGAAGATGCTGCCCAGGTAAGGACCTCTTTTCTGGAAGATTAATTCCATCTAATTGCACAGAAAAATGTTTCTCATGATGCTAAGAAGGTACACACACTAATTCAGATTCTAGATCCAACTGTTGAAAAAGTAGATTTGGTATTGTTACATAGGTTGCAGACGTCTTACTGAACTAGAGATTGAACTGGAGATTGTAACTATTATTTATTATGGATGAGTTGTCATTTGCATTCAGAATAAAGGCTAGTGAAGCACAGTATGTTTTTAATGCATGAAAAATATCTTCAATGCCAGATAAAAATTTTGGTATCTTTGTGTCATTAGCATCCAAACATCATTTCAGTTTGTTGCCAAGGAAATGTGTGTAGCAACAGAAATCTTTAATGAGACCCCAAAACAATTGTATTACAGAAAGACATGATCTTCTGTAATGTGATATTTATTTTGAAAAAAAGTTTCTCTTTAGATTTTGCCTTTAGATTTTAAATTGGTAACGAGTAGAAGAGGTCATTAATTCTTTTATCTTGGCATTAAATAGAATAAGTTTTAAGAATTAAGATTATAATGAACAGATTAACTGATTCTGAAAACATTTGTATGCATGTGGTGTTTCCATGTGAGAAATAATGAGTAGTGAGTTAAGTTTCAGCGTGCTCTGTTTTGTTTTAGGCAGTTGAATGGCTCAGTGAACTGCTGGATGCTCTGCTGAAGACCCACATCAGACTGGGTGATGATGCTCAGGAAACAAAAGTTTTACTGGAAAAGCATAGAAAATTTGTTGATGTAGCACAGGTACAGAACTGATTCCCTTTCTTTTTTATAAGTTCAGTGTTTGAATAGCTGTCTCCATTGGTATAATGTAACTTAATGTATGAGAAAGTCATGTTTATTATTCTATAAATAACATAGAACTAAGAATAACAGCGCATGTACCCACACTACCTGCATAAACTTGAGAGGGTTGTTGTTTCCTCACATACTAGATTCTGAATGCCCCCTCTGATTTATGTTTCATATTATGACTTTTGGAAGCAATCTGTTTGCTCGTTTACAGAAGTTAATCTGAAATGTATGTTCATGTCAGTAAATTAGAAACCTCATTTTCTGCATCTCTCTAGTTTTAGCAAATTAATAGAGTTGTGATGAAAAGTCTCTGAATTTATTTTCCTTAATAATTGAATCACATTGTTAGCAGTTTTAACTTCCTATATGGAATATGAAGTACCCACTTTTACCCACTTGCTTTGATTAGTTATTGAGCAGACATGTTTTTTGGCTATTGGAATTTAGCAGGCTGAAATGGTGCAAGCAGAGTATAAGGAAGAAGCCTAACAGGGAAAAACGTACTGTAAAGTATAAGTGTTGCTTTCCCAGCATTGCTTATGCATGCAGATCATTGGCAGTAAGAAGTGTCCCTGGATTCACATTATTTAATTGCAGCCCCATTTAATATGCAGTCCTTTGACACATCCTTCCCATCCTTCTTTTACAGGGTTCTTACTCTTTCATGTTTGCTGCTTCTTTTTTAGAGCACTTACGACTATGGTAGACAGTTGTTGCAGGCCACTGTGGTGCTGTGCCAGTCTTTGCGCTGCACTTCTCGGTCCTCCGGGGACACCCTTCCTCGCCTGAACCGAGTGTGGAAGCAGTTCACCATTGCATCTGAGGAGAGAGTACATAGGTTGGAAATGGCTATTGCATTTCACTCAAATGCTGAAAAGGTTGGCTTTTTACAAAAATGTAGTTATAGTGATATTTATTGTATGTTTAAAATGCGGAAATTTAAGCAATGTAATTTGCAGCCAATCTGTTTAAAAAATTTTGTTGGTCACACTGTGTAAGTTTGTTTAATGTAATATGTTGTCTTAAAGTGATCAAATGTTTTAATTGGTTGAAAAATTGCAAATCTTTTCTTTATGCTCTTTGAGGTTTCTATGACTTACTTTATTTCGTTATGTCAAGGTAGGAAACCATACTTTGTCAACTACTACTACATGTCAGAAAGTGTTAAGAAGCCCTTGTGATTGTATCCTTAAATGGAAACTAGGACTGAAAGAATGGGAGTAAGAATAAGAACAAAATCACTGAAAGGTGTCCATAGCTAACTCTTTTTTAATTAATCAGCAAACCGTACAGATATGTGTTTTTTTTTTGTTTTTTAAATGGGCCTAATGATGACACAACAAAATACACAGGGTAGCTTAGCTTATTCACCACCGTACTGATGCAGTGTTTTATTATGACATATACTGTTAGTACAGCCGTAAGTATTTTGCTTAGTAAGGTTTTAGTGTCTATTCAGCACACTGTTCAAACAATACTGCTTTACCAGCACCCCAGGAGCTTCCCCAACCCCTGTGGTCACTGGACACCTTCTTCACCTGCCAAAGTGTGATAATTGATCTGACTTCTAAAAACCCCTGAGAACATTTTTAGTTACCACTTTTAAAGTCATCTACAAAGACACTGTAAGATCTAGAATTCTTAAGAGGTTTTATAAGAATAAATACCGTTGTGAGTTTTTAAATAAAACTCATAATTCTAGGGCCAGTGGCGATGGCTCAACAGGCAGATTTTTCACCTGTCAGCACCAGCATCCCTTTTGGGCACTGATTCTAGTGCCAGCTGCTTCACTTCCATTCCAGCTTCCTGCTTATGGCCTGGGAAAGCAACAGAGGACGATGCAAGTTCTTGGGCCCCTGCACCAGCATAGGAGACTTGGGAGCTCATGGCTCCTTATTTCAGATTGGCTTAGTCTTGGCAATTGCAGCCGTTTGGGAGTGAACCAGTGAATAGAAGATCATCTCTCTCTGTAAACCTGTCTTTTAAGTAAATGATAAGTCTTTTTTAAGAAGAAAATTAATATTTTATTTTTCTGCTACTAGGCCATTAATTGCTCATAATAGACTTAAGGTTTATCTATTTTGCAGACCTATATAATGATCTTTGTTGGCAGATATTTTTTCTTGATTGTTCTGTTTTATTATCAACAAACATAAATTTAACCACAACTGTAAGTAAATTGTGGTTTAGCAATTGAGAAATGTGTAAGTTCAATGTTAAATTAAAAAAATAAAAATGCCTATCTGTGAGCAACAGTGAAATGAGCACTGTTGGATCAAATAAAGCATATTGCAAAATAGTTGCAAGGTAAGCATTTCTTTTTCTAATCCCTCCATTATAAATATGCAGTAAGTTGAAGCCAAATTTAAATAATTAAAAATAAGAAAAAAGGTAGTATTTTGTTACGAAGTGCAGGACGTCCTACATTTGAATTATAACCTAATCAGTTTCTGTCAGTTAAGTCAACTGCAGATCATTTGTTTCAGTTATCTAGGTCTTCCTGAGAGTTACTTGCTTGTATACTAAACATGTGTTGTTTGTAGTGTAGCTTTTCTTTCATTTTTGAAGTCCATAAGGTCTTTAGGATCCTGCCTACACCTCATTCACATTGCAACTCACTAAATAAACAAACAAAAAGCTGATCAGTAAATAACTGCTTAATGAATCAGAGAATACCTGTTAAACACAGATTACATGTTTTGAAATAGTAATCTATGATTTTTTTTTCTTGGAAATCACTGTAGACTTTTTTGTACTCTAATTTTGTATTATCAGTAGCAATTCATTTTGTTGTTATTTTAGAGGCTATGAAAGACTTTTTGGGGGGAAATTTTAAGATTATTTATAAGGCAGAGAGAGAAATGAGAATATCTTCTCTCTGCTGTTTGACTTTCCAAATGGTCACAACAGTGAGAGCTTGGCCAGGCCAAAAGCAGGTGCCAGGAGCTCCATTCTGGATTTTCTCATGGGTGGCAGATGCCCAAGTACATTTCTGTCTTCCTCAGCCTTCTCAAGCTCATTAACATGAAGCTGGATTGGAAGCAGGGCATCTAAGACTCCAACCCACACTCTAATATGGTAAGCCGGTGGTAGCTTAACCCCACTGTGTCATAATGCTGCCTCTGTATTTATTTTCTGTAGGGCAGAGCCTCCGTTCCCTGATTTACTTAGTAAATGCCCATAACAGCCAGAATGGGGCAGGCCAAACCCAGTGGCCTAGAACCCAGTCTAGGTCTTCCATATGAGTAGCAGAGGTCCAAATATTTGAGTCATCATCTCTTGCTTTCCTGGGAGCACAGTGGCATGATTGTAGATCAGAAGCAGAGAAGCCAAGATTTGAAACAGGAGCACCAATGTGAATGCAAGCATATGTATTTTAACCACTGTTCCTAACTGTTGACCCTGTTTAAATTTCTTGAATCAGATTTACCAATAATAAAGCAGTCTTTCACAAGGTACATGTGAAAATGCTAGAAATATAATAGAAACTTCAATGTAACAAATATGTATGAGCTTGATTCCCTTTTTCTGTGTCTCAATTGATATTGCCTTTTCTATATATTGCAGATTTTGCAAGACTGTCCAGAAGAGCCTGAAGCTATTAATGATGAGGAGCAATTTGATGAAATTGAAGCAGTTGGGAAATCACTTTTGGATAGATTAACTGTTCCTGTAGTTTATCCTGATGGGTATGGTGCTTTTTCTAATATTTTTAACCTTTTGTTGGTGAACTCTTAAAGTGAAATCATTACGAGAGGAAAATCTGTTGTTTAAAATGCCAAGTAAATTAGCTGTGGTCTACATCTTCAGTTCCTATAATAAATCGGTTTCAAATGAAAAGAAATTCAAACTCAGCTCTTAGCAGCAGTAGCATTGATACTTGCTGACAGCACATGTTCACTACTTAGCAGCAGGTTGTAGAAGTATTTCACTACAGATGCATTCTCTTTTCACTGTGCAGTGTGGTGGCCTGATTTCACCATGTGTAAAGTGATGGAGTCCTGATTCACATGTTTGTTTTCATTTCAAATAGTTGATGGTGAAAACAAGAAATAATCAGTAACATAATGGGCCAGTGAAGGATCAGAGCCAGACTTTCCTGGAAAATAATGTCAAGGCAACTGAGAGGGTATTTGATTCCAACAACAGATAAACCATAGACTAAAATAAAGCTGTACTTACTCGGTTGGCAGTGTATGTTGGATGATTGTAACTTTGAAGTCAGGTGTCCCTGCACTAGCATTTACTAGCAGTGATTCCTCAGACAAAGGCATGTTATCTCTGTGGCTAAATTTGCACATCTAAAATCAGCACTGTGATAGTTGTAGTTCTGCAGGGAACACAGACGTATGAGCTACCTAAATTAAGTACATAAAACAAACCTGACACTTAACGGGTATCAAAGCTACTTATGTAACAAACATCCAGTGATTATTTTTGTTGACATGGGGAAGATGACATTGCATTTCCTTAGTAGTATATTTTTCATAGCCTGTGCTTAGGTAATCCTTAGTCATGCCTAAACCTAAACAGTCAGAGGTATATTGTAAATCTTACTTTGTTTTGACAATGAAAGAGAATAAAATTCAGCCAGCAGTAGTATTGCAGTAATGGTCTCGACTGTTCATTCTGTTCTGGTGTACTCACCCTCCAGCCTTTCAGGGCCTGTTGTAATAGTTGGGCTCCTGTTCTGCTCAGGGCAACCGTGGAGTGTCCCCCCTGGGTGTCTTTACTTGGAACTTCTCTCCTGTGTGTCACTGACAGTCCCTGTGTTGTTTCCTGATGCTTTAGCATTAAAGGATAAGCTAGTACTGGGCATTCAAATTGTACATTCATCGACCTTTATATACATATTAAAATGTATGTACATGTATTTTTGTTTTGTGCTAAATTAAATATTTCTCAAAGGTGTGTGATGTTTTCTGTGATTATTTGTATTGAGGTAGCATATTTGTACTCTATTAAGTTTGATACATTTTAGTTTGTTTTTTTTATACATTCTCATGGTAAAAGTAGAAGAAATTGGTGGTCTGAATTTTCAGTTTGAAGATACAGATTCAAATTTTAATTTACCATTTAGCTTCCTAGGCCTTAAATTTCTGGTCTTAAGAAATATGAAATAAACGCAGAACCGTTACTTCTAATATGTTTTATGACTCTGCACGCAGTAATTAGCAAATGGGATAAGATTAAATGGATTGATCTCTGTCTTAGAGTATCTAAACATCAAAAAGAATATTTAACTTGCCAGCTGCACTAGACTGTCGGGCCTTAAAGATATGAATTGTGTGTGTGTGTGTGTGTGTGTGTGCACTATAGACTCAGAACTGTAAAGTAAAATAGCTCCAGTGTTGTGCCATTTGAACTTACTGAGTTAAATAAGCAAAAAATTATGACATTTATACTGCTAATGTGGTTTTCTCAAGTCTTAAATATTTAATGCCATTAAAAATATTTTCTTACTGAATTACTTCTCAAAAACAGCTATGCAGATGAACTGATATATGCACATGGACTATATAACAAGAGTACTTTGGTGGTTTTTGCTTGCTTTTGCATTCACTGTTATTAAATGGGTTTGTATTAATTTTGGTTTTTTGTCTGTTTAACTTTTAGAACTGAACAGTATTTTGGGAGTCCAAGTGACATGGCTTCTACTGCAGAGCACATCAGAGACAGGATGAAGTTAGTCAGTCTCAAAAGGCAGCAGCTGAGACCTCCCGAGATGGTGACCACAGAGAGCTAATGGCCGCTAGCTCACCGCAGAGCTGCTGTTCACACTCCCGCATGGCGTCAGCATACCACAGCATTAGCCACGCATTTCACAGCAGGATAAGCCTCATTTCTTCCCATGACACATTTCTTTCTACATGTTAACACCATGCAGCTACCAAGGCATAATTACTTAACATACTTTGAGAACTTAGACTCCATGTATCTTAAAAGAAGGAACTACAAATGTTGCACTGAAAATTAGCTTTAAAGCTTTATCTGACATGTCAGTTTATAGGTGAACAACTGATAATAAGCTTTGAATGGTGCTAATATGAGTTTAAAAATTCTATTAAAAAAAAAAAAGCAATGGTTGCCCTTCCTCCCCAGGTGGTTATAGTAAATTTAGATAGTAGTTAAACTGTTACTACTAGCCAGTGGTATCCTCAAAATCTTACTTTGTAATTCCTCAAATTGATTATTTTTATTGTGTCAATACGGAGACAACCCATCATATCTTTGATATATTCATTAAATGACATTTCTTATTTGTATTGATAATGTGTTAAAAGTTGTTTGTGTTTAATAAAAGACTTCTTTAAACATCTTATTTAATTTGATAGTTATATCCTATTTCCAAATGTGAGTGCCTTATTTAAAGGGGCATTCTTAGGATTGTGAGGATGGTTTAATATTTGTTTTTATTATCATGGTGGTAGCATGTATTTTAGCCAGGAAATTTATATGTAAGCACGTGTATGTAATAATTAAGCATGTTTCATCATGAAAAATGATTGTGAAGAACAATTTAGAACTTTAAGAACTTATTGGAATCCTGATTTTTCTCTTTTAAACTTGAAGAAATATTTTTCAAATTATGAACTGCCTCCTTTGTCTTTGGGGAGAAGGTCTGAGGAAGAAGCCGTTCATGACTTTTCAGTGTCAGCCTTCATGTCAGAGTGAGCATTCCAGAATTAGAAAGCAACTTTTCCTGATATCTAAAAGCAAAATTCTGAATTAAAATGGTAGGAAAACGGTACACTTTTGTAGAAGTAACTAGTGCTTTATGTTTATATTATGTTTAAAAGTTAAAATGCATCTAATTTATGTTATTTTTGATTGCAGAAAGTTTTTGTTAAGATTAAAAATAACCTTTAGGCTTATGATCAGTACAGAATTATGCAAAGAATCACAAACTGGCTCCTTTTTGCAGTCTGTCAGTGGGCTCATGTGTCCTCCAGAGCAAAAACCACCTCCCTGTAACTGCTGGTTCCACACCAGCCTGCTTCACTGCCAGACTTTGTGAAGAAATCCCTCCCAGCCCACTGCCCTGTAACCTCAGCACTCGCTGCTCAGCGTCTTGCAGTCTGGCTTGGCACAGCATGTGATAAAGCTGTTCTTTTCGAAGTCAACGGTGAGCTCCCTACCACAGTGGATGTCTGTCATTCAGCCTGCACCTCCTATCTGTCTCTCCCTCTTGGTACCACGTGCACAGTTGTGCAGTTTTTCCCAGAAACTGTCACTTCCCTGGAATATGCTGATATCTGCCATAACTTGAACTACCGTCACAATTCTTGTAAATGTGTCACAATTCTCGTGAATGTATCTGCTGATCATGTCTGCTCCTACCGTGTGTCCTCAGAACGCGGTGGCCTTTTTATAGGCACCTCATACACAAGGTTTCTATTCTGTGTCAGAGTCCTGCACTATGCAGCATGGTCTAGAATTCTAGAGCTATGCTTTAACTGCCTGCTTGATGCTTCAGTCTAAGTCAAGGCTTTCTCCACTTTCCTGTCCTGGAGCTGTTTCTGGTTCATGGGGCAGCCATTTTTTTCCCCTGGTGAAACAGGCAGGATTTCAGCTGTTTCCTATTGTCTTGTGCTCCCACTGCTTCTGAGAGCATCCAGGGAGTTCTTTCTGTACTTGATAAATCCTCCTTTGAGTATGAACTTCTATGTTTCTTCATTTCAGTCTTCATGATGGTGCTAACCACATTGTACACAGGTTTATGTCTACCTGCTACACTGTAAGCCTCTTCAGGAAGGAATCTTGTTCTTTTGTTCCTAGTCTACTTATGCCCAGTAGTTGCTTATTCCTCTTCCTACTAATAACACATGTATAGCTGTGTCTGACATGTTTTAAGCATTTGTTTCCTAAGGTTAAGACTGACTTGTGAGTAAATGTGCTTACAGGAAAGTCATGTAATACTTTAGATATTTTAGTACTTTAGGTGGTTATCGTATTTGGTATCTATTTTGATGACCTTCTGACTAGTTCAACTTTTTATGAGGACTGCTAAAAGGGAAACAATTTGTTAGTATTTATATCATCAACTCATAGATTCATAATAATTAAGTGAATTTTTGGTATAACGTAAACTGTCGGGCTTACGGAAAGTAAAATAAGACAGATATTGAAATGTTACTTGTAATTTGAGTATTTCCCTGGAAATATTTGTTGCTCTTCATTAAGTTCTACTGCTTTTTTCTCTCTGGGTGTCTATACATGCCCATGCACTTAAGAATGAGAACCCTACAATGCCCCCATGTAACATTTTTATATAGGATCATAGTTCACTGAGAGTACGTGGAAGTGATTGCAGTCTGTTGAAAACCACAAAGGTGCTTGTTTGTCATAAATTATCATTGGCCTGCAAGTGTAAGAAAGAACTGCTCATTCTTGGGTGGTGTGTCAGAACCTTCCATGTTAATTTAGCCCATCTCAGGGAATTATTGAAGTGTTAGTTGAGCTAGTGTTGTTTTGAGGGTTTTTTTAATTTATTTTTCCTTTTGCCTTTTATGATGTGTTTGCTTCTGTGTGAGTTCAATATATAATGGCAGTTTTGGCATTTATCTTCATATATCTGTAACCCAGCAGATTTGTGATGCAAAGAAGTTAACTTAATTCGGGATCAAATTGGCTTTGTCCCCCATCTTTATTGTCTGTGACCTCCTTTTGCTAGGGTGACTCACGGTAATGTTGATGCAACTTCTCAGCCTGCCAGCAGAGTGACTGAGAGCAGCCTTTGGCTTTCTGGCTAGGTGGAAGATTGGATTCAAAGTGGCTATTGTCTTTGTTGCTTCATCCTTCATCAGTTGTGGTATGAAGTGCTATTTAGTTTACTATTATTTCCTTAATATGACAAGTTATTATTCTGATAATGCTGAGGAAATCATACTATTGTATCTAAATACACTCTAACAATACTTCAATACTGA
The DNA here is from genome assembly GCF_030435755.1 of Ochotona princeps. Taxonomy (NCBI): domain Eukaryota; kingdom Metazoa; phylum Chordata; class Mammalia; order Lagomorpha; family Ochotonidae; genus Ochotona; species Ochotona princeps. Next base: position 58,209,003 of record NC_080836.1, on the reverse strand, counting down.
ATAAGCTGAATCTCACTGTGCAATATACATTTGAAGAGAGAATTTGGAGTTCTCTGTGAGGCTCCGTGTTACGTGCCAGTGTGTGTTTCTGTCCTCACATCCTACGCAAAGTACATAAGCCTAGCTAGTAAAAAAGATATGGCTATGGAAAGTAAAACATGCTGTGATGACTGAAGTCCTCAATATCTTGAGCCTGTACTGAATGACGCAGGCAAGAACACCAGCAAAGATGTCATTTTTAATTACAAGATGTGTATGGTTCATGTGTCTGCTTAAAATCATATAAAGTTCTCTAGATTCAAAGATGGACTGGAACATAATGAGCTGTTAACCTAATTAGTTAAACTTATGAACTTTTGCTCCAAGAAACCTACAGAAGCTTCAGTTGGAAGTAGGAAGTACTCTCCTGGTTGGTAGATAAAGCAAGAAATATCTTGAGGAGACAAAATGAAACTAAACATTGGACACTGTTTAGCCTCAGTGTGTGGCACAGAAAAGTCTAGCTTTAACAGGAAGCATAAATACTGGCATGATTTACAAAGGAATGATCATAGTAAAAGCTAAAATAAGAACTGCAGTGAACATGATGGAAGGAGTTTGAATAGTGGGCCTCAAAATCTGGCTTTGCAGTTTACTGTGATCTTGAGGGTAGGAGAAAATTTTCCTGGGAATACAAAATGGGAAATCAGATAATTTCAAGGACAAAATATAATCTTATAAGAAGTGTTAAAATGTTATGCAGAATGAACCTTTTCAGAATAGAAAACAGTATTCCTTCTCTTTTTCTTGGTTCAGATAAGTGTGGGTTGGCAATAGGTACAGCACATAGTTTATCCCCCTGATTTCTGTCTCATCTTCCCAATTCTAATGCAGTAATGTGTAAGGAAAATGTACCTTCAGAATAGCAGAACTAAAATACAAAGTTTAGGGGATAGCAGAACTCGTCAGTTATTATCAAGGCTTTTTTACACTGATAAAATGTGCTGTTTCATGGGAAGAGGACAAACCCTAGTCTGAGGTTTACAGAACATAATTAACAAGCACAAGCAATAGCAAACCATGATTGTGACTGAGCCCCAACCTAACAGCACACATCCGTGGGGATATTTATAGAGCAGTCCAGTGATGGGGTTTAAAGGGAGGGACAGTGCTTGGGGTCATCACTGGTTATGGTTGAGCAGAACAATCCTGGCAGATTTGACACTGTTAATCAACAGAAAAAGAACAGTCCTGTCCTAGAGACATAAGAACTATGGGTGCTCTGGGCAATATTATAAAATCAGGGGAGGCCTCATGACTGAATCAGGTTCCAGGGTGTGAAGCCGGTTATGACTCAACATCACGTCAATGTATTAAACTTGAAAGTTTTGAAATCCATGCTAGTCCTTGTATCTCAAGGAAAAGCAGAACCTATACGAGAATATGAAGAACTCAGAAATCAAGAGGACACTGGAACTATGACTAAGTATTTTAAGAACAGTGAATAAATTATTTTTCAAGAATCAAAATTAGTTTTTGAGAACTTTATAAGGCAACCTCTAATTGCTGTATGTAATGGTAAAGGAATGCTTAGCATACAGCTCAAGATAATTACCAACAGCTATCTGAGAGTAGTACTACAAGGGATGTACATCAGGCAAAACTATCCAAGAAAAGGATATTGAATTCTAAAACCAGTTCCTAGTGCATCTCAAAGAGGCACCTTAAAAGTATTTGCAAGCTGAGTGTTGTATTTTCAAGGAGTCCAGCTGTTTCTTGGAGGGAGGTGAGACGCTGAAGGAGAGACCATGCTATACAGAACAGCAGGGCTCATGCTGTGTATGTGATTAAGCTTCACCTTAGTTTCAAACTATTTCTGTGCTTTGTTTTTCTGTTAGAAGGTTTCTTCCTCTTAGCTTTTGTTAGTTGAAAACAAATTTGCTCGGAATATATCAATGTTTATTTTTGAAAAGTGAGAGCATTATACCACTTGGGCAGTTTTGAACCAGAGCAGATCAGAAAACTGCCCTCTGCCTCACACTCAGAGTTACCCTTTTATGAGATCATAAGGGAAGTGTAACCCTTAAGTTGACAGCATAAGGTTTTTGTTATTTTTTTCTGTCATGAGATCAATATTGAAGTTATCAGTAGCATTATTTGATAAATGTGCCATGGTTTCCCTTCCCCCAACACATATTTTATCGTAAGAATGTTCAAATATAGAGTAGTTCTATAGTGTACTCACTACCTAAATGCTAGTTAGCATTAATTAGGGTTTCTGTGTCATCTGTGAATTCAGATTCTTTTCATGCGTTTTAAATCACATATACTTTGTGCTAAATATTTCCATTTACACATCATTGAACTTAGAGGGTTCAATATTTGCCTAAATTTTTCTGTTGATGTAAACGCAGTATGCAATCAAATGCGGATCTTTCACATGGATTTGCTCAGTATTAGCCAGTGGGTGCAATGCTGTTGAGTTGGAAAACATCACCACCCTAGAATGCATCCATGTGGCCTTATTAATCCTCATTCCCCTACACAACCCTTCAAGGCAGCTACCATTCCTTTTTTCCCATGAGATTTTCTGTTGCAGAACCTTGCATAAATAGAATCACATTGGATGCACTCTGTTCTACAAGGATTCCTCATCATCATAGTGTTTGGAGAGATTTATCCATGTTGTTGGGTGTATTAGTAGTATATTTCTTTTTATTGTTGAGTAGTACATTATATACTGCAGTTTGTGTATCTAGTTTTTTTGTTACTGAATACCTGGGATATTTCCAGGATTGGCAATTATAAATAAGCTGCTATGATCATTCTTATATATGTTTATGTGAATATAGGTTTTTATTTCTCTTGGGTAAATACCTATGATTAGATTTGCTGGGTCATAGGGTAGTTTAAAAAAAAACTTTTTCCAGTGCAGTTCTGTGCCCTGGGTTTTATATTTTGGATGTGTAGAAAGGTGTAAACTATTTTTATGATGCATATTGAAATATTAGAATTTGGGGTAGAAATGGCATTATGCATTGTTGGGAATGACTGTTGGTGTTACTTGAGGGAAGCAAAGACCTATTTGCTCAAAACAGCATCTCCAGGAGTCTCTATGCCTGAAATACTAATAGTAGTTTGCTCATTGAAAGCTTAAAAAGCCCAGGCTTGGTGATCTGTTCCCTAGAAGCAGCAGCAGTGCTCTATGCATGTTACCAGCGTCTGCCACCCATTTTCAGAAGGTCAAGACTCTCATTGTTGAACAGAAGAGACTGTCTTGTGGGGGTGGAGAGGATAGCAACAAAAAGCCTATACTACTAATCAGTCCCAGATATAGCAATGTGAGAGCCACCAGTGTGGGAAATCAGTCCCCCTAATGGTGGTTAAGAAAGTAGAAAATGGGGTGGGAAGAGTTCTACCTCACAGTTTTGCATAGGGAGTAGCTATGCTTTTACAGGACATGTTAGCCTTTAAAAATAATACTTTCACTGTTACATATTAATTCAGTACCACCTAGCTGTGATTGTTTTATGCTCTGGAAATTCTCCTATTCACTGTTTTATCCTCTCTATCTGTTCTATTCCATAGAGCATTCACCTGTGTTAACCTGTAAAAGTATAATCTTCTGTATGTTCCTTATGCTCATATTCTATGATGTTTATATTATGGTTCATCTAATCTTTCCTATTTGATTTTTAAGGGCTGGGGAATCTGACTTCTACTGTAAATCTTTATGATGTCCCACAACTTGTAAATACGCAATAAAAATGTTAAAAACTAATCACAGCAGGTTTTGCTATGCTTTTCTTTGATATGCTGTCACTTTGACAATATCTGATTTCTGTTAAAGAATGTTCATAAAATCCACAGAGAATTAAGTCAGAGTGGTGTCTACATAATCCAATGGATTCAGCATCCTTGAGTCTATTCATAATAGCTTTAGAAAAACCTTTTCACCACACTATTTTCTAGAATCTTTGACTAAATCAAAAGTATTGCTGCTTTATTCTGAAATATTCTGAGTCTGAGAGGACAGATGCTTTTCCTTCCTTCTCATTTAGCCCTGAGTATATGTACTCACATCTGGTCACAGAGAATCAGTGCTTCCTGCAGTTCAACAATATCAGAAATGTGCATTCTCACTGAGGTATTTGGAATTCATATTTCCCTTGTTTCTGCCAGAAAGTCAATTTTTAAAATACACCGTACGTATTTGGACATGGAGAAAGAGAAGGTTAAAGTTGTTTGCAGTAACAATGGTGTTATGCTATCTATACACAGTATCTGCTGTGGGACCGCTACCAGAGTTCAGAAATTGTCAAGTGTTTCACCTTTTCCGATGAAGTCAGCCGCATTTGAGTCATGATTAAATGTGTAATCAAAAACGATGTAAAAGAATGCACATTAACAGATATTTTCGTTTTATATGTCATAGTGTCCACCCCATATCTGGATATCCCATTCGGCACATGTGTCCTAACTAGAGGGGCTGTCAGCTCTACTATTTGTCTGCATACACAAGCAGCTGCAGCTGTGGGTAGGTTTTATATTCATGACAGAAGCAGGCTTTATTTTTAACTTTTTTTTCTTTATTGGGAAGGCAGATTTCAGAGAGGAGAGACAGACAAATCTTCCATCAGCTGGTCCACTTTCCGAGTGGTTGCAACAGTGGAGCTGAGCTGATCCAAAGCCAGGTGACTTGTATTGTTTTAGTATACTTCTCCTTTGTAGTCCTAGCAATTTTGCTGGTTTTTGGAAGAATTTTTAATGTATAATCAGGATTATTAACATGTCTGTAGCAAGTGTTTTTCCTAGTTTATTTGTCTTTATTAAATTTGGTGATGTTAATATGCTCATTTTTATGGTGAAATGTCAACTTGCTTTTTTGAGTTTCTACAATTGCTTATGTTGAGAAAATTATTTTCCTGACGCTTAATTTTTGTTGCTCTTCTGCAGTCTTATTGTTTCCTTTTTTGTATCCAGAATCAATTTTTTGTGAGGTGGTGATATGATAGGATTTTTCCAAGTATCAAATGTTCCCAGTTGCTTACTGAATCTTGTTCCTGTGGCACCCCTGAAGACAGATTGAATTCTTAAGTGTCATGTGCCCACTTCTCAGCTGGCTATTTTCTGTTGATCAGGGTGTTTATTCTTCACCAGTACCAAACTGTAGCATTGCGCAGCACAGAGCTGCGATGAGACGATGTAGAATGCAGAAGAAAAAGTACTAGTGGAAAAAGAACAACAAATGGCAGGGGAATGACACCAAAATAGGAGAAGGGAAAAATGAATAAACAGCTCAGGGTTTGTGAAAAGGGACTGTTAAGGCTTATGGGACTGTACTTACAGGGTATCCTTTTAAAATGTGAAGTGTATTTACAGTGGTATGATTGCATATGAAGTACAAAACACATACTTCATGAGATCCACCCTGTGAGATTCACAAAACACAAACTCAGAATGACATATGAACGTTAAAGACAGAAGCCCAGGTTCCCATAGTAGCAAACCAGTGGGCTGATGATCAAAACAGTTCACACATGTGGACTTGAAAAAGCTATTCCTACAACTGGTGATGCAGGTTTAGTTTCCCTTCTTGGTAAATATGTTTATAGCTCTTGTACATTTATTCAGAATTAGACTTGCTTTAGGCAGTGTGACACAGGAAACATGGGAGTTGGGAGATGCTATGCAGCCAGTGTTAAGAATTTTGGTTTGGGCATCAGGTTGATTGATTCACATCGCTGTTGTGGTTTGGGGGTAGGTTATTTAATGTATCGAGGTTGCTATCGTCCTAAAATGCAATTAGCAATGGAAATGCTTCTCTGGCAATTAAGTGACCTACCTTGTAAAATCACTAGCAATCACTGGCATGTGTCAAGGCCCTATAGTGACAGTTTTCTGTAGGCTCTGAGACAGTAGGTTCTCTGAGAACAAGAACCCCACATTACCATCTTACCTGATGTATAAATCAGTGCCTCACACATGAGAAGTGTGTGAGAAGTATTGGTTGAAAAAAAAAACCACATTCATACGCAATCTAAAATATCAAATGCCTGTTGTGTTTTGTTTTTAGCCCATTTGATCCTTTTTAGGGGACCTTTCCTTGAGGGAAACAAATACAAAGCAAGGAGAAATTGGACAAGACTTCGCATTTGCTTCATTGAGGATCAGCTCTCCTAGCTAGCACAGAATGTCAGTTCTTGTGAAGAACTCCTTTAAATGCAATATCACCGGACTGTGGCTCAGCAGCAGGTAACACATTCAGCTGTGTGAGACAGGCTCTCGGTGAGCTCTGATTATCAATCAGGGTAGGTCAGGGATGCTGAGGGCCAGGATCCACGGCAGGTGTGTGCTCTAGCTAGCTGAGGACAATGGGTTGGCACAGAAGACCCACACTGCAAGGCATTTCTCCAAGAACTGGTTCTGTGAGATTTGCAAATGCAGTGCAGGTACAAAACGGAATTTGGTGGAGAGGCTGTAAAATAAAACACATTTTTCATTATCCTGGAGTGTACATTTCAGGCCAAAGAGCTCTTTTTCAGTTTTGTAATCTCTGGGCTTTGAATTCATCATTGACAATGAATCGGGACACCAACCCAAAGCAGTGATGTTGTAATCATTAGTTGATGTCTGTGAACGAAGCCATTCTTCGTAGGATTGCTCTCATGGATTTTGGAACTTCTCTTAAGAAGTTCTGCTTCTCAAATATTTGGGGTTGATCTACTTAACCAGGTGCTGTAACCGTGCCTTCTCCTTAAATGGCTTCAGGTGTGTGTTTTGTCTTCCCCAGCAAGGGCTCTCTGAGTATAGAAGCAGAGTTTATGGTCCTTTGTTATTTTGTTAAGATATCCTGGCATCACGTTCTGGCTCACAAGGTCCTGTGGAGGGGATGTTTTGAGGTGTCTGGATGGACTGAGTGACAGGCCTGTGGGAACATGATTTAACACAAGGGGAATAAAAGAACTCCCTATGCCACTGGAGTAAGACACTATGAAGGAAGTGACCGGCTCTTGTATGGCTTACATGATGAATTCAGGCTAGGTGCTTCAGTTCTCTTTCTTCCATTTTCCAACGCATTTTACAGAGAAGCCGAATGTGGAGAGGCCAGTGAGGTTGGGTGGACACACAAATGTTACAAATCAACTGGGATTTGATGAGGATGGGGGTCATAAAGGGCACTGGGTCTTAACAGCCCGTGGGTGTCAGCACAGGTGTGCTGAAGCAGCTGGCCGTGTTGGATTGTGGGAGCTCAGAGCTGCGACATGCCAGAGGCAGAATCGAGACTGCACAGCATCGGTTGGTGGACTTTGCTTTTGAAGTCTGTCTTTTGTAAGTGGAATTTGTGATAGGAAACCGGTTTGCTTAGGGCGATGTGAGTTGGGTGGGGTGAGGCGGCCGGCGACCTGCTAGTTTTGTTTCCATTTTTTATTTTCAGGTTTCTCAACTTGCTTCCTGTTTTTCAAAAAAAGCTGGTGTATCTGGGTATCATTTTTCCTGCAGGTGTTGGTGACTTCTTTGTCATTCCGGACCATCAAAACAACTACTGCCTTTCAGCTGGCTTCCATGACCTGGGTGAGTGATATCTGAGAAAACACAGCTTCCCCACGCAGTGGGGAACTCCTCAGTGAACATGGGGTGAGGTGTTCCTACTTGGCATGAGGACACACAGCTCAAAAAGATCTACCGTGAAATTTTAAGAAGTCGGTTAAGTTTTAAAAGAAAGTTTATCATTACACTGATGCCGATAACCTGTGTAAATGATGAACCGTAACACCCTGTGTAACAGAGAAAGCTCATCGTGCAGAGCATACGCAGAAACACCCATACAATACATGTGTTATTTTCTTTGTCTTAGCAATTCTCAACCTTCATATTTTCAAAATGTTTTATATATATATTTTTTTTTTGCCTAAGATTCATAGATGATGCCCATGCCATCAGAGGATCTGATGATTTTGTGTCATTAAGTTTCATATTGGGTTATTTTCATGTGTTTGTTGGCAAAAAGAAAAAAAAAAACAGCTGCTTATGGAAGTGATGGCTCAACCATAAGGTCACTTAATGCTTGGTGTCCCAAGTAGCTGGAATGACTGCTGTCCTTCAGGTCTCTTGGGGATTAGTCTGTGATGGAACATTCTCAGCCTCAGTTGGTATTCAGCAGCAGTAAGAAAAAAGGAAAGAAATGGCATTTTCTAGAATCAAGTTAACGGAGATGTTGATCTTTCATATAAATCATCCTGTATTCTGGAAGCTAACCCTTAGGGCACTTCATTGTATTAAGAAGAACTGGATCAGGTGTGCATTTTGCCTGTGTTAGGGTCCAAAGACATAGCTCAATGTAAAGCCATGTGGTTTACAGTTTTTAACATTAACTTCAACATGAAAGTGTTTCAGATATTTAAAAATTTTTTTCTGGCTTGAATTCTTTTTATGTACATTTTTATGATTCAGGGAGAAGTTAGTCTAAATCCACAAATGTTTGCCATGCCTTTTACTTTAGCTCACTTTTACTGACAAGGTTCCAGATCATTCCCAAAAGAGAATTTACCAAAAAAAAAAAAAAAAAACCATAAAAATCAAGGAGTTGTTGGTATTATCTCATACAGCATTTCTATAAACCATTGCTTGAAATTATTATAAATACAAACAGCTTGGATCTTTTCTTTTTTTGTTATATTATTTTTATTGATTACATTGCATTATGTGACACTGTCTCATAGGCTCTGTGATTTCCCCCAACACCTCCCCCCATGGTGGATTCCTCCACCTTGTTGCAGTACCACAGTTCAAATTCAGTCAAGATTCTTTCACTCAAGATTCTTTCATTGCAAACATAGAGTCCAGCATCTTATTGTCCAGATAAATTCAATGGTTTCTTGCGGAGACCATCTCTGGTCTGAAAGCAGAGCTGGCAGAATATCCCGATCAATTAAAAGCCACAACATAACATCAACATCAATTTACAACATTATGGAATTAATTGACATGGTATTAACAAATATGTTAAAAAATGCAAGTTCTTAACCGCATCCTCTGACTACTTCATTGACATTTCAATTTTGGTTTATACACAGAACCAGCTGCTATATACCTTAAAATGGCTATAGGATACTGTTTAGCTATCTCGTGACTATTTTCATTTTAGCATTCAGCAGTTTATAGTGTTGAAGCTTAATTTTGCTGAACTTGGCAGATTTTGGGATAGTCTAAACTGGCTTATAACTCTAGCAAGGCATATGTCGACAGTTAAAGCGCAGAACAGTTTTAGGAGGGGTGTGCAGAGAAATCTTTAATACTTTAGTGGGGAGTAATTAATCTTTGTGTTCTACCTAGTAAGGCATGTGTGAGTCCACACTGACCGTTTGCTGGCTGGTTCCAAGCTTTCCTTGTTGTTTTCTACCTATTCCAATTTGTGTGTGTGCGTGTGTGTGTGTTTTGGGGTGGGTGACTCAGGAGCGACCCTGATGGTCATTGCAAGATAGGGTGAGGATCCAAAGTTGGAACTAAGTGAGGACCAGAGAAAGCTCCTCTCTGTAGTCCTGAAGGAAGCTTACTGTTCCGGTGACCTTGGATCCTGCAAGGAAGGGTTTGGGCTTCTTTCATGCCATGTGGTAGATCCAAATGGGGTGGATGACCTCAGAGTTCTTGACCTCCGAAGGCATTCATGTTGGATCTTTTAATCAAGTTTAATGTTGTCTAAGTTTTCTCAAGTTTTGCTGTTTTTCTGATCATTTATAAAGAAGTTATGTTTTCCAAGTCACTTGTAAAGGAGCTGTGTGTGTATGTGTGTGTAAAATTTTCAAAGTTCCTTTGGAGAAGCTGAGGAAATAGGTCACTGAACATGTTAAATTGTAAGAATGAATAAGTAAAAAATTCTACAAATGTCAGTATTCAGAGAGAATGTAAGATTGCCAATAGGGCCCATATTTTGGATACATGATTGTCCTAAAGTGAAATTTAGAAACATCCCAAGAAGCGTTGGGTTGACATTGGAGGCTAAATGCCATGATGCTCATCACTTCCTGCTTTCACCGCCTATTCTGACCCTTCCTGCAATTTCCTGAATTGCCAAGGGTGGATGAAAATGCTGTCATTCTTTCCCATCTTATTCAGTGAAGTCCAGAGGCTTCATCTTGCTTCAACAGCAAGGTGATCATATCGTAACAACTTTTACTGGAGAAAGGAGTTTTCAAAATTTGTGCCAAGGTAACAGGTATAAAACCAGCAACATCAGCAAACAAGGCACTACCCAGACACCCGCTAGACAACCTTAGGAGAGCCAGCCAGCCCTGTCTCACCCTCCCAGGTCCTATTCCTGTCCCCTCTCTCTCCCAGGCCTCACTTAGCTGCTGTCACACCCACCTGCTGGATACTCTCTGAAAAGAGCAGTAATGCCCCAGCCTGCTGGAATGGCTTTCCCTGGGCTATCTACTAGTCTTGCCCTTGTCACTCAATCCAGGTCTTTACTCAGATCTCATCTATTAGAGAGAGCTCTCCTGATGCCACCTCCCAACACACATTTTCTCCTTACACCATGTGACTTTTCATAGTAATCATGACATGCCAACATATGCATTTATTTCTGTATGTGTATTTTCTCATTGATTGTGACTCCTCTACTGTCAAGCAAGCTCCATCAGTGAATGATTGTTGCTCGGTTTGTTTCTGTGCACCCGTCATCTAGAATATGCCTGACATTTCAAACACATGTAATTGCAAAAATGAACCAATGAGTTTATGCATGCAAATATAAGGAGCTGACTAGAATCAGACTCTTTTAAGGGGAAATTGGTGCCAATTATGTGGGAATGACTCTATTCTAAGGAACAAGTGGAGAAGAACCAGGAAGGTTACTAAATGATACAAAGAATGAACTGGGAGAAATTTTGATTTATGTAAATGCTGAAGACTACATTCCAGAAATAACAGCTCATTGAAATGTTTCTACATCATTATAGTGAAGTAATTTACTCCTTGGTAATGCTTATTTTGTATTTCTAATATATTTCATCCTTTTAGGTTGCCCACCATGTGTGTTAATCTAACTTAATTTTCAAATTCCTTTCAAATTCTATGTCAGCTACCAGACTTAGAAAAGTCCTTAACAGGGTGCTTTTCATCTTAGACACCTGTGTGCTATCTGAAGGGTAGGCAGTATCTTGAGTGACACATACCTCTCATTTGAGCCTCCCACTAACAAGTGTCAGTAGTCCCATGGCTCCTGTAGCATAGAGGGATGAAGCAGTCAGGCCTGCCCTTTGGTGCATTCTGTGGTTTGCTTTTACTGTTACTGGTGTCATCCTCATCAACTTGTTAATCCTGCTAATTTCTGCATATCAACAGAAATAAATTGGTAGTCTGCCCCTGATTTCTCTAGCACATAAGTTTTCCTTTGAGATTAAACCTATATAGACCATGATTAGCTTTTGTTATCTTTGCTTCTCCTTTGCTTATTTATAACATTGTTTTTAGTTTGTGTTTTACCACCGAAAAGTCAGCTTCTGGAAGGCTAGTGGCCTCTTGGTTTCCTTTTCTTCTGTCCTTTGAGCACAACAGTGCTTGGGGGGCAGAAAATGCCTCAGAACCATTAGTTAATGAAAAAACACTATAAATGAAAGAGTTTCATCAAAGCAACCTTTTTTCTCATATTAGCCAATATTTAAAAGCACCTTTTTTTTTTTTTTGCCTAATAGCAGGGGCCGTGGCAGTCAGTGCTGGGTCTACACTCACTGAATGCTAGGTCATCTTCCAAACACTTTATATAAAGCAAGAATTTTTCCACTTTTTGATTTTCATTTTATTTGAAAAGCAGAGAAACAGAGAAAAACAGATTGAGAGAGAGATTCTAACCCAAATGCAGCAGTCAATACTGGGCCACGCCAGAACCAGGAGCTCCATGCAGGTCCTTCATGTTGGTGGGGATCCAAGTACTTGAGCTATTGCCTGCTGATCCCAGGTGCATTAGCAGGAGGCAAAATTGGAAGTGGAGTAGCCAGAATGAAGGCCACACTTTTATAGCATATAGGAGTCCCAGGCAGTAACTTACCTGCTACACTGAACACCTGCCCTATAAAACAACTCTACAATAATCCTCAACACGTTAGGACCTGATGCTGTCTATGAGAAGTTTCACATACAGTTGAGAAATAATATTAATGAAGGTGAAATAAGTAGAAAGCAATGCAAAGGTAGAATTTCAAAAAGTTGCACCATAGCCGAATTTAGAACGAAAATGTTTATTTAAAAGACAGTGTAAAAGGCACAGAGATGAATCTTCCGTGTTCTGTTTCTCTCCCAAAATGCCCACTAAAGGCAGGGCTGGCCTAGGCTAAAGCCAGAAGCTGACCCTTTACTCACGTCTCACTCATGAGTGACAGAGCGCAGTAGGAGGAAGCTGGGTCAAAGTGGAGCACCTAAGATGCCAGCATCACAAGCAGCAGTTCACCTTGTTGCATCATAAAATGAACACACAGATAGATGTTGATGAAAAGCATCAGTTAAGCCTCTTTGTCTTCGAATGAGAGGTTCTAACTAGATGAGAGGAAGAAAGGAAGGATATTCTTGGACGAATGACTGGGTTTAGTAGAGAACAAGGTGGATCTTTGTGGGCTTTGTGGTTTATGTGACTGGGAAGATAGGAAGGGGCCAGTCTATTCATAGGTTTGAAGTCCAGACAGAAAAAATTGGGCTGGAGTTGGCTGGAATCAGTGAATCACTGTGTATGAAATGTGTTTCAGTTTTAGTGTTGGGAAAGTACATTTCTCCAGCCTTCGACAAAAATTCAGTGAGATAAAATTGTGCTTCTGCCACAAAGCAGTCATGGAGCTGTAACCTCTGTTGTTACTACCACAGTGGTAATAGCAGAGTTTTGTTTTGAGTTTTTAACCTGGATGGTTTAAATCAGGTCTCATTTGACTTGGTGACGTTGAACACAATGCAACCAATAGTGATACTCATTCAAACACCTGTGATCCTGTTGGGAAGAAGGGAATGGGACCCTGGATACCTTTAGTGAAGAATGGGCATACCCACTGACCAGTTAAAAAAATGATCATACAAAAAAGTTTCCAAAACTAGCTGTCTGTATTCCATTAAAAATACAATTCAACAGAAATCAGTTATAGCTTTATGATTCCCCATGGAGGATATTTCACTAAAATGCAGTTTGTATGAAAATACCATTTCCCAGAAGGATAAACAGAGAAGGCATAATAACCTCTGCAAACTCTTCTATAAACTTCAAAGGTAAGAGCATGCCTCTCAGGATTCTGTTTTGTTTTATTTTGGTTTTGGGGGGAGTGATGATAGGGAGACAGAGTATAAGCAACATGTAAACTCAAAAGCCTTAGTCCTTTTGACATTTAAAAAAATTCATCTCAGTGTAGGGTACCAATTTCTTTAGTACAATGTATTTTATATTACCTATTTCCCCAAGTATTTCCCAAAGTTAATCATGCAACTTATAATGAAATGTTATTCTTGGCAAAGAAAATCCAGTCAAGGTTTTTAAATATACTCGATGCTGTGGGAGAGTGTGAGTAATGGGGCTTCTCTGCATGGAATAATGAAAAAGTTAAGGAGGAAAAAAAAATAAATGGAAGAGAAAGAAATGAAAGGAAAGAAAAGAAAAAAATATTCCATGTTTTTTGAAGATGTTAAAGCCAATAATTTGAATTTAAAAAATGGCAAGAAACACTTCATGCAGGTTGATGCCGTACTCCTCATGTCCACCAAGATAGAAAATATTCTCTTCATGCAACATCCTGGACCTACTCCATCTAATTAACAGGAAAGAGAGGTCATCAGGACACACAAAAGGGCACTACCTTAGTTGCTAAATTGCTGGATTAATCTTGTACCAAAGCCTTAAGTATTACCTATTTCCTTTGCCCCTAACCTTGGAATTAGCCATGTACGCTCCCTGCTTCATCTCTTCCTGGGTCTACATTGCCAGACACTCCCTGCTACCACCAATACCCCTCACGCAATCACATACTGGAACTGGTGCTTTGAACACAGCCACTCCACCAAAATGACCCTTCCTCTCCTGAAGGCCTTTACGCAATGGTGACACACAGCTTCTAGCATCGCGATTGCCTCTGGGTGAGAGTGCAGTTCAGTGTTTGCTGTTCTGCTTGGCAAAGTACACAATGACTTCAGTAGTGCTCCTTGTGGATTCTAGGACACAAGGGTTCATTCTTTTTGGGGAGCTGACCATGAACTAAAAAACAAGTTGGAATTAGTATTGTGAGAATCAATTATATGTTTCCTCAGGTAGAAGGACTCTGTCTTCAACATTTTGGGTGAGCTGATTCTGTGCAAGCCCTCTGGCCTTTCGTTAATAACCCATTTATACTATTGCCTTGCCTTGCTGTGTTAGCATTCACTAGGTCTACCCTCTGAGCTGGTCCCCAGAGGCGGAGAATTGGCCACGGAAATGCTTAAGGCCTGTGGTCGAGTTGTAACTGTGTGGGAGTCTGGGGGAGGAGTATCAAATTAAGCAAGTAAAACCCACAAATGCCCAGTTGAGTTGGCATTTCACTAAGCACACCTTTTTCAGAGTAAACAACATGCAGTATTGCTTTTGCCTCGACTGTCCTGGCCTTGCTCGAGTTGTTCCCCTCGTGTCATCAGGTGAAGAGTATAGCACTGGACCTGGGGCATGCTTTCCACCACCATGCTGGAACAGCAGGCAGGTGCTGTGAGCCAAGGACCTGGGTGGCAGCCATGCAACTGCAGCACTGCCCACAATGTGCTCCTGGAAACAAATAATTGCCAAATGCCAAAATGCATGTGAATGCACCTTCCCTTTGTGATTCAAGAATGTTATTATGAACTAAAGACAGGATGCACAGTCTTCTAAACATTGGATCTAAGCTTGAACATGTTTCGAAATTGAGCTAAAATGTGCAGAAAGCCAGTGGGTCCATTTAACACTATGTTCATTGCTGTGTGAGGATTCTCATTTCTGGCTTTGTCCCAGAGCTTGCTGAAGGTTCGTTCCAGCAGCAGCTTTGGAGCTCATCTCCCTGATGTGTTTGCATTTGACCTTCGACCCAGCCCAGTGTTATTTTCAGCTGTTCTTTGACAGGGAATTCAACAGCTGCTGTTTAATACCACAGACAACTTGTGACACATACTGGGTTTCGAGCAATAGGATTAATCTGCTAATCTTGGGTTCTGATTGGAAGCTGGCTGTGATTTTCCTGTATAGGGGCATGAAGATGGAATGAAAAACTAAGCCTGAGGTGCAGTGCTTTTCTTTTAAAAATTAAATTGTGCAAATAAAGAGCACAAATCTATACTCAGATTTTGTGCTCTTGTTGCGGACAAGAGTTGTCAGGAAAAATGTTATTTTGAGATAGTTTCAGTGATTAAACATGCTGCTTATAATAGAGTAGAATTGTCACAAAGAAATCCTGAAATAACAGGTGTCTAATGATAAATGTTGGTTGAAACATTTCTGAAGTGTCCCTAAGAAAGTTGAGGGTAGGAAAATGTGAGCATTCCATGTGAACTCCATCCAGCTAAGGACAGTACCCTGTAAAAAAAGTAAATTACTGGGAACTTTACAACCAAACCTCAGAACAACTGCCAGGACTCCTCTAAAAAGTACATCCTGGGTGGTTTTCTTTGCATAAGGGAAACTTGAAAAATCTTGAAAAGATTGATATCCAGGTCAATGACTTGCTGGTTTCAAAGTCCGTAGTTACAACTGTTTAGTTTCAATGGCAAAACTAATTTGAGTTGTCAGGATGTGAGTTTTTTTTCCATTTGCTCTCAAACATCAGCTGATAGGCAAAGAGCTCAGAGCTGTCCTTTACATTTAAGATAATGGGAAAAATAACAGGCACTTAGTGTTACCATACTAGGGGTGTGGCACTTCTCTCCAGCTCGGTCCTCTCTCTCCTCTCGCTCGCTCTCTCTTCTCATGATAAACTCAATGGGGTTGTCTATTTTTAACCTCCTGTTCTTTCCTTTTGGCAGAGTTCATCAGTGCGAGCTGAGCTCCTTCCCTGAATGAATTCAAGTAACCCTGGTGCTTGCCTTCTGCCATGACCAGCAGATGCAAGTCTGTGCAGAGGCTACCTAAGGTCTGATCTCCAGCGCTCGGGTACCCGGTCCAGCCAAGGAAGTCCCGGTATGGAGTTTTCAACAACGACCGCCAGTTCCGTAGCTGTGCAGGCTGGAGACTCCAAAATTGTGATTGCTGTCTTAAAGGTAAGCAGCTTTCTTTGTTCTGCCTCGCTATGGACTTTTTGTAGTGTATTGACAACTTACCCACTCAGCAGGACACAGCATGTAAAAGATAGCCTAGTGGGCACTTGTTTGTTGAATCAACAATTAAGAGAAAACTCCACTGAAGTTCAGCTGGCTAGCAGAGTTTCCGTTTCCTTTCAAGTGATGCAGAAATCATCTGCAGCAGTGTGGTTGCAAAGAAAAGAAAGAATGCAAAGCCCTTCTGTACACTTTAGTTTGGTCTTGAGAGGCAAAGTCTTCTATGTGTTGAGGTTCCTGACTGCTGGCTGAAGACCTCAGCAGGTCCATGCAAGTGATTTCTGACAGGACAAGTGATGGAGCTGGGCAGGGGCAGGTCCTGGAGGTTAGGGGTGGCACAGCTTGGGCATGATGGAGGCAGGAAACGCCTAGAAAGAGGCTGGGACTTGTGGCCCATGCAGCAGTGGTGTTTGACAGGGTAAAGGCATTGCTAAATCTTGTCACATTGTCAAGACAATAAAGACCTCACTCCCCTCCCCGCTAATGTCCCCCTTCCCCAGGGAAGCAAGAAAGAGCCTTTGTCAAATTTTCTGTTAGCAGGGAGTTTAAGCCACCCGAGGCTCATGCATACTATAGATTTTCTACCAAGCACTTTTCCCACTTGCAGGTATAACCAAACATCTTTTGGTTAAGGGAGTCAGGGATGATTTTATTCCGTGTAAAATTGCCCTGCACAAACCTGACAAGCTGCACGCTTGGGGTTTAAACAGTGCACCAACTGAAGACTTCAGGGTTGGAAGAAGGGGCATGTGGTTCACAAGTTGGTATTCATCAGTTACTTCCAGGACCTTACCAGGCTTAATTGAATGGCCTTTCTGACCTTTTGTTAGAAGGTGGATGACAAGTCCTGTGTAACTTTATATAATTGCAGGGTATTTTATAGTAATGGGGGGAAATTCTTAACAGGAAAATAAAACTTGACATAAACAAGATGATTCACTACAGAAGTGACAAATGCAGGAGACCTGACCTTGGAGAGTGGCCTCAGGACCTCTGCTGCCTCTCTCACTTTTCTCTTTTCCAAAGGAAGAGGTGGAGGTGAAAAGCCTGGAGCAGATGTTTCAGGAGTGTGCGTGGGTATAATGATGTTTTGAGGAACTGCGAGTTTAGATTTCAGTGGTGGGGGCAGAGAGGCCAACTATATTAACTTTGCTGTTTCTGAACATCCCTAAAGCAGGATGAGGACCAGTGCTTAGGGAATAAATTACAGGGGGATCAGCAGCAGATTAGATGTAAGACAATAACCACCTCTAAGTGACACTGGACACTCATTTTGAACTTGTGCTTCTCTGACAGCCCTTCACTGCTCCCTGCTCAGCTCCTTTTTTTTTTCTGTCCCTCCTCATAAAACAACCCCGGCTCTTCAGGGTGGAAATTCCACCTTAATGGATTTAAGTGCCTGTGTCGCCTGTGTAATGACTACTTGTTTGCAGGCTCTTTTAGGGTGTTGGATACAGTCTGGATGGAAACACGCTTCTCTAATTTCTATTCGGTGATTTGTACATCTATGTACGTGTACTTGTTATTTTTTATGAATGTGCACTTGTTAAGGGTTCCTTTCGTTGTTGGTTAGTGATTCCTGATTTGGGGATTTTTTTTTAAGAGAAGCAGTTCTCCTGCAGATGTGATGAGATGTTAGGTCTTGAAGCAGAAACAAGTAGACTGCCTTCAAATGGTAGTTGAAACACACATCTCATTTTATCAATATTATCATATACTTTTTTGAACACTACCCAGCAATACAGATAAAAAATACTTTATTTTTCCTTTTGAAATGATATAAAAATCTATGATATAAAATCTTGAGATTTTATTTTAAATTAATTCATCTTAAAGCCAGCAAGGCAGATAAATAACAACAAACGGCCAAAATATGATTACAAAAACTTTTTCCTAGAGGAAAGTTTTGCATCCTACCTGCTTATATAGAGACTCACTGTTTCTCTGGAGTTAATGGTTTTGCGAGTGAGAAAGGGTACGGTTGTGTGAACTAATCTGTAACTTTGTCAGATTCAAAAATACATGATTGTATGTGTTCCTCATTTGGGAATTTTAAAATTGAAATCCAACATACCAAGAGAGAAGAATTTAACCTAAGAATAAAAAGTAAAAACTGGGGCCTAGAATTACATTTCTATTTAACTAGGATCCATCACTACTTATGAAAGGAGGAGAGCAAAGAGAAAAAAAATAAGAGGAACTAAAAATACATTTTATTTTGATTTTTAGTGTGGCAAATTGGTACAACTTCAGCTGGTTGAATCACAGCCCAATCTTCTAGAAATTGGTAGCAATCAAGAGGAAACCAAAAAACTTCTTCATGACCATGAACTTCTTTTGGCAAAACTTAAGGTGAGATATTAATACACTTCTGATTCTGCTGCTTACACGGACACGTGCCATTTTCATTCAGTGCCAGATAGATAATGGATAACTGCTACAGTTATTAAATGCAGTTATTTATCAACATCACTGAGAGATAGTAAGATGTTTTCAAAATATCTGTAAGGTAATAGAAAACATGGAGTGATAATATTTTCACTGTCAAGAAATAATGTTTTGCTAGCTATCTCAATATGAAAAAAATTTTGTCATTTTCCAATGCATGCATTAGGTTGTCAAGTCACAACGTCAGATCTCAATGTTGCATTGTTGATAATGCCTTCTAGTAAGAATAACTATAAAACATCAAAAATATCTGACTTGGTATTATCAAATAATTTATCAAATCAGATTTAGGTACTTGTATGTTGTTATTAAGGTAAGAATCTAAAATAATGTTGGGTTAAGAATACCAGTAAGGACTAACAAGTCACAAATTCAAACATAATTGAGAATTGCAAGATGGGCACAGCCCTTAAACCTCCAGGGGATTTTCCTTCTAGAATGGGGGTCTTGTGGTACTGTCATCCCATTTAGGATCAGTGCTTTAAGGATGCATGAGATCAAAGGGGTTTGCGGAGGAATCTGTAGCCTGTAGTGGGTGGGATGTTGGGCCTTTTTGGTGCTTTAACATTGTTACTGTCTTTGGACACCCAGGCTGGAATTTACATTTGTTTGCTAGGTTTAAGGGTACATTTAATCTGTATCTGATAGATGAACAATGTTTTTTGAATACTTGTAATTGGTGCTGTTTAAAAAAAAATTGAAAGACTGAGTGATAGTGGTGAAGAAAGGGGCTGGGAGAATCCAGAATTGATCCTGTTTGATATTTCCTTGCTTCTGGATTCTGGCTTTTGGGATATTTCAAGGTGAAAATTTGGTAATCAGGGCATCTTTTACATATGGAAGAGTAAGAGTGACAGCAATGCATTGCGAAAGAGCAGGGAGCTAGGAATCAAAAATTTGAAAATTTACTTTTAATTATGCCAGAAACTAGTGAGTCTGGCTGAAGACTAAAGGTCTTCCTGTTTGTAAACTTATCCTCAATCCCCAATCCTATAAACTGTAGAAGTTCAATACTTGCTCAAAATTTCTGCCTATTCCCAGAGACCTGCTTTGTTGTCATCTCCTGAATTCCCATCCCCTTTACACCTGCCAAATGCTCCCTCTGAAGCAAACCTGGAACAGAAGCCACATCCTTCCTGTGTTCCCACTGATGACTCATCCCAGCCAGAATGTTCTCATCTACTGATGGACTGTGGGTGGTTGGGAGGTGCACAGCAGTTTGGATCCCTGGGGACATTAATCTTTCTTCCTTATCATGACTTCTGTCAACACCTGCAATGCAGGAGGAATGCTTTCTTAGGCAAGGCAATTCTACTCTCCCCAGGTCCTGTGCTCAGATCTGCATACTTGCATCCTTCTGTCTAAATCTATCCAGGAACTCAGTCTGCCAGAATCCATCCTCTTCAGAAGATGCCTATAGTTCTTGATTCTCAACACCTTGGTCTTTTATGCCAGTCCTAGGACAGTGTACTGGCCTTCTGTGTCTTCTGGACAGCAGACCTTTTATCTGTAAAAGGAGAGAAGACCTACCAAAGCTTTGAGGGTGCCGTAGTACCGTCTCCTTCTCTACATGGGCCTAAGATCATGAAGTCTCCAGGAGAAGGTGTTTGGGATTCCTGCAATCACATCTTGAAAAACTTGGGTTTGAATCCTGTCTCTACTCTCACTCAGTTTCCTACTAAAGCACACCTTGAGAGAGATCAGGTGATGCTCATGAAATTCCCACAGGAGATCCAGGCTGAGATCCAGGCTGAGTTCCTCGCGCATGGCTTCTGTCTGCTCCAGCCTCAGCTGTTGCAGGCATTTGAGTGGTGAGACAGAAGATGAAAGATCTCACCTACTTATCCTGTTCTCATTACTTTTAAAATAAGAGGGATAAAAAATGAAGTTTCCTGGGTTTCATCTAACTTCATATAGACCTCTACCCATTCATGCTCTCCACCCATTCTAACAAATCAGCCACTCACACTCGAGAGATTTTAAGTAAAGTAACATCATCTTCCAGATACAACTGATTCTGTAGTTTACTAAAGATTCAAAGTCCAAAGTCTATTGCTGACTTGCAGACAAATTAATTTTTTAGTAAAAATTTGCAAATAACAGGTTCATTATGTAACTTCCATTATGAGTTACTAGACTTATGGGTAAGTACAGCCACAACTGTAAGAAAGTATAATTATGTTAATGATGAATATAACAAAGTAATTTGGATGTTTAATAGCAAACCTTTTTTTTGGCATTTCATTGGAAATGATCTCAAATCCTAGTAACTTTGACTAAAAGGGAAAATTCTGGAAATGCATATTTTTATGAGTATTTTCACTGCTGGCAGTGTCTGTACCCCAGAGGTCTCATTTTCCCTTCAGCAATGTCTTCAACAGTCCCAGTGGAGCCTCCAGGGAAGAAATATTTCCTGATTTCCAATGGTGAAAACATAGTCATGTGGAAAAAACTTTAAATCTTCCAAAGGCATTGGAATCTTCATGTTATTTATAAAAAGAAAGAAGATCTCTGTAAAGAGAACAGAGGCATTTAGCCAGGTAAAGATCTGGCATTGGCCACTGTGAGTGTTAACATCTTCCAGTGAGGCACAAAATGGTTCAGGAAGAAATGAGGAGTTGGAAATACCTCAGGGCTGTGCTTGAGAACTCGTGTCAGCATCTTTCAGTTGCTTCTCTGCTGTCCAGAGACATTAGGACAAGCACAGGGTATAAGAACACCTGGCCACTGGCTGCTGTGTTAGCACGTAGGTGATGCTGGTGTTCAGCAGGTCCCATTGGTGCATGAAGTAGTAAAACATTTATTTCAGAACATATTGGGAGTAATACTCAAAGAGTTGTTAAAATGTGTCCTAATTAGGATATATAGTGTGCTTTTTGCATTTGATCTGAAGTATTTACTAAGAATGAATTTTTAGAATATTGTGATTTTATAAATGTAAAATTTGTTATTTTGATTTTTTCCATAACAATTTGAAAGATTCACGGCAAAGTTTTAAAGTCTGACACAATATTACATTTATAGCAGCAGCATTTGTTTTTGTTTTTGTCTTTGTCTTATTTTTAAAATCAACTCTCAGGTATAGAGGAGGACATACAATAAATGTCCTTTTGTCTCTTGCTTATTTTACTCATACAGTTGCAACCATTTAGATGCAAATGATACGATTTCATTGTGTTTTTACAACTGAATAATATTACTACTTTTTCTTTATTCATTCAGCTAGTGATGAACACCATATTTTGGCTATTGAGTAGTGCTGCTATAAATATGGTTGCATAGGCATCTCTTTGATAGAATGTGTTCATGTCTTTTGGGTATATACACAGTGGAGAGATTGGTGAATCATGACACATCTATGGCACATCTATATATCATACTGTTTTCCACAATGGTACCACTAATTCACGTTGCCACCAACAGTGTGTAAGAATTCCCCTTTCTCCATATCCTTGTCAGCATTTTTTGCTCTTGTTTGGTTAGCAGCCATCTGACTGGGACAAGGTAATGTCTCATTCTGTGTGTGTGTGTGTGTGTGTGTGTGTGTCTGTTTTAAGATTCATTTATTTTTATTTGAAAAGCGTATTTTACATAGAGAGGGAAGAGAAAGAGATCTTTCATCTGCTAGTTCCCCCTCCAAATGCCACCATGACTGGAGCTGAGCTGATGCAAAGCCAGAAAGCAAGAGGTTCTAGCTGGGTCTCCAACAAGAGTATAGGGCCTAAGGACCTGGGCCATTGTCTTCTTGCTTTCCCAGGTCATAAAGAGGGAGCTAGCTTAGAAATAGAGCAGCTGGGATATGAATCAGTGTCCTTATGGGATGCTAGCACTTCAGGAAGAGGATTAATCTGATACACCACCATGTCAGCCCCTCTCATTGTGGTTTTGCTTTGCATTTCCTTGATAACTAGTGATACATATTGATATGTGTGTGTGTGTCTCACTATATCACAATATGTGATACAAATATACATTTTTTGTCCATTTATATTTCTTTTGAGAAATATGTTTTGAAGTCCATTTCTAACTAGATTGCTGGGGGGTGTTTTTTAAGTTTTTTTTGAGTGGCTGATACATTGTGGATATTCAGTCTTTATCAGCCTAACCCCTTGGAAATTTTTTCCCCATTCTCTTGGCTGTCTCTTCACTCTCTTGATTGTTTCCTTTACTGTGCAGCAGCTTCTGAGTTTGATACGATACTGTTCGTCTAGTTTTTCCTTTGCTAGCTGTGCTTTAGATTTCAACCAAGAAATTATCACCAATAATTAACACAAAAGTGTTTCTGCTACATTTTCTAATAACAACTTCAAAATCCCAGGTCTTGCATTTAGGCCTTTGATCCATCTTGAGTTGATTTTTGTGTGCAGTGAAATAAAGGGATCTAATTTCTTTCTGCATTTACACATCTAATTTTGCCAACACCAATTGGTTGTATGTACATGAATTAATTTCTGTGCTGTGTTCTGCCCCGTTGTTGTTCTATGTGTCATTTTGTAGTGCTAGTACATGCTGCTTTAATTACTATAGTTCCGAAGTATGCTAATGCCTCCAGCTTGACTTTTTAGCAGATGGAGAGGGGAAGCCTTAGGATTATTTTGACTATTCTGGGTCTTTCATGACTTCATATGAATTTTAGGATTGCATTTCCTATTCTGTAAAGAAGGTGATGGCTGTTTTGATGGAGACCACACTGCATTTACAGATTGCTCTAAGAAGCATAAACATTTCACTGATATTCATTCTTCCAATCTATGAGCAAATACTATCTTTACATTTTTGTATCCATTGATAATTTCCTTCCTCAGTATTTATGATTCTATTGTAGAGATATTTCACTTTTATTTCTAATATTTTACTTTTTTGGAGGGTGGCTGGTGTGAATGAGATTTTCTTCATTTATCTGTAAGTGAGCTCATCATTGGTTTAGAAAAATGTTAACTTTCCTGTATACTTATTTTGCTTGCTTGCATTTTGATTTTTTATATATTTTCTAAAATTGTTTATATAGGTGAGAATGATGAATATCTATGTGGGCCTTTGATTAGGGTGGAGGAGGGTCAGATATGGAGGTAGGTGGGTAGAACCAATGTGGTTTTTTTTTTTTTTGGCTCCTGTGTTTACAGAGGAGGAAGGGGGAGAGGGCCACTCCTTGATTGTGAACCACATCAGCACCTGGGGATGAGGGGAGGGCAATCATTTGATTACCCCTCAGAGACCCTAATGTGGGGAAGAGTGTTCCAATGGTGTTACTTAAGTGGTTTTGACAGTTCTGAGGCATCGTCACCTTTGTTGCCCCAGAGTTGAGAAAAATCTTCCCACTGTCCATTGGCCGATGAAGTCCACCTCACTGTGCATACATAGACCCAGGAATATGCTGCATAATTTGGCCAGGAGACTTGTCCAACCTGTTCTGCTTTCCATCCTCTGATGAGGCACTTGGTGTCCTCTGCTGGCCTAGATGATCTGGCCTTCATGTCCCCTATGTGCATCTGGGCATGCTGATGCACAGGCATCAGCAACTGAGGAGGCCCAGTCTGATACATGCACTCCAAGGTTGAACCGCATATTTTGTGATTTTCCCTGTGGCTGCGGTCTGAATCCAGTGGTCTACTTGAGGAGTTCCCCCAGTGAACTTTGCCTGGGGTAACCTCATACTTGACTCTTGTGTGCACCAGGTAGTCTAGGGTAAGGTTTGGTCTAGCATTTTCATCAGTCAACACACATACTGGTGGATTCAGCTGCCTGGTCAGTTCTGCCCCAATCCCATATCTCACATGACTAACCAGTGTTGTGGCCCAGCCCAGTCAGCCAGGCTGCCACAGACCTGGTCCTCATGTATAATAGTGGATACTGCAGCCTAGTCAAGGTGACCCCCAATAATCCCTAGCAGGCCAACCCCCCAGCCCTGGTGTTGCGCATGCCAGCCTCTGCTGCAACCTAGTCCTGCCCATCCTGCATCCCATCTGGCTCCGATGCATATACATGGATGTTGTGGCTTAGCTCAGTCTACACTACCCCCATACCCAGTTGTCAAGTATGCTGACAGGTCCCATCACCTTGTCCAGCTTGGAGTGCTCCCCAGCCCTTGTTCTCATTCTCACTTGTGGGAGCTGAAGCTCAGCAGGAGAGTGTCCACATTTCTCCACCAGGCCCACTTCTATCCCCAGACCCTGCACCTGCTCAGGGGTCCTGCAGTGCAGCCTGACACAACTCGCCTGGTCCTAGTGCTTGTCAGGAGATAATGTATCTTAGTGAGCCTGGCCAAAACCCATTCTGGCTCTTACGTGCACCAATGGGTGTGGCAGCCTGGCTCACTGTCAGACCAGCTGACTCCCAGTCCCAGTTCTTATGATCACTAGTGTAAGCAGCAGTCTATCAAGGGAGTCCATGAAGTTCCCCTACCAAGCCTGCTCCCAACTCTGGGTCTTGTGCATGCCAGCAGGTGCTGTGGTTCAGTCTTAGGTGGCCCACCCCCAGATTTGGCATTCGCTCCAGCCCGGCTCAGCCCAGCCTGGCCCAATCTTAGCCCTTATACGAGATGCATCATGCAGTGTATCTTTTCTTCCTTGTATGCTAATTTCCATTATACACTTCATTTATGAGAATATTTGTGTATACATGTTTATACATCTGTTTGTTTTGTATTTTGCATGAAGATTGATGTATATCGGAGAGAACATATGATGTGTGTCCCTTAGGGATTGGCTTATTTCATTGAACATAATGGTCTCCAGTTGGGACTGTTTTGTTGAAAATGATACAATTTCATTCTTGTTAATAGCTGAGTAGTATTGCATGGAGTAGATGTACCACGGTTTCTTTATCCATTCCTCTTTCTATAGACATCTGGGTTGTTTCTGTGTCTTCACTGTTGTGGATTGTGGTGCTATAAATATAGGGTCACAGGTCATTTTTCCATAAGCAAATTTCCTTTCCTTTGTGTTTATTTCCAGCAGTGGGATAGCTGGGTCATATGCTCAATCAATCTTCAGTTGTCTGAGCTCTCTCCTTACTGCCCTAGCCTACACTCTCACCAGCAGTGGAATAGGGTGCCTTTCTCCACAAGTCTATGCCAGCAATTGTTGTTATATAGAGTGTTCCATGTAAGCCAATCTCACTTGAATTTTGTGGAACCTCAGTATGGTTTTTATTTGTATATGCCTAATAGCTAGAGAGTCTGAGCATTTTTTCATATGCCTATTAGCCACGTGAACTTGTCATTTTGAAAAATGCCTGCTCATGTCCTTTGCCCATTTCTTCACAAGGTTGTTTTGCTATTTTCATTTTCTGAAGGTTTGTTTGTAAATCCTGGATATTACTGCCTTATCTGTTGTGTAATGTGCAAATATCTTTTTTCCCATTCTTTTGGTTGCTTACTCACTTTGTCAATCATTTCCTTTGAACCAAAAGACTCAATAAAGAAAGTATTGGAACTCATAGGAGAGTTTGGCAGGGTAGCAGGGCACAAAATCAATGAACATAAATCCCTAGTATATACAAATAACTCCATGGCTGACAAATAATTTGGTGATTTTGTTAAAATGTAAGCACTCAATGGTATAAACTTCCCTGGTGATACTGCTTTTACTTTATCTCAGTCTTCATTCAATAGCATGTTTCATAGCAATTTTCATATATTTTAAGATTATACTAGTATGCTTGCTTTTGCTTTTGCTTTCTTATTTTGTGCCTTTGCAATCCGAGAGGATACTTGGTATGATTTCAGTATTTTAAAATTTACTGAGACTTTATCTGTGGTATAATGCGTGATCTATCCCAGAAAATGTTTCATATGTTTGAGAAGATTATGTATTTTGTAACTTTTTTGTTTATCTTTCAGAGACAGGTAGATGGAGAGAGAAGTGATATCTTCCAGAGCTAATCTTCTATTTGATTTTCCATATGTGTGCTAGAATTAGGAACTAGACCTGGGAATCAAAACCCAAGATTTCTGTATGGGACATGCACATTGCCAACTATGTATAACAGCTAGATTAGTGTCTGCTTCATTTAAGCTATTTTTAAGTTAGTAGCATTGATTGCATTCACATTTTGATAGAACCATCATCACTAGCTTTTTCCAAAATGTTCTAATCATCCAGAACAGAAACTTTGTTTCCATTGGCCAGCAATAACACACAGTATTACTTCCACTGGACACTTCCAATTTATTTGTGTAATCTATGAATTTTTCTATTCCACATACCTCATATAAATGGAATCATACAGTGTTCATATTTTTCCTATTGTGTCTGGCTTATTTAGCATGTAACATTTTTTAGGGTTCCTTCATAAAGGAGATATTACTCTGATTTGAGCAGTGGATGATGACATATAATGAATTATCTTTTGAAATTATATGTCACATTCCATTCACTCATGGCACTTGGGCTGTTTGGATGTTGATGTTCAAGTATTTGCATGAATACGTACAATTATGCATACATGTGCATATTAGGTTATATCAGTCCTCTTTAATTTTTTGAGAAATGAAATGTTTCCCACAACAGCTGTGTCATCTTACATTTCTACTAGCAATATTTCTGCATTTCCTTTTCTTCACATTCAGACCAAAATTTGTTATTTTCTGTTTTTTGTCTTCAATTGCAGCCATGCTCTGTAGTGTGAAGGGGTGGTTCATTGTGGCTTTGATTTGTATTTCTTTAATAAAAATAATGCTGAACATTTTCCATGTGCTTCTTCACCAAATGTATGTTTTGGTGAGATGTCTATTCAAGTGCTTTGTTCATTTTTTTTAAAACAAGTTGCTTGATTTTGAATTGTAGGAGTTCTTTAAATAGTCTCAATATTCACCCCCTACCAGATGTATTACAATGAATATTTTCTTACCCTCAGCAGGTTGCTTTTCACATCTTAATTATCGCTTTAAAAATGTGTTTTAAAGCTGTGTGACTTGAGTTTTATACATGTATATATACATATGTATATAGATATTTTTAAATGTATGTGTTTCTCTAGTGTGTATTTGTATATATTAGAAAAAGCTTCATTGAATATAAAGCACTTGACTTATTTTTCACTGATTTATGAAGATTGTTGAAACAGAAAGGGAACAGTAGGAGTCCCGGGTGTGTGGATATTAGAAGACAGTGTAAAATTTTCCTTTTGGCTTTTGAAACTGGGAAACTTTTCCATTAAAAACTAAAAGAAGGCTCTCACAGCTATGAGACATCAAAACTTTGAGATTGTTTCTTCTGTCTCTCTTGACACTTTCCTAGCCCTTATGATATTTCTTTTCCTCTTCAGTCCCTGTGACTTGGGTGGTGCTTGGAGGGATCCGAGGAACTCAAATGGGCTTGGTGTTCTTTAGATTTGGAAAGATCCATGAATAACTTCATAGGTTATTATTTTTATGTACAATATAGACTTTGTCTCATTTTATTTGTACTGCTATAACAAACGAATGAAGATTGGGTAATTAATTTGCTCAAAACAAACCAGAAATGTTTTTCTCACCATTCTGGAGTCCTAGGTCCATGTGCTGGCTGCCGAGAACCCAGTCTATCTGCTTCCATGATGGTACTTAGGGCTGTGTCCTCGAAGAGGAGAGGCTGAATTCTCACCTGGGAGAAGGAACAGACAGAGCAGAAATGAGACTACATTCTTTCTTTAAAAAAAACTTATTTTTTTTATTAAAAGGGCAGATTTTCAGAGAGAAGAGGAAACAGGGAGAAAGATCTTCTATCCACAGTTCACTCCCCAAGTGGCCACAATGGCCAGAACTGAGTTGATTTTAACCCAGGAGCCAGAAGATTCTTCTAAGTCTTCCATGTGGATGCAGGGTCCCAAGGCTTTGGGCTGTTCTTTACTGCTTTCCCAGGCCACAAGCAGGGAGCTGGAAGGCAAGTGTAGCATCTGGGACGCGAACCAGCAGCTGTATGGGATCCCAGCACTTGCAAGATATAGCCACTTATTCATCATGCTGGGCCAGGGACTATATTCTTTCCATCAAGCTCTCTCTCAGTATTAATGTACTCATGCAGGAAGCGACCTCAAGACTTGAAAAAGATCCCTAGAGAATCTACCTCCCAACACTGTTAAGTAAAGATTAAGTGTTCAACAAAACACTTTGAGGGTCAGGTTAAGATCATAGCAGAGATATTGGTTTAAGATATTCCAGAAAATTTTCAATTTGTTCCCTGTTCAGGCTAAGTAATAGTACAGAATGACTATAGTCAATGAGGTGTTGATACGAGCAAGTAAGAGAACAGAATGACTATAGTCAATGAGGTGTTTACTAGAGCAAGAGGAATTCTGGAGAAAGAACATTGTGTTTTTAGAGAGTCCAAAGAGTAACTTATCTTGGCTCAGCAGTCAAAATTGTACTCCTTGGCAGAATCTGGAGGGCACATATACACCACATAGCTTCATAGCTGTATTACCAAGTGGCAAAGAGCAACAACAACAAAAAAAGACGTCTTTCACACTTCCACATGGATCAGAGCATGGCTTCACTATAGCTAATTCTGGCAACTCTGACATGCTGGAAAGACCCAGTGAATAGAAAGATTATGGCAAGTCAAAGATGGGTGTAAACTCTTTGTTACTTCTCCTACAGAGAAGAGGGAGTATGTGATGTTCTTCCTGTGGGATTGGGCAAGACAGCAACTGTTTGACCATCAGAACCCAGAATAGGGGATGCTGTGCCAGTTTCCTGGTCTATGCCTCAAAATTGGCTTTTTATTTCCTGTAAATTGGAACAAGCTGTCTTGAAAACAATCCAAGCAGAACTGTAGAGAGACCAAGTGGTGAAGATCTGAGGCTCCCAGGCAATGGTTCTGGCTGATGCCCAGGCTCACAGTTAACTAGCTTACCAGGAATGTAAATGAGCCATTTTAGAAGTCTTTCCTTCTGCCCTAGCCCAGCTTCCAGTTAATCTGTGATGGGTGGAGACACACCTTCCTTTCCAGGATCTAGATGGAGCAAAAAAGCTGTGTGTGGTTTTCATGACTAAGGTTTTGGGTGGTTTATCAAACAACAGTGAAGAACTGGAGCAAAGGGCAACAGTGACCTTCTATAGGGATTTTGAATTTTCTTTCATTCATTTGTGCACAGGTAAAAGAGAATGGGATCTTTCAGGTAATAGTAAATGAAACTGAATCTCTCTAAGTGAGAGGTGGTGAGATGGTATAAATTACAACTGAAAGAATTCTGAAGTTTGGGAATGATTTACTTTTTCAGCAATGAATGCGAGTAGACATTTTGGGATTTGATTATGCTTTATGTCCCTTATCTATACTCTGGAGGATGTATAGTTTTTCTGTTTATTACTTGTTAAATCATTTATTTAGGGTTAAGCTTGTGATTATTAAGTAAATTGGTAGTATGTGATTGTAGATGAAGGAAGAAGGAGGATGGGAGTGAGAGAAGAGGATAGGGTGGGAAGTATAATTATGTTCTTAAAACTGCACATAAAATGCATGGAAGCTGTTCCCTTTATATAAACAGAAATTTAAAACCCAAATTTACCTGTAATAGTAGACTGACTTACATTTCGATATAGGTTCTTGGTTAGAAAGAAGTTTTGCAGTTACAATTATAGTCTGTAGTTACCACACCAGAGTATGCACAAAATATATTGTGTATTATAGAAGGAATGACTAACTCTTTCAAGGAAATCAGAGAAGGCTTATTGAGAAAGTGTTGTTTGAGCTGTCCTAGAAATGATGATAAGTTTTCCACACCACAGACCGACTGAAAAGACCAGCAACGGATTGGGCAATAGTGTTAGTAGTTTTCTTAGTAGCCAAAGGTTGTAGTCCTTTATAGAACAAAGGCAAATGTGGTAACCCTCCTTATCCTGGGGGAGTAAGTTCCAAAGTGCTCAGAGCATGTCTAAAACCAGGGACGATCCCATATGTGCTATGGTTTTTTTCTATGCATCCATAGGTATGAAAAAGTTTAGTTTATGAGCTATGTACAGTAATAAAGTAGCAACTAATAATACAACAGAATTCTTATAATAATAATACTGTATAAAATGGTGGACACTTTAGAGTCATTATTAAGTTAAATAAAGGTAATTTGAGCATAAGACTATACTACAACAGTCAATCTGATTACCAAGATGAGCAACTTAGTGGCAAATGGGCAGGTAAAATGTACACCATGAATTCACTATGCAAGGGGATGATTTGCTGGCAGGGTGGGGAGAGAGGACAGCATAAGATTCCATCATGCTTGTGGAAACAATGTGCAATTTAAAAGATTTATGAATTATTTATGTGTGAAATTTTCCATGTCATATATTTGGAATGCATTTTACTGCAGGTAATTGAAACAGACAGTGAAACTGCAGATGAGGTTGGGTTACTGTAAAGCAAAAAATGCATTTAAAAAAACAGACAACTTGCAAATGAGCGGCAAATTGCTAATAAGCATATAAGAAGGGGTTTAACATCAATGGTGGCCTGTGAAGTAAAATTTAATAGTAATATATGGCATTATTTGCCTACTACACAGACATTCTAAACCATGGTAGCATGCAGTGATGGTGAGAATGAGAAGAGCATTCCAGCACACTGTCAGAAAAACTGCATTCAGATAATGCCTTGGAAACTGAAAAATGTAAATACTCATATTCTGCAACCTAGGCACTTTCTGGGAATTTGT
Organism: Ochotona princeps; assembly: GCF_030435755.1. Lineage (NCBI taxonomy): Eukaryota > Metazoa > Chordata > Mammalia > Lagomorpha > Ochotonidae > Ochotona > Ochotona princeps. The sequence continues at coordinate 58,177,662 of NC_080836.1, read as the reverse complement.
CCTTGATAGGTAAGCACCAGTAAGGATATAGATATAATGATACTGGAATATTAAATATTTTCCCATGTTCTTAATAGCATAACCCAGGTAGAAACAAATCATATCCTATAAGAGGGAAATATTTTATGTTGATCAATTAAATTTCTTTTATATCATGAAATTTTGTGCTCAATACCAGGCTTCTACTTTTAATCTGGATAAACTTTGAGGAATGTGAGCTGGTGCTAGTTGAACTTTCCATGAAACATGTCTGTATTTACAACTGGTCCAAGGCCAGAATTAAAACTAACATTTTTGAAAAAATAAGCCAGTATGCACTTCAGTCTACTAATTGCTTATTTAGAAGTTGATGAAGTGCAAATGAAAAATTTTCATGGGAAGGAGAACCTAAGGTCCTTAGTAATGACAAGGGCTCCTAGTCTGAGATTTGGAATAACGGACAGAACTCAGGTCAATGAGGGGTGAAGTGGTTGGGAACCTCCATCGCTATTTCTTACTTTATGGATTACTGGGTTAAATTAGATGTTAGGATAAAGATAAACCTAAATTCTGACCAGGAAGTGATGCATACGTTTACCCCAGAAGGGATATTAACGAGGAAACAGATCATATGGGTTTTGTCTTAACCTGTGTCTTACCTATTAACCTAAATGCCTGTTCCTTTTTTTTTTTTAAGACTTATTCATTTTATTACAGCCAGATATACACAGAGGAGGAGAGACAGAGAGGAAGATCTTCCGTCCGATGATTCACTCCCCAAGTGAGCCACAACGGGCTGATGATGCTGCACCGATCCGAAGCTGGGAACCTGGAACCTCTTCCAGGTCTCCCACGCGGGTGCAGTGTCCCAATGCATTGGGCCGTCCTCGACTGCTTTCCCAGGTCACAAGCAGGGAGCTGGATGGATGGGAAGTGGAACTGCCGGGATTAGAACCGGCACCCATATGGGATCCCGGGGCTTTCAAGGCGAGGACTTTAGCTGTTAGGCCACGCCGCCGGGCCCATGTTCCTTTTTGTTTTAAATCAACTATTATTCTTGCTTGATTAATTTTAGCCAAGATACATCTCTTCTAAACTGTAGATTCTGCCTTATAATAGTGTGTAAATGTGTAAAACTCAAGAGATATTCAAAGAAATGGCCATAGCATTCTCACAACAGGATCATATACTGATTAGTTCTCCGGAGGATAAGGCAAAGTTATGATTCCATGGTTAATCCCTTCCCTCACATGACATACTTCCCCTAGTTTTCTACTGCCATGTGTCACAAGTTAAGGAACATGGTAACTTTTGTGTTTTTCACAGGCTCCACTTCCAGGCATGGTGAAATGAACACTTTTGTTTCTGTCTGCACTAATTGCAACTATAAACTCTTAGCACAGATGAGGATGCTGAAAAGTAAAGGTGTGAAAGTTGGTTGGGAGGGAGACCAAATTGGCTTGGTTTTCATTCGCCATGCCCTGTATTTTCTTGATTGGATTTAAAGCTGAATTGAAACCCTTGATATATGTGAGGGTGTGTAAAGAAGTTTGTGGAAAATGGGATTTAATATGTATTTTTCATGAACTTTTTGAAGTCTTCATATGTTCAGACTTCAAGGTTTCTTTGAACCAAGATGCCTTATTTTTAATTTCATTTTTTTCTAAACTTTTGGAAATACTATCATATAAACATAGATAAGAAAAAAACCTCTTTACATTCTGAACATTTACAGAGTACTTGTAAGGGCTGGGGGGAAAAGGGCAAAATTCTTTATTTTTGTTTGGTTTATATTGTCACTTTGTGGCAGTGGGGGTAGTTAAAAGTGGGGCAACCTAATAGGTGCCTGAAATTTGGAAGAAGTCTTTTTTTAAATTTTTTATTAATTATTTTGCATTATGTGACAGTTTCATAGGCTCTGGGAATCCCCCACCCCTCCCCACGCCCTTCCCCCATTGTGGACTCCTCCACCTTGTTGCAGTATTACAGTTCAAATTCAATCAAGATTCTTTCTTTGCAAACATATACCAAGCATAGAGTCCAGCTACTTATTGTCCAGATGTGTTGAACAGTTTCTTGGGGAGACCATTTCTAGTCTGAAGTTAGAGCTGGCAGAATATCATCCCAGTCAATTAAGAGTCCCAATATAACATCAACAGCAATTTGCAATATTATGGAATTGACATGGTTTTGAGTAACCAGTATGTTAAAAAAAAAAAAAAAGCAAGTTCTTAACCACAACCTATGATTAGCTCATTAACATTTCAATTTTAGTTTATATACAGGACCGGCTGCTATATACCTTAAAATGGCTATAGGGTACCATTCAGCTGTCTCGTGTCTATTTTCATTTTCGTATTTAGCCATTTGTTGTGTTGAAGTATAATTTTGCTGATCTTGGCAGATTTTAGGATAATCTAGACTGGCTTGTAACTCTAACAAGACATTTGTCGACAATTAAGGTGCAGAACATTTTTTGGGGGGGAGGTTGTGCAGGAAAATCCTCAACACCATGGTGAGGAGTGACTAATCTTTGTGTCCCACCCAGCGAGGCATGAGTCAATCCACGCCAGCTCTTTCCTGTCAGATTCCAAGTTCTACTTTTTGTTGTTTGTCTGTTTATTTTAGTTTTTTTAGTTTGTATGATTGTTTGTTTGCTATGAGGGGTTTTCGGAGCGATCCCGATGGTCATTGCGAGGGAGAGTGGGGGTCCAGAGCCGGAGCCAGGCTTGGACCAGAGAAAGCTCTCCTCCCTGGTCCCGGAGTACGTTTATTGTTCTTCTGTTTCTGCGAGCTGCTCAGGGCTTCTGGTTGTCTTTCCGATGACGTTGGTTTCTGCACGGGAGTGTTTGGACTTCTTCCATCCCCTGCGGAAGCTCCGGTTGGGGGTGGGTGACCTCAGAGTACTCGGCCTCCGAGGGCATCCAATTCCCTGTGGCCTCCTTGGCAGTTGGGATATAGTCCTTGTTGCTCGTATTAATAGTTTGTGGTGAAGGTCTGGGAGTCTTCATGGTTGGGATCCAAGCTTCCTCCTTACCACCTGCTCCCGAGGAGCTGTGGTCACAGAACTGAATTGGATTGACATTGCTTTTTTTTTTTCTCATTTTCTTTCCCTGCTTGGCCCTGTAGACTCAGGGATGTAAAGTCCTCACCTTCAGAGGACAGTCCTCACCTTGAAGGGCAGGGACTTCAATGACACATTTCTGGTTTTCCCTTACAGAGCATTGCCTTACAAATTTTGCAATACAAATTTTAACATACAAAAATTGTACATATTTATGAAATATTATGTTTCCATTTGTGTGTTTATTGTGTAAGGACTAATCAAGATAAATGTTTATCTGTTAAAACATTTAGCCTTCTGTCACAGTTTAAACAGTTAAAATTTCATCTCTTGGTTTGTCTATATAGAAACATATAGTTCACTTATACTATCTGTGGTAATCTTACTGTGAATAAAACATAAGAAATTCTTAGTTCTAAGTAGCTACAACCTAGTGCCCATTAGCCAAGCCTTCCCGATACTGTTCTTGCCCCCAACATACCCTTTTAAGGTTTAATTAAAGCATCTGTGCCAATTTAACAGAAGATCTAATTGCTATCTTTCAAAAAAATACATCATAGAGTTCAGCATAGACATAGTGATTTTATCGCTTGACTTTTTTTTTTTTAAAGATTTATTTTTATTGGAAAGCCGGATATACAGAGAGGAGGAGAGACAGAGAGGAAGACCTTCCATCCGATGATTCACTCCCCAAGTGAGCCACAACGGGCCGGTGCGCGCCGATCCGATGCCAGGAACCAGGAACCTCCTCCGGGTCTCCCACACGGGTGCAGGGTCCAAATGCATTGGGCCGTCCTCGACTGCTTTCCCAGGCCACAAGCAGGGAGCTGGATGGGAAGTGGAGCTGCCGGGATTAGAACCGGCGCCCATATGGGATCCCGGTGCGTTCAAGGCGAGGACTTTAGCTGTTAGGCCATGCCGCCGGGCCCTCGCTTGACTTTTTAAAATTGATTTAAGCAGAGAAAAATTTATATTTTTTGTTTTTATTAATATAAAGAAAACAGATTTCATGTATTTCATACGTACAATTCTTACCATACTTCTTTCCTTCCTATCTCTCAATACCCCACCTTCCCTTTTTCGAAAACATTCACAGAATCATAACTTCAATCCACTCTGAATTCAGATGTTTCATGTACCACTAACTGTAATAGTCAACACTTAAAAAGCAGAAGGAACACAGTTCCATGGGAATTAAAAACAAGGGCTAAAAACAACCAAGCTGCGAAATAAGCATTTTTTTGATTCATGTTTCAGTATACTATATTAACTGCCACGTATCAGAGTAAGCATGGTATTTGCCTTTTGGTTATTGACTCATTTCACTAACCATCATGGTTTCCAGTTGCATCCATTTTATTGCAAAAGACTTAGGATTAGCTCAGCTCTGGCAGCTGTCACCACTTGGGGAGTGAATCATCAGACAGAAGATCTTCCTCTCTGTTTCTCCTCCTCTCTGTATATCTGACTTTGCAATAAAGATAAAATAAATCTTTTAAAAATTTTCTTTAGCTAATGGGGTTTCTTGCATTTCTCTATGAATTTTACCATCATTTTTGCTAGACCTAAGGTGAATGTCTTTGAAATTTTCATTGGGCTTGGATTATATTTGAAAATTGCTACGGGAAGTATGGATATTTTGATGATATTGCAATTTGTGAACTTTTTTGTATTCTATTTCTTTGATGTTTTACAATTTTCATATATATTTAACATCATTGGTTAAATTCATTTCAAAGTTTTTAAATTTCTTGTAGCTTTTGTGAATGGTTCTTTCTCAACTATGGCATTGATTGTGTATATAAAAGCTATTGAATTTTGTGTATTGATTTTATACTCTGGAACTTTACCAAACTAACTCATGAGTTCCAATTACTTAGCAGATTCTTTCCCTTCCACAATTTATAAAATCATTTCATCAGTGAACAAGAAATAAATGTACTTCCTTCTTTCTAATTTGTATCCATTTGATTTCTTTTTATTGCCTAATGATGTAGCTAAAATTTCCACAACTATATAAAATTTCCATAACAATGTGAAAATGAACATCTTTGTCTAGTTCAGGATCTGAGTGGAAATATTTTAAAATTGTCCCCATTAACAGGATGTTGGCTGTGGGTTTGTCACATATTTCCTTGATTGTGTTGAGAAGTGTCTTTTCTATAACCAGTTTGCTTAATTGTTTTTGAGATCTGTTTAAAAGACAGGGGAATTGGGGATAGAAATCTTCCATCTACTGGTTCATTCCTCAAGTGGCCACAATGGCTGGATCTTGGCTGGGAAGAAGCCAGGAGCAAGGTGCTTCTTCCAGGTCTTCCACCTGGCTGCAGGAGCCTAAGCAGTTTGGTCTTCTTTTGATGCTTTTCCAGGTACATTGGTAGGAAATTGTATCAGAAGTGAAGAAAATGGGACTTGAACAGAGCCTTTATTTCATGCCAGGGTGTTAGGCAGTAGCTACTCTAAATTGCTGGCCCCATCCTTTTGTATTTTAATCAAATGCTTTCTCTGTATCTGTTGAGATAATCATATCGTTTTGATTTTTTAATTAGTTAATGTGACGTATCATATTTATTGATCTGCATATGTTGAACCTTGCCTTCATAGCAGGGACAAACCCTGCTTAGTCTGGGTAAACGATCTTTCTGATGTGTTGTTGGAGTCCATGAACTAGGATTTGTTGAGGACTTTTGCATGTTTATTCATCAGGGATTTTGGTCTGTAGATCTCTTTCATTGTATATGTTTCTGGTTTTGGAATAAGGCAATGATAGCTATATAAAGGAGTTTTAGAGAATTCTCTCAATTTCAATTGTTTTAAATAGTTTGAAAACAATGAAAATTTATTCTTGAGAAGTTTGATAGAATCAGCAGTGAAATCATCTGGTCCTGGCCTTTTCCCTTTTTTTGGAGTGTCTTTATTACTGATTCTATCTGTGTCTTAGTTACTAATCGATTTGAGTTTTCTATGTCCTCAGAACAAATTCTTTCGATTTTTCTTTGATTTGGAATTCCTCATGTATAAATGATAGTTTTCTGGTATTCTGAGTTGGAAATGTTTTCTTTGGAGATCTGTACTGTGTCACTCTGTTCTTTGCTAGTCTATAAGTTTATGATAAGAAATCATTTGTCATTCTAATTGGAGATCTTTTAAAAGCAATCTGGAATTTCTCTCATGAACATTTAGGAGTCCCTGTTTTATTTTTGAAAGTTTGGCTATTATGTGTCATGGTGAAGATTTTTCTGATCATGTCTATTAGGAAAGGTTCCTGTAGTTGTGTATCACTTTTTTATTAAAGCTATTTTAATTGTTTGAAAAACAGAGTTCTGGACAGAAAGGCAGGGGCTGGGGGACAGAGAAATAGAGCTCTTTTGTTCACTGATTCACTCCCCAAATGGCCAGAACAGCTGGGGCTGGCCCAGGGCAGAGCCAGGAGCTTCATCCTGGTCTCCCACATAGGTACAGGGCCCCAAGGACTTGAGTCATCTTCTATAGCATTCCCAGGCACATTAGCAGGGAGCTGTATTGGAAATCAATTAGTCAAGACTCAAACCAGGACCTATATGGAATGCTGGCATTGCAGGTGGTGAGTTAACCCATTAAGTCACAGATGATAGCCCCTTTTACTGGTCTTTGAAAATATATGCATTACTTTGAAAGTCAATTGAATAAAAAAAGAAGGAAAAACAGAGAAAATGAGAATGGTCCATTCTTTGGTTGACTCCTCAGATGGCTGCAGTGGCCAGTGCAGGGGTAGGCCAAAGCTGGAAGCCAAGAGCTTCATCCAGATCTTCTATGTGGGTGACAGGGGCCCAGATAAAGTCTTCCCAAGACGTGGGCTACAGCAGCCTCTTCTTTCCTTGTGAAGATAGGATTTTCTCCTTACTGATTGTTGGGTCTCTTGCTCCAAGAAAATGGCATCCCTTTCAACCACCAACTCCAGGAGTCACCAACAGTGTCCTGCCCTGGCTGTGTGATTGTCGTGTCTTGGCTCCTATATTGCTGTGGTCAGAATCAGCATCTTTTCCCTATTAGGCTGTTTTAGACCCTGATACAAATTTCAGGCATTGGGTGAAGCCGATGAAAGGAGAAGACAGAGAAGGTGAGAGCAGTCTTTCAGTTTTATAATTCAAATTCTAAAGGTGGCTCTCTGATTTTCTGTGAACAAACCCTAATCACTGTCAGTGGACACTGAATTTGATAAAACCACACACTTTTAAGTCCACTTTTGCAACATGGATTTCCCTGTAGGAGTCCATTCAAAACACATTTACAGTTTTTCTGTAAATGAAACGAGGGAAACTCAAACCACCTGAAGCTATAACTGATTCCTTTATGAGTGCTTGAGTTTCCTTGGTTCATTTATTCCACAGGATATTAAACTTTTATTGTATTAGTTTATTAAAAAAGACTATGTGGATTGTTATGTTTCTTAGAGTAGAAGTAGGTAGAAAGAAATAATGCAAACACAGTATGTAATTTAAAGATTTTTGGTAGCCAATATAAGTTTGAGAACATTAAATGCTTGTATCAGAAGATAATAAGTATCTCAAATTGATGTTCTTAGCTTTTTCCTCAAGTGCCTAGAAAAAAAGAAAGTAAATAAAACCAAAGCAAGTGGAATGAGGGAAGAAAAAATTGAGGCAAGAGCCAAACTGAATGAAATTAAAAACAATCAATAAAGAAAGTCGGTAAACATAAACACTCATTCTTTTAAAAGTCAGTAAAATTGGGAAGCTTGTAGCCAAACTGAGAAAGTAAAAGATATGTAAAGATGCTCAGTAGTAAATATAAAATAGGAGTATCATTACAAATCTGTCGACACTTATAAGCACAGTGAAAAAAGTGCTGTGAATAACTTACGCACGTAAGTCTAACATCCTAAATTAGATTGATTTCTTGAAATCCTTAAGTTACTATAACTACTCAAGAATAGATAAAAAGAGAACAAGCAAAATTAACTTAATAATACATTTAGTTTATGCTAGTATTTTAAAATATTTAAAATTTAAACATTATAAAATTATTAGTGATAATCACCACAAAAATATAAACTAAACTATAGACCTCATAGTATAATGATAATGCCTATCATCACAGCAAAAATAACAAATGCCGGCAAAGATATGGAGAAATGAGAACTCTAGCATAATACTGACAATAAAAGATAACACGTTATTATGGAAAGCTGTATGGAAGTACTGCAATGTGTCACTGAGTAGAATTGAAAGGATGTTAAATCAGTATATCAAAGAGATTCCTGTACTTCAATATTTATTACAGCGCTGTTCAGGATAACCAAGACATGGAATTAACTAAGATGTTCCTGGACAGATTAAAGGATTCTATATGTGTACACACATAAATATGTATATACTTATATACATCTGTACAATACACATATATACATATGCACATATACACACATAAATATATGTGTATATATATTCTCGCACATATATATATACAGAAGAAGGGAATATTATTGAGCCATTAAAATATGCAGTCTTGTCATTTGCAGTAACAGTTGGAATTAGATACTTAGCTAAGTGAAATAAAATGCGCACATAAAGATGAACACTAGATGTTTCACTCATATGTGACAGCTTAAAGAGTTGATCCCATGGAATTATAATGTATTTGATAGAGACTAGGAATGCAGGAGGGAATTGGATGCTGGATGCCAAAATGCAATAGGTAGGAAGAGTTAGCATTAATATTCTGCGGTACAGAAGGGAAACAATAATGGACAGCAATATTCAATATTTAACAGTGACTAGAGACTTGTAAAGTTCTTAGTACAACAAAATAAGTGATGAGATGGAAATATTATGCACACATTATTGAATTATTCTTGTATCACACAAATATATACAATGGATTAATAAAAAATTAAAAGTGAAAAATAGAGAAATGTTTTCACCTATTTTTGCATAAGGACTTTGAGGTCCAGTGTGCACTTAATTATAGTACACTAAGCCATCTCCACATGGTCCTGGCTAATAAACTGGACAATTTAGATTTAGTTAATAAAGTAGGCTAAAATATCCTAGAAGTAAAAATAGTTTAGCTCCTTTGAGTTAAAAAAGTAAGCAAATCAATACACACAGAGCTTGAAAGGGCAAAATTGAGAAATGAGATTTTGGCCAGGGATAAGAAATGTAAAAAGGCCAAATTATTTCTAATAGAAAAATTTTTGATGGAATTAGCAAAGCAACATTATTAGATTGTTTTACATGACAAGTTCAAATATATTTTACTGCTTTCATTGGTTTAAAAATGTGTGAAAGTATATTTCAGTGACTATTGCGCTTAATTTGGGTTTAATTGAAAAATAATTTCTTTGAAGCTAATTATAGATGCATTTTGTAATGAAGGGAAAACCTTTTATTCATGTGTTTGGAAAGATTGACAGTAGGAGAGAGTAATTAAACTGTGAATTGTAGAACTACAAAATCCTGGAAGCATTATTGTGCATTTCATTAGTAATTTTATTTGCATTTAATTTGCTCATGATTCATTCATTCATTGTTCAAATATTGCTTATTCTGGTTATATTGCTTAATAATTATAACAACATGGAAGGCTAATTTCAATTCAGATTATCAAAATAGTTAAAAAGTAGTCTGTTAATATATCTTCCATGTTGGTAACAGATCACCCATGGTTATAAATTTCATTATGTGAATGATGAATGTGTACAAAAAGCAAACGTATACTTTTCGTTAGTATATTTGGAAAATTTGGACTAACAACAATTTTTGTGTTTTAATTTTAAATATTTCACAAATCACTAGTTTTCATTCATGTTTGTAGATGCTGGACTCAGTTCTGAATACTAAACAAAGGGAACAATACAAATGTTACTGAAAAAATATGGTCTCCATATTTTTCCATCAGTTTATTGTCATGTAATGTTTTGTGCTTAGAAAAGGGATAAACATGCATAAATGAGGTAAAGACTTAAATCTTTGGTAAGAATGCTTTTGGGAATAGGTGATCCACCTGAACAGAAAGTTTTGGAAAATTAATCAAGATTAGGAATGAATGTAATTGCAATATTCTAGCTTTTAATTTTCTTCCAATAGTAAAACAAACAAACAAACCTTTCTGTGAGTGCCTGAGAGTAGCAACTCACTCTAAATGAAATAAGTTAAACACAGGAATTCAGAGCAAGAATTTTTAATACTGAAACTGCTATTCTAATAATTTTTTGCCTATCATTAGAGATTTCATTTAACATATCAGATTTATTTTATGCAAAAATAGCTTACAAATAGCATTTTTTCCAAAGTTACCAGGATTTTTTTTATTAATTACATTGCATTATGTGACAGTTTCATAGGCTCAGGGATTCCCCCAACCCCTACCCATGTCCTTCTCCCATGGTGGATTCTTCCACCTTGTTGCAGTGTTACAGTTCAAATTCACTCAAGATTCTTTCTTTGCAAACATATACCAAGCATAGAGTCCAGCATCTTATTGTCCAGATAAATTGAACAGTTTCTTGAGGAGACCATCTCTGGTGTGAAGGTAGAGCTGGCAGAATATCATCCCAATCATTTAAGAGTCCCAACATAACATCAACAGCAATTTGCAACATTATGGAATTGACATGGTTTTGAGTAACCAATATGTTAAAAAAATGCAAATTCTTAACCACAACCTATGATTAGCTCATTGACATTTCAATTTTAGTTTATATACAGAACTGGCTGCTATACCCCTTAAAATGGCTATAGGGTGCTATTCAGCTGTCTCGTGTCTATTTTCATTTTAGTATTTAGCAGTTTATAGCGTTGAAGCATAATTTTGGTTAACTTGGTGGATTTTAGGATAGTCTAAACTGGCTTATAACTCTAACAAGACATTTGTCAACAATTAAGGTGCAGAACAGTTTTAGGAGGGGTGTGCAGAGAAATCTTCAATACCATAGTGAGGAGTAACTAATCTTTGTGTCCCACCTAGTGAGGTATGAGTAAATCCATGCTAGCCCCTTCCTGTCTGATTCTAAGCTTTATTTGTTGTTTGTCTATTTATTCTAGTTTTTTATAGTTTGTATGTTTGTTTGTTTTGAGGGGTTTCCGGAGTGATCCCGATGGTCATTGTGAGGGAGGGTGGTGGTTCAGATCTGGAACCAGGCCAGGACCAGAGAAAGGTCCCCTCCCTGGTACCGAAGGAAGTTTATTCTTCTTTTGTTCCTGCAGACCGCTCAGGGCTCCTGGTTGTTGTTCTGATGACGTTGGTTTCTACATGGTAGTGTTTGGACTTCTTCGATCCCTTGTGGAAGCTCTGGTTTGGGATGGATGACTTCAGAGTACTCGGCCTTCGAGGGCACTCCAATGCCCCGTGACCTCCTTGGCAGTTAGGATAGAGTCTTTGTTGCTCGTATTGATAGTCCATGGTGAGGATCTGGGAGTCTTCATGGTTGGGATCCGAGCCTCCTCCTGTCCACCTGCTCCACTCTGGAGTACCCCCCTGCTCCATGCATATGACCTCCTGTTAAGAGGCTGTCAGGATCGCTCCCGATTCCCCCCTCATGCCTTAGCATAGTAGCTTTACTATTGTCTAGTGCCGACTCGAGTCTGTTGTCTATGAATTACCAGATTTGATCTTGATAGGCTATATTATACGTTTTCCTCACACTTTTTAGGGATATGGAAGATTTCCCTACATCCCCTCCCCATTATGGAGTAACATAGAGTATTTAGGGTGTTTTAGGTTTTACAGTTTTTCGATGTAGATCATAAGCAGTCTGACATTACTTGTTGATTTATAGATTACATCGCATTATCTTGTTGCATTGGATACAGGCTGTTAGAGATTGCAATAATATTGCAATATACAGGTACTATCTTCCAGATTGACATCTTTTCATCTCAAATTAAGGGAAACATGTAGTTACCAGGATTTTGATCCCTGTGGATCCATTAAACAGCTGTGGAGCACAGGTCAGAGTTGGTTCACAAAACATTGTAGATAAAGATATGGAATATTACAAAGTAATGTTTCTTGATCTCTTGAGATGCTTATGGAATCAGTAGTAGTAATTATCTATGGTAATCAACTGTGAGCTTGTCATCATACTAGGTATATTAGGTATTTAATCCTTAAATCAACCTAGGGAGGTAGGAAACCCAACAGATAATTAAGCAAACTCAGATGAAGCTATGTCTAAGTCCCATTATGGCTTATGCTACTATGCTCCAGTGTAATTTAAGGAGGTGTTAGCAATACTCAAAATATAGTCATTAGAAGAGTGCTGATAAGTCACTAGAATGAGCCCTCGGTCCAAGAAAGGGGAGTGTTAGGGTAGTAAAAGAAGGGATGGGAAAAATTGAGAGTTGGAATGACGTTACAGATAAGAGGAGAGAGTTAGCAATGTTGTTGATAAAAATACAATGGAGATACACATGGAGCCCACAAGGGACCCATCCAAAATGAACTTATGTGGAGTGGAGTGGAATGGGAAGCTTTTGGAAGTAAAGGATATGTATGCATCTATTAAAAGGTATTGATTTTGTATCCTCAGTGGGGAAATCTGAGTTGAAGTCTAGTAATCTCAGTCTGTGATTTCTAGGGAGTTCAGGCATCCAGTGAGGGGGAATTATGTGAACGTGAACAACCCTGGAGCAACTGGAAGAGTGGAGCCCAGGAGGTGCTTCTGTGCCCATCCAGAGCCTCAGTGTCACCTGCGGCTTACGAAGTACAAGTCTCCTACAGCAGCTCCCCAAATCCTACAGTTGATAAGAATGAAACATTTGTTGATTTAAAAAGTTTCTGCAGCAGTTCTAACACACAGTGAGAGATAAGAAACTCTAGGCCAAACCAGAAGAAACACTTGCCATTCAAAAACCATTGCACATAGCTTGAACAATGATATCATCAATGGGATAAAAAAAAAAAAGTGATCATGGAGAAGTAGAATCCCATCACAAAAGTTAGGGGAAAAAGAAATTTCGAGATAGAAAAGTTGAATAGCCCTTAATCACTGCCATGCTTGCAAAACCTGCCGGAACGGTTCACAGGATGTTGCAGCTACTCTCTGAAACCTCTGGAATTCTTGCCTCTTTTGCTGTTGATCATCTTCTTTGACTGTCTTCTGTATGTTGTAACCTACCCACCTTTCTTATAATATCTGTTTCATGAGCGATCCATATATGTGTCCTTTTTGTCATCTTCATTGGGGTGTGGACCTACTTCTACCCACTTTTTTTTAAGATTTATTTTATTTTCATTACAAAGTCAGATATACAGAGAGGAGGAGATACAGAGAGGAAGACCTTCCATCCGATGGTTCACTCCCCAAGTGAGTGCAACAGGCCGGTGCTCGCCGATCCAAAGCCAGGAGCCAGGAACCTCTTCCAGGTCTCCCACATGGTTGCAGTGTCCCAATGCATTGGGCCGTCCTCGACTGCTTTCCCAGGTCACAAGCAGGGAGCTGGATGGGAAGTGGAGCTGCAGGGATTAGAACCGGCGCCCATATGGGATCCTGGGGCGTTCAAGGTGAGGACTTTAGCTGCCAGGCCACGCTGCCGGACCCTACTTCTACCCATCTTACACAGCTTACATCATGTGTACAGTGAAAGATTGTGAGATGAATGCAGGAATGCATATATCCATAACATTGTGTCTGTGAAGCAACGTAATCCCCACCTCGTGACAGGATAAGTTAAGAAAAACCATTTCATTTCTGTGTAATATAAGAGACAAGCAGCACAGGAAAATGGATAAAGAAGCAAAATAGTGATGATTTAAACAGTTTTCGCATACCTTGCTCTTTCGGCCTATGTCGGTTCTGATGACTTTACTCAATTATTAATGTCCAGAACATTTGGAGACTCCTAAGAGAACAAGTGGCATGGATAAATTATTAATTTTATTAGTTTCTCCAATTTGTATCATTACTCTTCTTTTTACTGAACTGGATGAATTTTCAAATGAATTATTGATAGCCTCATTTGGGACCGAAGGTCGGCCTCTGCTGGGAAGCTTCCTCTGAGCTCTGGCCCAACCTGAGTTAGACCATCTTTCTTTATTGTGTTTCTCAACTCATACCTCATTATATACAATAGTACAGTTTCACACTGATGTGCTGCTTGTTCAAATGTGGTTTTTATGATGCACTTCAGGGTGATCCATGAGATGCTTCAGTATCATTTTGGGAATCTGGTAAAGGCAGCCTTGAAGATGCCAGTGAGACCCTGGACAAAGCAAAGCCATCTGTCCACGGCACCATTTAGTCAAGTCTCATAACTTTGGTCTCCTTAGTCTTTGAAGTTGTTTTTATTTCCCCTAAGAATCTAAGCTCTGCTCTAAACACAGATGGTGTTGGCATATATAAAGTTCTATTTGGGTAACTTCTATAGAAATTACTTGTTAAAATCTAAAAATAATATATATATATATATGTATGTATGTGTATGTAGACATAATACATCAAATTTTTATTCAGTGCTTCTGAGTCAACTATTTAAATATTAATATTTAATCCAAATACTAAGTATATTCAAATGTTTTAAATGTCTTTGTTTAATCCCTTTAAATGTATTTAATCCTTAAAATAGCCATGAAGGTAATTTTTATGAGCAGTGATGTACCTTAGAAGTTGTACAAAACACTGCATGCCCAGATATGAGTTCTGAGATTTCTACTTACAGAGTTAGTCATCTTCTCTATGTAATTCCTGCTTTAAAAAAATACTGATCCTTCCTCTTAAGGTGGATGTGATGATTGAATAGGTTGAAACATTTAAGAAATTTAGACTTGGACCTCATTCCTAGAAGGTGCTACTATCATCATTGATATTATTTTAATTTATTTGAAAAGCCCAGTTATAGTGAGAGGTTTTTTTCATTTGCTTGGTTCACCCTGACAAATGCAGGAGCCAAGAACTTGATCGTTGCTGGTGGCAAGGACTTGATCCTTCACCTGCTGCCCCTACGATCTGCATTAGCGGGAAGCTGGTATTGGAAGTAAAATGGACCCTAAAACCCAGACACTTAATAAGAAATGCAGTATCACAAGCAGCATTCTTACCTCTGTACCACAACAATCAGCCCTTGTTGGTATCCTTAGTCCCCCTGTGCAAATGAGGAATTTGATACACACAAATTGCTACTTTTCCTAAAAAGTTGTGGGGTTAGAGATTTAGCTCTATGCCTGTACCTTTGTGACATGTCCATGCCCAGCATGCTGTGTTTGTATTTCAGTCATTAGCTATACCATGAAGTCCCCTTCGCTGAGGAGAGCTGTACAGATGTATGAGTCACTCCTCTGAGGGCTGAAAAGGGCCACTCAATACAATAACCTTTTCAAGCATGCAGGTCTGGATCTCAGGATCTGCCTCGGCCACGCCACAGTAGCAAGTGTGGCTGTGTCCTGTGACACTAGATTCATCACTACCATGTTTCCTCGGTGCCTGGTCTTGGGATGAACATCAATAGAAGTGGCATCCTTGACATCTGGAAATGTATAATCTATGATGTGTGTAGAGCAAAAATGACCCTGGGAGACGCATGAAGCAATAAAATAGCAATGAAATCACAACATCAAGGCACTTGATGATTCATTAAATCCTCAGATGAAAGATGTTGATAGTGAAAATACTATAGGCAAATTCTGGGGAAAAGAAAAATTAATTTAGCTACGGTGGTTTCGTGCAGAAGGCAGAATTTAAGGTCAGTGTTGAAATATGGGGGTGGCAGGAGTCAGTAGAAGGAGAGAGCATTTTCTGAGGCAGAGAAGAAAGATCACTGCTCAAGTCAGAAGCACTCCCTCTCTTGTTTTGACTTTGGCTTCATCCTGTGAACAGATGTTAGTTCAATACTTGTATTTACTTGTCCTTCTGTTTGTTAAAAAAACTTCCTAATGTTCTGCTTTCATCAAGTCTTAGGGAATGTGTCATTCTGTGTTGTTGTGTAGTTTTTCTTTAAAGCATGGTAGAGTTCAAGTTCCCAGTAAGATACACAATGGCATTCTTGAGAAGGTTCCAGGACGTTGTTTCCCCAGTCCCATAAAACACCCCTGAAGTCTGAAGAAAGTGTAGTGAATCTAAGCAAGTTCAAGGATACAGACAACTTCCTCAAATACCAGAGACCACCAGGAGGAACTGTAGATTATTCCTAATTACATTATTCATTTCTTGGAATAGATAAGAACCATTCATATGCAAATACCAAAGGAAGAAAAATTTGAGAGATGCATTTATGAAAAACACTTACAATGTTTCATAGGCTTTGGGTTGCACGTCTGCTCAGAAACACCATTATGGCACAACAATATTACATTCAATTGAGGAGAAAGCATCTGGTGTGTACCCTTAATGATCAGGGGACCACATAGTAACCTTGAAAGGTGGAGGTCATCATGCTTTGATGCTGCTTTGCTGGGGGCCTCTGGTTTGAAAACTGACTACTCTGAAAAAATACGCATTTTTGGGGGAAAATTATATTTTTAATTTTTTATTGGAAAGTCAATATACAGAGAGAAAGATCTTCTGTCCGATGATTCACTCCCCAAGCAGCTGCAATGGCTGGGCTGAGCTGAGCTGATCCATAGGCAGGAGCCAGGAGCCTGCTGTGGGTCTCCCATGCAGATGCAGAGTCTCAAGTCTTTGGGTCATCCTTGACTGCTTTCCCAGGCCACAGGCAGGAATCTGGATGGGAAGCAGAGCCTCTGGGACATGAACCAGCACCCATATGGGATCCTGGTGCATGCAAGGTGAGGACCTTAGCCACTAGGCTACTATGCTGGACCCTATACTTTTTCTTAAAATCAAATTGATGAACTTCAGAATGGGCAGAATTTTCCAGGTTTTAATGTAATCCTTTTCTTTAATACTTAGGTTACTGATGCTCCCTACAGATAGTAGAATCGTTGGATACTTTACTAACATGGGTTTGGCACAGGAACCTCTGACAGTTCCAGAGCAGACAGAATTCTTAATTAAACAAAGGCTCTAGGAACTGGCACAATGGGTCCACTGGCCTATTCTCCACCTGCAAATGCAGCATCCCACATGGGTGCCAGTTCATGTCCCAGGTGCTCCACTTCCCATCCAGCATCCTGCTTGTGGCCAGGGAAAGTAGTGGAGGACAGCCCAAGGCCTTGGGACCCTGCACCACATGGGAGGCATGGAAGAGGTACTTGGCTTCAGATTGGCTCAGCATTGGCTACTGTGGTTATTTGGGAGTGAACTCATTTGGAAGATCTTTCTCTCTGTCTCTCCTTTTCTATGCAAATCTGCCTTTACAATGATACATATAAAAAAATCTTTAAAAAACAAAATTAAAAAATGAAGGTTCTCTGGCCGAGCTTTCTGTGCTGGGCCCTATGACTTATGTTAATGTGAGATTTAAATTACTGATGCTACCTTTGATGATGGATTGATTAATTGCTGTTTAACTTTGGTAATAACTTCGTCTTGAATTTTAAGATTTCACATACTGAATAAAACCATCCTGACTTTCACCTAGCTTTTAACCTATCGAACTTAGAACCTGCTCAGGCACAGTTGTACTAATATGACACACAAAAGTAAAATGGTAGAAAGAGGGTCACGAAGGTGCCTAGAGGAAGCAGGGTGGCCCTTCAACTGGGACTGAAATGCTCTGGGCACACTGAGTCAGTGTGGAGGATCCCAGTTAGAAAGAATAGCAAAAACCAAGACAAGCCCTCACCATTCTATACAAAGAACTGACAAAAGTGATAGATTAATCTCTTTACTATTCTCAAAATTTCCAAGATTCTCATCTATTGTTGTCAGATATCCTAAATTAATTACCTCCAATTAAGCAGTAAAACTAAGGTTATTTTTTTTATAAATGAGACCTCTATCAGCATCCCACCATTTATGTTACAGGTGGGTTAATTTCAGGAAAACATATGCAGCATACACTGTAGATATTTGCTCTTTGAGAAAATTGCTATTCAGGGGACCATTTAACGCTCCACTGAAGAGAGAACGTGTAATCCCTCTCGGATGCTATGTGGCAGCTGAGGTGGTACTGTGTTTGTAAAATATGCTACACTTAAACTGGCAATTTCAAAGCTCCACTTAAAAAGACAATACATTTTTCAAATTTCACGGAGCAGCCTTGGCTTCCTAGGTTTTTGGAACCAAAGGGGAAAATAGTGCCTTTTAGCATCTCTTTAAATAACTGGCTTTATGAGGTTGGTCAGAATGTCTTTTTCTCATTTCTGAAATACTTGCCTGAGTTTAATGACTAACCAACTGGGAGAGGAAAACTTACATTAAGCTGGCCTTGACCAAGTCCTGAGGCAAGCCATTTTTCATAGGCTGTTTGTCTTAGGAACTCCATCTCTCATTGTCAACACCACGTCTGTCTACACTGTAAACTGAGTATTCCATTTTGGTCCTGTTAACCAACCAACTCTAAAAAATGTTATTACTGCTACTGTCAATTAATCTAAGTGTTTTATTTGGCAACTGCCCTAAGGATCCTTCAGCCTGAAAATGGATTTTTCATGTCTGAAAATGTCTTTTCTCCCCAACCAAAGTAAGGACAAAAATCAATTCTTTTTTAGATTTTGAAAATAGATTGAAGGGGATTTTTTTGCACCTCAACTTGTGTGTAACATTTATTTAAGGTTTTTTTAAACTGCCACCTTTTTAAGTTTAAAGATGGCACGAAGGTGAACAGAGGACATTATTTTCCTCTGCAGTGGATGACAGGGTGTGAGGGTGTATGAAAGGGTATATAGAGGACCCCAGAAGTGAAGACTCCACATGCTCAGTGCCCAAGGAGCAGAGATAGGTGTTGCCATTCACCTGTCAAACCTGTGCTCAGTGTCTTCTCATTAACAGGATGGAAGGGTTCCAGTGAAGTGGCATGGCCACTTGTTTCAGAACAATAGGACTACAGTTAAGTTTTGCTTGTTTTGCACAGATCAATAGATATAAACTCAAATGCTCAGTACAACACCCCTCCAAAAAAATTGGAACTAATTTGCCAGTGGTCAGCACTTATGAATAGAATGACATTAGTGTACACAACCTCCTCTTACTTCCGCTAAGGTTTTTAATGAATTCTTGAAGCCTAAGGTACAACATGCCAATATATTTTATACCTATAATTTGCATGTGTGAACGTTCACCTAAGCTTCAGTATTTCTAGTACCTTGGAAATAGGATTTCAGCAGTTTGCCCAAGTACTGACCCACAGTACCAACTCTTTCCTTCCAAATATCAACTGGAATTCAGTCTGTTTTCCGCCACATAGGAGTTAACCTGTGGAATAAGAAATGAGCACGCTCTTGCCCAATTTATCAAAAGACCGTTAGAATATTAATGTGTCGTTCTTCCTATTCATCCAGTAGAGAAGTGTGTCAAGGTGATTAGAAGCAAGTAAAACAAGTGACATACCTCTAGTACTCAGAAGCGTGTATGACAATAAGCCATTGTTCATAACTTTTTATTTTGAAAATTTCCTAGACGAAAGAAATCTTTCACCCAGATTTACCACCTATTAATGTTGTTCTGTATTTTTCTCTTTCTTATACTCTCTTCAAATATTTTCTTCTTTCCTTTTTCCCTTTCTTTCCCTTACTTTTCCTTTCTTTTATGGATGGAGTGCAGAGAACTGTTTAAACTTAAGTTTTGGATTTCAGGGGGATGGAAACTTACACAAGTGAGCCAAGTAACTTTGTAGGGGTTTCACTAGAAACCCATACAAAATGTGATTATTGGAGAAAAGTCAGGAAGGTCTTCGCAAGGAAGTGCTTGCCTGGTATATAAGAGGTGGCACAACAGTTTGGGCAGCAGGAAAAGCCCAAGGTGCAAATGATGGCTCTGGGACATACCCAGTGTGGAGCATTAGGAGAGCAGCAAGTGGTTTTACATGGTCAGACCTTGGACTTGGGGAAAAGGTTGTAAAAAAGGAGGACTGGGCAAATAAGCAGCGGCCAGGCTGCAGAAAGTCAGGTGTGTCACAAAAGGTTTCCCTTTATCTGAGAGCTGACAAAGAGTTGTTCACAAGTGTTAGGAAGTGAGTAGCCTGATTGGTTTCTATTATCGGAAGGTTACTTAGAAAAATAGTGGGAATTAAAAGAGCATTTGCAAAGGGGAAAATTCTTCACATGCTCTGATAAACCCATGGGTAGTAATAATTTGGGAACGCCTCGGTATTTAAAGGCCGTTATAGTCCACCTTTCCATGCCCTATTTTGTCGCTATTAGACACGACAGTGGTGACTGCAAAACATGCTTGCTTGTTAGAAGGAAGTGAGGATTTATCACAGAAATGGAGTCCCAGGTTCTACCCCACCCCACACTTACAACCTATTACTGAGTCAGAATCCTTTTTGATACTGGAGAATCTGTGTTTTCCAGAATCTTTCATAGGTGGCACTGGTGCAGCCAGCCAATGATTTGGGGTCACTGCTGTAGGACAGGGAAAATTGAGCGGCATAGTTCTCTGCAAAAGATTCAGAACTGGTCAGTGCCTATGATAGTGCTACCAGGTGCTTTGGGCATTCGTCCTCTCAGCCTGCATTGCATAGGCTGCCATGTCATGTCTTTTTATGTCCTTCGAATGCGTCAAGACATTAGGCACATGCTCCCCAAATAATTTACAAATGAATGAACATTACTTGACCCAAATGTTAGCAAAGAAACAATCAGCAGTATGATCAAAAGCTTTTGTTTGACCAAAGGATCTTGACAGTACCAACTTACTAAAATAATGGTACAGGTAGCCTAAAACCCAGCTCTTTATTCACTTTCTAGAAAGTGTGTTTAGTTTTACTTTTTAAACACAGCTCAGCCGATTTGATAGAATATCTTCTCTAAAGAAGATAATGGAATATAGAAGATGACATCAGTCATCTTGTGAATATCATCACATTGAGAATTTATAGTCTAAACTAAGGAAATAGAATCCCTGGTACTCTTTAGAATCAATTGTCATTACTGTGTGATTGTGACAGATAATCCAAGCAATGACAGGTGAAGGTAACAAGGGTAGTTAATCTAAATGTGTATTAAATAATGGAGATACGAAAAATCATTTGAGATTAAACTTGACAGTCATCCCATGATGTTTGTTTTTGAAATGTTCAGAAATAAGTGATTTGAAACATTCTGTCTTCTTGCTTGGCAAAAGAAGTATTACTGCATAAATAATCATTAGTTGACATTTCATTTGTATGTGTCAAAACCAAGACTCTTGTTAGACATTAAAATTTAAAAAAAACTTTACTTCTGATATTTAACTACTTAAAATGAAAATCCCAGACATTTGGGGTCTGGCAAGATACTGAATGAACAGTTATAAAAGGGATGTTAGGGAAATGGGACTGGTCTTTAGGGATGGACAATCCACTTTTCAAAACCCATATTCTGGGGTAGCATGTATTTTATATCAGCTCGTTTAACCATCAAGTCACAAACAGTTGATTCACGTGTAAATGAAGTTCAGTTTGGGGGAGCCATGAAAACATGTGGATTGCATTCTGAATGTGTTTCTTTAAGTAGGGAGAACAGGCACAAGTAAGCCTGATTCAGGTAGCGTAGCAGTGCTGAGCAGGCTCCCTCCAGCCCCTGGACAGATTCCCTGCACATGGCAGTGGGATGACTCTCAACTTACCAGGTTAATCACTGTAATAAGTAGACTCTTTCCAGGTGTCCACAACAGAACATGTTTGGTGGAATCTCATTTTCCCGGCTTTAATCATTATATTCTCACCCATCCTTAACTCAGAGAGATTGAGCCATTACCTCATCTACAACTGGGTTGAACAACTCTAATGGACTAGCTCCAGGCTATTGGCTTTCCCTATCAACAAGTGAGCAGGTTGGTTGGCCATGGGTTTCTAAGGTAAAAGAGGGACTCCCGCTGGCATGAAAAAACAGGGATATCCTGTTGGCAAAAAAAAAAAAAAAAAAGAAAAGAAAAAAGAAAAGAAAAGAGAAAAGAGAAAAGAAAGAGATCAACAACTGTAAGCTAAGGGTCACTGCCACTTCCCTAGAAAATGGAAACTGGGGCTTGGTAGCGTGGCCTAGTGGCTAAGGTCCTCACCTTGATCCCATATGGCCGCTGGTTCTAATCCCGGCAGCTCCACTTCCTCTCTCTCTCTCCTCCTCTCAGTATATCTGACTTTGTAATAAAAATAAAATAAATCTTTAAAAAAAAAAAAAGAAAATGAAGACTGAATTTCAGCCTCCTGGATTCTGGAGAGTGAACCAGTGAATAGAAATGTACTCTTTTTCTTCTTGTCTTCTGTCATGTCTCCCTCTCTCTTTCCATCCCTCCCTTCCTTTTTGTCTTTCAAATAAGTAAGTAGAGAAAACTTTGTTAAAAAGTAAGAATACCTTTCTTTTTTATATATAGTCAAGCTGGAGGCAGTTATTGCCAATTTATCATATATAGTTGATTTTAACATCTCTGAATTGTAATTTTGGCTACTTAAAAATTCTCAGAAAGCTACAATGTTTGGTAGATTTTTCATAATTTGGTTGTTTTATGCTTTTCTTTATTTAGGAAGTATTTTAGATTGCCTGCTTGAAAAACTTTGGAAATCTGTGTCAAGATTTTATCTGTAGTAAAAAAATTTTAGATGTCATCTTTATTCTGACTCTTAAGTGTAATGTTTATTTACAAAAATGATTAAAATACACACATTGTTAATAAAGTTAAAATGTTTTGATTCAAGGGCCATTTCTATAGACAGACACACAAAATTCACCCATCAGCAAATGGTTATTAATCTTAAAAATTGTTCATTTGTTTGTATTGTGTAATGGACTTTAAAAGAAATTTATCAGGAAAATTATTATTAGAATAGCAGAAGATGACTATAAAATTGATTTAGAATGCATTTATGTCAGCATTCGCAATGTGATTATAATAATGACACCACATGTTTGCCTTCACTTATGTTCACTTTGTTTAATAAAGTGTATTCTAGGAGTGCAGAATAAAGGATTGCATCTCCCTTGTCATTAATACAGGTTTTAGCCCAAGGCAAGGAAACCACAAATCCAAAATGTGACATTGTGCTCTCATTTCAACATGGACTTCAGAATCCAGTCACCTGAATTTGATGAGGCAGTTGGGTTTAGTATGAAGTCCGTAATAACTAAGAATTGATTTGAAACAACAAAAGCATTTGCCAAATTTGCTGCATTTCTTCATTCAATTTTAAGAAGTGAATGTTTATGCTGTAGTCTCATATGATAAAAGTAATTACTTTCATTTACTTAATAATTATTTTACCATAGAGGGTTAGTCCCAATTTCAGGACTAAGTGAATGAAAGCTTATATTTTCTTTTTAAAAAGATTTATATAAAGTGAACAGATGTTACATACTTCACAATGCAAGTGTAGGAGCATAGTGATTCTTCCCATCCAAACCTCCCTCTTACCTGCATTGCCTGCTCACCTTCCTCGTCACGTTTTCCCCCTAATTTTCACAATGGCAGACTTTCATTTCATCCCATCATCACAGTCTTAACACACTGGTACGTAAAGATAGCAGCATACATCAAGTATAAGATTTAAAAAAAAACCTTACTAGTCCTCAGGAGTCTAGACAAAGACTGTAAACGAAAATTCCAACCCCGGGATGTCAGTCTCACCTATATAGATTACATATATATTTTTCTCTGTTATTACGAATCACAGATCAGAGAAAACATGGTATTTTTTTTTTTAAGGAATAGTTTATTTTGGCAAACAATGATGGTTCCCAATTGTGTTCATTTAGTTGCAAAAGACAAGATTTTGGTTTTTTTCATGACTGTGTAGTAACTCATTCCATGGTATTTCTATATCACATGTTCTTTGTCCAGTCATAAACTGCTAGGCATCTGTGTTGATTCCCTATCTTAGCTATTGTAAATTGAGCTAAAGGAAACATGGGGAAATAGATAATTCTCTCATATGCTGAGCTGAGAGGGATGAGAAAGGAATCAAATTTTGAGGGTCTTGCTTGCTTTAGACATTGAAGTGTAGCTTAAAACCCTGTGGAATCAAGGAAGGATTTACATGTTTCTGAGTGACAGGATATTTCTAACTTAGAAATGTCTACATAGCATCAAGGCAAAGAATGGCTGTGTGACAGCAAGCTTGTGGGCAGGAGAAATTAAGTGATCCCTGTAGGAACTTAGGCAAGAATTCATGAGACTCAGCCACAGTAAAGGGGTGGAAATAAGCGAGGGAGAGAGGGCTTGAATGCTGTGTCAGAGGTTGATTCTGGGAGCCTGTGTGGCCTGTTAGATCTAGGGGTTGAGGGGGATGTGGGTGTGAGAAGAGTGAAGGCTGATTTATGTGTTTCTGTTCCTAGAGCTCAGAGTCCTAGACTTAGTGACGATGGCATGCCAAGTTTAAGTGTTTTGAGTTTGGGGTGGTTGCAGAGTGTTTGGAATTGTCCTGTAGGATTCACAAATCAGAAGGTTGGACAGTTTGGCTTAGCACTGAAGATACTGCTAGCATACCTGCACTTACGTAGGAGTGCCTGGGTTTAACTCCTGCCTTTGGCTGCTGACTCCAGTTTCTGCTAATCCAGACGCTGGGAGGCAACAGGGATGGCTCGAGTGATTGGATTGCTACCACTCATTTGGGAAATCTCAGTTGGGATCCAGCTCCTGGCTGATGCAAGGGTTTTGGAAGTGAATCAGTGGATAGGAGCCCTCTCCATCCGTCTCCTGCTCCTTAGGTATTTTAAAACAAAGCAAAAAAGAATTAGAGAATGTAAATTATGTAGACAGTGATTGTGCTCAAAATAGCTGATGTATTGACTTGGCAAGAAGATGTTAAATATACTTTTTCCTCCCCTGCCCTTGATTACACAGAGCTATAATCCAATCTGTACCAGCTTAACAATTGTTAGTCCACTCAAATGTTCTGCTCTCAGGACTGAATCTAAAAGTAACTGAATGTTACTTGCAAAAGTTATTCAAAAATTTTTTTTAAAGATTTGTTTATTTTTATTGCAAAGTCAGATATACAGAGAGAAGACACAGTGAGGAAGATCTTCCATCTGATGATTCACTCACTTGTCACAACGGCTGGATCTGTGACAATCTGAAATCAAGAGCCAGGAGCTCTTCTGGGTCTCCCACGTGGGTACAGGAACCCAAGGCTTTGGGCCATCCTCAGCTGCTTTCCCAGGCCACAAGCAGGGAGCTGGATGGGAAGCAGGGCTGCCAGGATTAGAACCGGCACCAGTATTGGATCCCGGCACATGCAAGGCAAGGACTTTAGCTGCTAGGCCACTGCACCAGACCCCGGGTTTTGTTTTTATATAGGCACATTTATGTCATCCTCGATACCTACCTGTTGAGTGGGACAAAGAGAGTAATGACCATGCTTTACTGAACACCTGGATATTTAAAAATAGAGAATGTGAGTGTGAGAAAGGGACCAGAAGGGAAGCGCTGAATAAAAGTGAGAATGTACCGTCACTCTGTGGAAGAAAAAAAATTGGAACACACAACAGTGTTAATCACAAAGAGGAGATTAAATAAAGATTACTGGCACTAACAACCCTGTGAAGCCATGTGGAATATTTTGGTAGGATTTAGGGACAAACCTTTCAGGAGGGAACTGAGCTGGGGATGAGTGTTGAGAAAACCTAACGGAAGATATCTGTTAGAAGCATTAAAATATTGCTTGGGATACCCACAGTCCAACTTGTAGTGCCTGGCTGTGAGTCTCGGTTCTACTGCCAATTCCAGGTTCCTGCTCATGTGCATTCTGGGAAGCCTCTGGTGATGACTCATGTGGCTAGGTACCTGCCACCCATATGGAAGGCCAGGACTGTTTTGCAGGCTCCAAACATCAGTCTAACCCAGCCATTGTATTTGTGGGCCTCTGGGGATGAGAAATTTTTCTTGCTTTATATCTCTATACATCTGTGCCTTTGGGGTTTTTTTTCCTTAAAAAATGTTGAAGCTTGTAAGAAAGGAAAACAGTCTAATAACCTATTACTAAGATCTGTAATATTTGATTAAGAGGTACTTGAAAATTGCCAC
Organism: Ochotona princeps; assembly: GCF_030435755.1. Classification (NCBI taxonomy): domain Eukaryota; kingdom Metazoa; phylum Chordata; class Mammalia; order Lagomorpha; family Ochotonidae; genus Ochotona; species Ochotona princeps. The sequence continues at coordinate 58,151,626 of NC_080836.1, read as the reverse complement.
TGAATGAGAGGATGAATGCATGCACATATTAATGAATAACTTCGGTTCCTGTTAAGTATCATCGTCTCTGAACCCTAAGAGTCATTGAGAGAATCATTGTATTGGAACAAGTGACAATCTGGTTTTAGTTTTAGTGGGATATAGTACACTCTTTAAGTGAAATGCTTTCTTCAAATTCCTGTTGATTGAAGAGAAGTACAGTAGGGATAGTATATGGAATTTTTAACCTTAAATCACTATGCAGTTATTCTTATTTATGATAGAATATTATTACTAAATTGATAAGCCATGGCAAAATGAGATTTCTGTACTTTGTATGTTTTTCAGACAGTAACTTGCCTTCTTCATCTCCTGGCTTTTGATGTTCTTTCACCAGGAAGAGCCACTTCACTCCATGCAGAGCCGTTTCACTCTAGATGGAGACAGGAGGGCCACATACGGCCGGTGGCACCTGAGAGTAGATGGAGTGGAGTGAGTAGCACTCAGTACCTGCAAGTGGCCACACTTGCATTCTCAAGTTTGCTTGTTTTAAATTTCTGATGACATTTCTGAACTCTTAAGATCTGAATGAGTAGCTAGAAAGTATGGGAGGATATTAGCAGTGTTCTACAGTTGGAAACCTGGAATGTGTAGCAGCCTGGGAAATGAGAGGGCAGATTTTAGCCCAGCTTGAGAAAATTTTTCAGCTAACCATGGGAGGCTTCCTCGATTCCAGTGCTGGTCCAGCGTTGCCTCTATGTTGCATCTTTTGTTGGGGACTTCCTCACGTTAATGTCAGATGGGAGCACTTTGACCTCTAAAGTCTCATCTCTCAGTATGGAGAAAGGACTGTAGACAGTGATTGAGTCTGTACTGTGTGCAGGACAGGTCTTAGGAGGGATGTCAGTTGCTATGACAATCCTTCAACAGCTTCCCACACCTCCTGCCTCATCATGACCACACTAACCATTAAAAATACCTTAATGTTTTTGAGAACCAGTGAGGAGTGTTAGAGTAACAAATATCAGTAAGACAGGACTTTTGTGTTTGCTATGGCATACATAGGGTGGAATACCCTGTAGCCCCATCCATCAGTACTTGATTTAGTTTTGTGTTTAAGGCTGCTGATCTGGTACACCTTGGTCTTTTAGGTGAAGGGGAAAATAGAACTTGTCTCCGTAAAAATACTCAGCATTGAGCATTTAAATAACACAGTGTTTCTTGAGTGCTGGCAGCATAGGAATGAATACTAGGTTCAGAAGAGAGTGGTTAATATCAGGACATGGTACTGGAGCAAACATTAAAACCTGTTACAAGAATCAAGTGACCTTCCTCCCATCCTCACCAAACATGGAGAAGAATCACCACAGAAATCCAACACTTCTAACACCTGGGTGGTAGTGTCTGGCTTTGTGGTCAGACCCCTATGTATTTCTAGACTTCCACTGGAATCACATTTTCAGTGAGATTTGGGATCGAGAAATATCCCTGCTCTTTGAACCCTACCTAGTTAATTCAATTAGAATCTGTCCCATCCAGTGTTTCAGATGGTTTTTAAAAGGCCGTAGGAGCATTGGACTGTACCTGGGCCCCAATCCCAGAACACTAAGAATGAGCTAAAACTCTAAAGGAATTTGCAACACAGATTTTTCCACAGAACCTCAGAGAAGAATGTCTCCTAGCTGTCTTGGAGAACATCCCAAGTGCAGCTTGTACCAAATGAAACCCAGAAGCTGTTGCAAAAATGTTCTGACCTTGAGTTTGAAATGAGCAGAAGATTTTATGGTTTATACCAAAGGTCATGGGAGAGTCCCAAGGACGTATCCAAAATGAGAATTGTTACTCTTCAAGCTGCTTTCCCTCCATAGGGAAAGGACAGCAATAGAAGAACAATTTCATAGGTACTTAATAAGGCAACGAGGCCTCCATGTAAAAGTAGTGTACCAAAGGCAATACAAATATAGTCAATTTTCAGACTTATCATATTGCCTTTTGGTCAAACACAAGAAATATCGCTGGATGTTTATTTGCCTGTTTTTCAAATAATGAATTCATTTACCATCGCGTCCTGCATTTCTGCCATAAAATTACATAACTATTTTAGTTTCAGTTTATACTATCCTGTTGGTCGTGTGAATAAAATATCTTAGAGTTTGAAATTCCTTATATTTTTCTTCTCTTTGTCTATGCTTTTATAATTATTGTGTCAATTAGGTCCAGTTGGCTGGGGATACTGGATATTTTCCGTATTTTCTTACTAATGTTCACCTGTTGCAAATGTTGAACTATAGAGCAATGTGAAGTCTCTAATTACTGAAAATAGATTTGTCTGTTTCCCCTTGTAGTTGTTTACATTTTTGTCCCTCCTTTTGATATTGTCATTCAGCTCATATACATTTAGAATTATCATGAGATATTGTGAGATTATAGTTCTTCCTATGAAATCTGCTCTGTCTAGAATTAATATAGCTGCTCTATTTTTCCTTGGATTAGTGTTAGCATGATGTATCCTCCTTCATCCAGTAACTGTTTCCCCTCAGTTTCACTGAGGTGACGTGTGATTGGCACAGAAAATGTGAGTGTGTAAGTGGTGTACGTGATGAGGATCAGGCTAGCTCATTTGCTCCCTCACTTATCGTGCCATAGCTAATAGCTTCTAATGCAGCTCTGCCATTATATTTTCAGTTGGTCTTCTGTAGACAATTCAGTTAGGTCCTATTTTTCTTATTGACAATGATAATCAGTGCTGAACCCAAGCAAAGGTAGACAAGGTCAAGGGAAAATACCTCAAAGTGGTCCTGTTATTTTTAAGTTGCCTTTTTTCACCCTGCAGTGTTCACTTGGTTGCTGTAAACCTTTGGTTTTGACAAAGTTGAGAGACTATTTTTTTTCTCCCTTTTTTGATGTTTCTCTGAAAGGATGGGTCCTTAGGGCTCTCTGCTCGTTTGTTTTTTATTGGCATTTGCCAGATGCTTTGATATTTTATTAGCTTTCAAGAAACCAACTTTAAAAGGCAGTTTTTGAGATGACCCTCTAATTTTTGAACTTTTTGTTTTGTATTGAAAAAATTCATTTCATTTTTTCTCAGTATCTTTCCATAAACTTGAGTCTTTTTATTTTTTAATTTTTATTTTTTAAAGACAAAATTATCTAATGATATATAGGAGGATACTTTGAAAAGTTTGTGGAAATGCAATTAAAAGATAAGCTTGCTAAGAACATTGTTGTTCAAAGTGTAATTAAAGGACATGTTTATTCAGGTTTCTGCGTGAGTGTACTTTTCTGAATGGAATAAATTAACTGCTTTTTCCTTAAGCCACCTCTAATTCTTTTATTCCGTATTTAACTAAGAATTATTTATGAAGTGTTTTTAAACTTTCTAAGTGATTTATTCACTTTTGTTTCTTCCACTTGTTTCTATTTTATTTATTCTTTAAAGAGATAATCCTTAGATTGTCCTTTTCTATTTGTTTTATTTTTTGCTGGCATTGAACCCGTCACATATTATGCCACAATGCTGGCCCTCTGTTTATTTTTACTATTTTTTTTTTCAGCCTATAATACGAGTTGCAAGTGTTCTTATTTTTATACTATAAATATTATCTGGATAAGAATTTATTAATATTTACATTAATTTTCACAGTCATATTAACAATTAATGACAATTGCTTATTAAAGAAAACAGTAAATTAAGGGCTCATTTCTCTCAACTTTTTACCTTAATCTTCAGCCTGTGTTACAAATAGTTTTCTTATTTCTTTTGATGTGAAATCAGCACATTATCCTTTACCCTGAAAACGTAGGTATGCATTTTAATAAATCCCTGCTGTGCATGAATCATGTTTAGATGTGAATCCTTTTAGCTTGGCTTGCCCATTAGTTTGACACAATTCCTATGGCTCCCTTACTGTCAGCCTTGAAACTTGTGTTTAGAATTCTCTTTCAGGCCTTGGTAAGCCTGGTCTACTCAAACTTTTAAAATGGGATCTTAGTGGAACCAGTTTTGTGCTATTTGAATGTTTGCATCATGTGTTGGATTAATTATTTGAGTCCAGGCTCCTTCAGTTTTGGACAGGCCAGAAAGTAGTAGATGATGACCCAAGTCCTTGAGTTTTTGCCACATGGGAGATCCAAATGGGGTTTCTGGCTCTTGGTTTTGGCCTGGTCTACCCTGGGGTTGTGGCCATGTAGCATAAGGAGTCTATGCAAGAATTCTGTCTCTCTGTCATATTGATTTTCAAGTAAAAAGTAATAAAACATTTTAAAAATAAATAAAATGGGATCTGATATTCAGTGACACTTTTTTTTGTCTTTTTTTTTTTTCTTCTCTCCCTAACTTAGGCTTTGGAAGATCAGGTATGGGAACTCTTACAGGAAGCAGACAAAACAGCTGAAGAGAATAAGGATCAGAGTCAGGTGTATGAAGCCATGGCCCAGACCCTGGGTGAAGCATGGGAAGGCCTTGTATTCATGCTTGAAAGAAGAAGGGAACTGCTTACGCTGACCTCTGAATTTTTTGAAAATGCTCTGGAGGTTTGTGTTTAAAAACAAAGCAAAACAAAACAAAAACTTATAGTTTTTCACATTACAACAAGTGAATAACATTTCTGGCAATATTATTGTGCAAAGTGACATGTAAGTTAAGCTAAAAAAATAGTACCATCACAAAAATATACTCAGATTTTCTGAATGTTAAAACATAGGACTGTTGGTCCACACTGTAGTGTGGTGCCTTGAAACTCCACCTGCAGCGGCAACATCCTGTACATCACTGGTTTGTGTTCTGGCTGCTCCACTTCTGATGGTGTGAAAAATCAGTACCCATGTGGGAAACCAGGAAAAAGTTCCTGGCTCCTGGCTTCATTTGCCCAACTTGGTCCACTATGGCCATGTGCAGTATTAATCTGTCCATACATTCTTCTCTTTTCTGTCTTTCCTTATCTGTAACTCTGCCTTTCAAATAAAAATAAAAATCTTTAACAAATTAAACTGTTAATATTTTAAATATGGGTCTCTGAATGAAAACCAAATATAATTAATAAATTTTGACTAAAATATCAAGTAAAAGTAGAAATTCTAGATAGTAAACCATTATGATTTCTTTTTCTCTTCTCTTTAGAAGATAGTAATGTAATTCCTAAATAAGATAGTAATGTAATTCCTAAATAAGATAGTAATTAATTCCTAAATAACTCCTTAATTATAAGATGCTCTGTAAATTCTTACTAACAGTGTTCCTGTTGGCTAAAAGTTGGAGGATACAATTTCTTCTGCTACTTATTTTAAAACATAAATTGCAGAATATGCCATAGAGAGTTTGACTTGTACACTAGAATTTTATGGAGTACATTCCTAAGGTATGTGTTTGATTTTTCATAGTTTAAGCTCACTAGATTACAAAACAAGGAACAAGTCCTGGTCCAAAGAAGGCCATTTCTCCATATAAGATATGTTTTAATTGTTAGGTTTTTTTCAGTTTCCCAATTTCACAATGTGAGACTCAAATAGCTTTATCAAAAGAGGTGCTAAATTTGGTGTAAGACAGCTATTGAAAATTTCTCTTTCAGCTTCTCTGTCAAGTGGCAATACGTTCATGTTGATCTGAAAGCACTGCCTCATTATGATAAAGTGGGAGCTTTGAAAAATAGGACATTTTTGAACTAAAAATTCAGGGCCTAAATCCAAAATAATGAAGAAAAGAAGATTAGTTATAGTGCATAAAAATGTAGGTAGACAATCTCATGCATTATAAACTCACTTAAAAGCAAGAGTCAGGAGCAGAAACCTTATTGTAATTGGTTTGTTTTACACAATTTGAACACTGAAACCAAGCTCATAATTCATTTTACATATCCTCTTGGGGAAAAGTTCCATACATAATCTTTTCTGGAAAGGAATAAACCAACTAAGATACATCTACAGGGGCCAAATTTTTCCATCTTAGTAAGTAGGGTATATAGCTGTCAGCTACCCTTGAGACAGCCCTTTTGAGCAAGGAATTACTTTTTCCTGATATTAAGCTCAGTGTTGGTTTCTCATCATGTTCCAGTATTAATGCTAATTAATGATGAGTAAGAGAAATAAAAAGTATTACTAATAATGCGACTTGAGTAGAAAGACTCATAGTTTTTGGTGTCCCGATCCAATGTTGTGCCACTTCGTACTGTGTTGCAGGCAGACACCTGCATAATCTTCCATACCTTTTGTAAGCCAAATCACTTTCCATTAGTGATTAAAAAAAAGAAGACAGTGACATTAACAAGATCTTGGAAAAGTGTCCTTCTTAACTTGTTCAGGGGCAGGATGAATCAAGTTGTAAACTTGTAGGTGGGGAAAAGAAAATATCTGTAGGGTCAAAGTTAGCAACATTAGGAACATTTTCCTGAGTACAGAATTATTTATGGATTTTTTTTAAAAAATTAAATATAAATGTGAAATATGCATGTTATACAATGACTACAAAATTTTCCGGGTTGCTCTGCAGGGAAACAAAACAAGTCATCTGCTAGAGGTGGGTTGTTTTTGTTTTTGTCTCTTTAAAGATCCTCTTCAAAGATTATCTTTCAAATAAGTTACTAGAAACTGAAGGAATAAGACAGATTAATGACATGTAGATGTCATCCCCTTACTGAACTACATGCATGTGGGTGTTCTTTAGAAGTACAAGATGTCTTATTATCTGACATTTGATGATGATTACAGGGTGATTTCAGGCTCACAGTGCACCTGTCAGGGAGACCCTGCTCCCCTCCAGCACTGTGCGGTCCTTGGAGAGCACTGTCCCTACACTGGAAAGGCAGATGTCAGGTTGTCCTTACAGGATGGTACAGGCCTCTGCATCTCAAAAGATGATACACTCATCAATTCCTCTCCCTTCATTCCACATCACTTATAACTGAATGTTATTCAACTGTTTTGTCAAAATGTAGTATACATTATTCATCAAAATATTAAAACACCAAATTCAAAGGTAATAGTTGAAAGAAACCATGAAAATGATAGTCTTCTGTGTTTTTCTCCCTAGATTAGGTTAACCTAATCACATGGTAAGCATGTTAAAGTGCTTCTTAACACTGTATCTTCGAGCTAAAATGAACTAGTAATGTGCCTACTACCAAGGATGACCATCTGTGGTTTTAATCTTCCTAAATTTGCATCTGAGATGGTTCTCCTAGGGATTTGATATCATGTCAAGTGCATTTCTGCTATTCTTGTTTCCTTCACGGAGGAAAAATAGAAGCAAGACCTGTTTGTTCACCATTTGGGGTATCATCTTGTTGGGTATTTTCCTTTGACTCGTGAACTTTTTTTAATATTGCTATAGCTAAACTTAGTTTTATTTCACAAATAATGCATACATATTATTGGTAATAATATAAGTAAGATACAAATATCTTCAAAAGCTGAAAGCTCATCTGTGCTTCTTCTCATAGAGGCCTCCATTTTGTGTGTATCTTTGCAAAACAAATTTCTCTATAGAGATACTTAATTTTTGGTTTATATAGAAAATGTCATTAGACTGTGTTTCATTCTGAAACGTTCCTTTTACCATTAAAATTATGTGGGGGAAAAAAGACTATGCTTCCAAAACCTAAGCAAAATTTATTTATAACATACAGGTTGTTGATTAGTCTATTATTTGTTGATTTCTATTAGTAAATTTGGTGCTTATTCTTAAGAAATTGCTTTAGAAGTGCTAAAAGTGATTATATTTATTATAGGATGCAATAATTTTGGTTGAAAAAGATATTTTTAGAAACGGTATTATTTATTTGAGAATCAGAGTTACAAAGAGCCAGAAGACGGAAATATTTTCCATGCACTGATTCATTCTCCAAATAGCCACGATGACTGGAGTTTGAAGCCAGGAGCTGAAAACTGCATCCACATCTTCCACGTGGGTGGAGGGAACCCAAGCACTAAGGCCATATTCTGCTTTCCCAGGCACATGATGAGGGAGTTTGATTGGAAGGGGAGCGATTGAATCTCCAGCCTGTGTTCCTATGGCATGCGGACATTCTTGCACCACAATGCTGTCCCCTGGTTGAAGCATTTGGTAGACATTTCAACAGTAAACATGTTGGTGTTACAGCACATGTGGTCTATTTCTAGTGAAGAAAGAAAAGCAGGGAAAGAATTGTACATCTGTAAACTGGCCACATACAAACACATCCACTCTCATATCCACCACCGTACTAATACACATACACAGTAATAAATGCACACAGTCAAATAGCCTATTGGTTCATTTAAACATCTTAAGAGCAAGGTGGCATGTTCATTTTTCTTTTTAATTGTATTTCTCCTGTATTTTTGTTGTAGTTTGCAATTAAAATAGATGAAGCTGAAGATTTCCTCCAGAATACTCATGAATTTGGAAGTACCGAGTCCCTAAAATCTCTTCTTCAGCTTCATGAGCATCATACTAAAGGCAAGAACTTTGTTTACTCCTCATTAAAATTTTACAGTTTAGAATGTATTAACATGAGAGTGTTTATGGTGATGCATTTTTAACTTTTCTGCTTCTGTCTACTTCAATTTGTTCCATGAAAGAAGACATAAAACTTTGTCTTTGACAATCTCTTGAAAGAAGGAAATACTTCTAAATTATTCTAAGGGGATGGGAGAGGGAGAATCTGCAGGAACATCACCCACTCAGTCTGCTAGACTTTTGGCTTTCAGATTTTAGGTGGAAATTACTCTTCTGGACACAGAGCAGCCTTTCCCACAGTGTTGGTCCTTTCATCTCCAGTGTCTAGCAAGGTGCCTAGCACAAGACAGATCCTCAAGAGATTTTTGTTATTTGAAGGTAAAGGGCTGAATTCAGTGAAAGGTGTGTATAAAGGTTAACAAATGAAAAGTGTAGCCTTTACATGATATGATTGATGAGAAAATTAACTCTTTTGTCATTATAGCTTTAGGAATCAGGATTTTTCCAGGCAGAAATCTTATGAGACACTGTACCAAAAAAAATTGTTCAACCCTTCTAAGATCTTGTAGACAGGACAATTGTTAAATAGTGGTTTGTGTGCTGTGCCTGCTCTACCAGAATTGGGGTGGGCTAGGACTGGAGTAGGGAAGGCATTAATGGAAGGATAGTTTGCACTGGCATTTGTTTCTGTGGAAGGACAGTAGATACACAGTTGCAAAAAAAAAAAAATCACTTCTTTCCTTTGTAATGTGTTTTCTCATTGGCACTGCCTAGTGGACCTCGGTATAAAGGAAATAACTCCCTTAATTCATTTTTCACAGTTCTGACTTGACACCTAACTCCCTTTCGTCTGCTCTGCTAGACAGAAGCAAAGGGCATTTATAAAGCTGTGAGTAGATTCTGTTTCTGTCACCTTTTGAAGGGTTTTAGATAATAGGTAACTATGATGCTCTTCTTACTAAAACTTTCCCAAAACTCAAAGATTCAAGAACCCAATCTTTGCTTCGTTTATGTCTTATGAAAGCCTCCCCTCCCCCACACACTTTTAATTAATTGTTATTCAATAAGGCCTATCACTGACAAAAATTATAAATAGCATCCTAAGACTCTCTGTGAAAATACCAGCTTGCTCAATTTCATGCAGCAGAGGCATGTTCCTGCAGGGTCCTACAAGGGGTCGGCAGAGCCCCATGAAACCCTGCCAGGAGACTGGAAAGTAGGTCTAGTCCAGGTAACTGAGATGAGTTCTGTAATTTCATTTTAGTCAGTTATGATCATCACACAACAATCTTGTGTCCTATGCTTTGCAGTGACTGAAACTTTCACAACAGAGGTTCAACCAAGGCAATCATGAAAGCGCTTTCCAGGGGGATTGACAGGTTGTGGAAGTGGAGGTTTTTCCACATATATTTGGGGGTGGGTCTGGAAGAGGGGGTGTAGCTTAAAGCTGTTTTGTGCATGCTGTTGTTGGTGCCTGCAGAGTTTATGGGATGCGGAGCACAGAGAGCCACTTCATGGGAGTGCATGCTGCTTCGTGTGACAGCAGTGTGTGGTACTGATGGTGCCAAGATGAGAGTGGCACCATTGACTTGCTTTTCAGGGATGTAGTATTCCAGGGTCTACTTGGCCTCTTAATCTAAAGCAATGAATAAAAATACTATTTTTGAGATGGGCAAATCTTTGGTAGCATGCCTATCCTGAAATTATTGTCCTTCTGTCAAAAATTGGCAACAAGGATTGAAAGGGGATCTGGTTAGGTCACCTGGCTTCTATTCCCTCTGCTCAGTGATGGCTTCAGGGCTTTGCTTTCATGTAATGGGAATGGATGAAACTGATTAAGCCACTAATTCAGTAGGATGTGACTAAGATCAGCTGATTGGAAATGCATGTTAAAAATAAAATCCTGGTGTTTAAATAAGAGTTTCAAGTCTATTATCTTAAAATGTAAGGAAACAAAATATATCTGTAAGTGCAGCTGGCAGTTCTATGTTTCTGAGATATTGATTAGTGAGTGGTCAAAGTGGGAGTGTTAGGATGACAAATGATGATAGTGTAACTGAAGAAACTATTCATACTTACCCTGATGGCCACTTTATTTTTAAAAATGATTTATTTATTTAGAGAGAGTTACAGAGAGATAGAGGGGAAGATCCTTCATCTGCTGATTCACTCCCCTTTTGTTCCCCACTGCCAGAGCTGGGTCAGGCTGAAGCCAGGAGCTTCTTCTGAGTCTCCCAGATGGGTGCAGGGGTCCAAGGACTTGAGCCACCCTCTGCTGTTTTCCCAGAGCATAAGCAGGGGGCTGGATCAGAAGCAGAGCAGCTGGGACACAAACTGGTGCCACAAGTAGAGGATTATTAGACTGATACCACCATGCTAGCCCAATGGTCTCTTAATTTCAGTTACCTTATTTATGCTTTTCCCTTATTCAAAAATATTAAGGTATGTTGCATGGCAAAAACTTTCTCTATAAAATTGTGGTGGTCAGAACCAGGATGATTATGTTGAAGTTTCTGCTCTGTGGAATGCTACAGAAAAAGTCAGTCCTCAACAAGACAATCCTAGAAATAGTTGAAGACCAACATCCTCTCCAGTGCCCTCTGTTTTGGGTTTAACATGCCTGGTTAAAATCTCTTCTAGTAAAGATGGTTTCCAGACTCTTGTCTGGCTTGCTTGACCTAGATTCAGCCACACACAAGTAAAAAGTACTTTCTGAGCTCACTCTTGGTGAGGAACCCATGGCTGTGTGTCAGGGGAATCCCTGATCCTTGCCTTTGGGATATCTACAGTCTAGCAGGGCAGGTTGCATAATTGTCATGGAATTCTCTCTGCATTTCCTGTGAATACCTCTATGACACCAGCCGGCACACTGTATAGTGATAACATGTTTCTCTTTTCATCTCCATCACCACATGTTTGACTATCTGGGCTTAGAACAATCCCCATCTCTGAGGACAGTTCCTGAGTATGTTTTACATATAAATCAAATATAAGACATGGTATATACGGGCCCGGCGGCGTGGTCTAGCGGCTAAAGTCCTCGCCTTGAAAGCCCCGGGATCCCATATGGGCGCCGGTTCTAATCCCGGCAGCTCCACTTCCCATCCAGCTCCCTGCTTGTGGCCTGGGAAAGCAGTTGAGGACGGCCCAATGCTTTGGGACACTGCACCCACGTGGGAGACCCGGAGGAGGTTCCAGGTTCCCGGCATCAGATCGGCGCGCATCGGCCCGTTGCGGCTCACTTGGGGAGTGAATCATCGGACGGAAGATCTTCCTCTCTGTCTCTCCTCCTCTGTGTATCTGGCTGTAATAAAAATGAATAAATCTTTAAAAAAAAATTATAAAAAAAAAAGACATGGTATATGATGGTATAAAAGCGAGCAATAAACTAGATACATTAGGGACAATAAGGAAAAGGAAGCTTATTGTAAGCTCTGAGACATCACAATGACACTCAGTTTTTCAATGCCAATCTTAAAAGGATTATCATGTCTAACAAGCTGTATCATAGGATGTCATAGCATTACTTCATTTTTCATAGATGCCATACGTCAATTTTGTCATAAGTTGGATGGAGGCTTATTTACATCAGCCCTCTTGTCTACTTATATGTATTTTAAGACTTTTTACTTAATTGTATTGTAAAGTCAGATATATAGAGAGGAGAGGAGACAGAGAAGAAGATCTTCCGTCCGTTGATTTATTCCCCAAGTGGCCACAACAGTCGGAGCTGAGCCGGTCCGAAGCCTAGAGCCAGGAGCTTCTTCTGGGTCTCCCACACAGGTGTAGAGTCCCAAGGCTTTGGGCCGTCCTCGACTGCTTTTCCAGGCCACAAGCAGGGAGCTGGATGGGAAGTGGAGCTGCCGGGATTAGAACCGGCACCATATGGGATCCCGGGCGCGTTCAAGGCAAGGACTTTAGTGGCTAGACTACAGTACCAGGCCCTATTTGTATGGATTTTTAGAAATGTATATTAAGCAAGTTTAAGAAAAACCACCCCCCTTAAGAATATTTGGTACTAAAAAATATGTTAAAAAGGAGTATCATCCAAGATCTCAGCACCAGTGCTTTAATGTCACCAATTGTTGAAAAGATCTTATTTGAAAAGGTTGTGTAATAAGCTGAAAGTATACCTAACTTTTTAACCTCTGTTATCAGCCATCTGAAATTGGCTAATTATACTTAATAATTTGAGCATATCCTAAAAGTAATTACTTAAAATGTATTTTCCCATCAGTTCTTAATATATAGTGGGACTTAAATAATGATTATTTATTGACAAAATGTGCCATCATAAAGTGTTGCACAAATAAGGGGTTTGAATGTGCACAAATACACAGTGCTTAAGACAGATCTACTGTAGAAACTTCTTGAAGGTCATCATATACCCAAATAATTTGCCCATGAGGCAAAAATGCATCACTTTGGTCAACAGATAGAGTAAATAGTGGTGAAAATAAAAGAGATAAGACATAAGAAACTGATAGAGGAAGCCCAAGGAAAGTGACAGAGGGGACTGAGAATTCACCGACCTTATCATGGAGGGAGATAATAGATTGGAACCTGAGTACATTTACAGGTCAATTCTGGTTTAGGAGATTGCACAACTGAAGATAATATGGGGATGGTTATGTTATTTTGGCTAAAAGTAAAACAGAAAACCAAGAAAAGAAGGCAGCTTGGGATCTTGGCAAATTGTGTGCATTCCTGTGGTGCTGGAACGGGTTGACATGACCCATGATCAGTCTACAACACTGTCAGAACAGAATTTGTGTTTCCTTCTCTCATTTAAAAAGTTGGCTATGTAAGAACTATTTATAGGAAAGGAGAACAGAAATCTCCTGTGGAAGCTCTGCTGCGCTCTCATAATTCTTGTGTGTATGTAGCTAATTGTAATAACATAATAAGTTCCTCAATGCAAAGGGAAAATTCTCTGTCTGCATATGTTTGAGCAGCCAGTCACCTCAATCATGATATTATGGTTATATGAATGATAACTTTGATGGGCAACAACCTCTACAATATGTGTTGACATGCTTCTTAAGTTGTATGTGCCACTTTACAATAAGAATAGGCAGACAGGCCTTTTCCTGTACTCTTTTCCTCTGACTTACCCTTTTTGGCTTAATTTTCTCTGCTCAAGAAATCTAATTTTAAGGTTTTCCATGGTTTTTCTTATCCTGTTTAAATTCTCTCCTCATTCTGACATGGTTGAAGTCCATTACTGTTTTAGTTGTTTCTTTTATTTTTCATGAATGTGGACTCTGTGATGTTTCATAAAATCTTTGCTGTGACTGAAATTATAATACCCCAGTTATAAGAATAAGGGTTTCTCTGCTATATGGGTTTTCTGCTGCAGAAACAGGGATGAGCTCACACAGAAAGTCTTTGCAACTTTATCATATCCACAGTGTTTCTACTGATGGGCTCTTTGCTGCCCAATAAGGCCAATACTCCCAAGCAGGACTTTGGCCACATTCTTCGCAATTTTATTGTCTCCCTTGACAGGTGTTCTGATCCTTTTTCTTTAACCCACCCCCAAATTCACAGAACTCTCTGTCTTCAGAATCTTCTAGAACATTCTTTAGAACTGTCAGATTCCTCCATTGTTTTGCCTTGATTTCCATTTTTACAGCTGCCTCTTCCATCTTGGTCTTAGTCTTTCCATCCGATAGAGCACTGTGTTCCTGAGGGTTGTACTGAACTAGATTTCCATGGGCTCAAACTGAACACCTCAGGTGACAACTGGAGAAGTACCATTTATTCTGCAATCTATTCTTACCCACCTGAGGGTCTGAGACCTGGAGCCCTAGAAGTCATTGTGTAGGATAGAGTTGTAATTCCTGAAACCAGACCACTAGAGACTTCCTCTTGGTACAGTCTCCAGATTACTGTCAAAACTCACACACGACTCCCCAGCCACGGCCCTGTCCTCTCTAGGAGTGGTTTGTTTCTGTGTATTTTTGAATCTTCATCACATTGCCTAGAGCACATAATTGTACTCTCTTGATTACATCCCCCACCAATACATTCATCAGTTCTCAGCATCTCAGCCATAGAGATCTTTTCTCTTACATACACATACACATACATACAAACACACACACACACGGAGAGAGGGAGGGAGGGTGGGGAGAGAGAGAGAGAGACAGACAGACAGACAGACAGACAGACTTGAGCCGTACGCTGCTGCTTTCCCAGGTCATAAACAGGGTGCTGGATCAGAATTGGAGCAGCCAGGACATGAGCCAACACCCATCTGGGATGTCAGCACTGTAGGCAGAGGATCAGCTTGCTACATCACTAAACCAGCCCCTATCCCATTACATTTTCAAATATTGTATTTATCTCTTTACCCAACAGGAAGCCTGATCAGCTCTGGATCCATACTCTTCCTTGACATCAACTGGTCAGAGCTGAGTGATGAATGAAATTACAGCTATAACATCCACAAGCATGTTCTAACTATTTACTGTCCCTAACATCTGGATACTGGACCATCACATTCATGGAGTTTTTGAATGTTCACTATAGGCTGTAAAAACCTTAAATATAGTCTAATCACATCCAAATGTAGAACAGTCTGGGGAGAGGCAACACCTCAGCCAGCGTCACAACAGTAAAATTGAGCTCATGCCAAAATCCCCACAATCTTTCTGCTTCTCTACTGAATTGTGCTAGCACTGCACTTCAACAATTATTTGTCAGAGAGTGCCATAACAATTGTTATGCCAAGATGTTTGACCAGTTGTTTGTTTCAAGCAATGAAGGTAATTCACATTTCTATATTCAAATTCCTTGCAGTGGATCTTACAATTAGTCATAAAAAGTTACATATATTTTAACTTATATAAATATTCTAAGTATTACTAATAACTTGCTTATATCACTGTTCCTTTTCTTTCTGATTTTCTTCTAGAACTTCTAGAAAAATCCCTAGCACTTCTAAACAAGAGTCAACAACTCAAGGACTTTATTGAAAAATTCAAATTTGGTGGGCCTAATATGAATCCTGAATTAAATCAAGGAGCTCAAAGCAGCTGTCTGAAGATAGACAGCCTTCTCGAACTTCTACAAGACAGAAGAAGGCAACTTGACAAGTACCTGAAGCAACAATGGCAGGAATTGAGTCAGGTTCTGCAGATATGTCAGTGGGACCAACGAGAAAACCAGGTAAACCAGAGGGACATTGAATGATGTCCAGCTGTCTGTCTGCTAATTTGTGCCTATTGGGATTAGCTTGTGTTTAACTAGAACTAGATCACAGTCATTGGACTAAATCTTTTGGCCTTTGGTCAAAAGTCTTTTGTTCAAAATACCATGTTGTTTCCAAAGCAGGTCACATCAAATTAAAGATTTTAAAGAAAATTCTCACTTAATACTAATTATATAAAGGAAGACAATTTTGAAAATGACTCTTTTCTCTTGTTGGAAGCTTTCTCACTTTTATATCACTGATTTAGATACATTTTTTTACAATTCTAAAATATTTTCTTGGAAGTGAGAGAGGCATGATAGTGTGAAATTGGGCGTGATTGATGCTCATGTCAGTAAAACCCAAAATCTGTCAACCCAGGAGAGGAAAAATGCTCTTAGTAAAAAGGCCAGGGAGCAATGAAGAGTTCTGATTTTGCCTATGACTAAAAGCATAAAGGCTAGAGGCCTTTCTGAGTCAATGAGTTTGCAGGCGCAGTAGGACTCATTACCCTGACTGAGGCACAGTTCTCATCAGTTGCCACAGTGTTTGCTGTGTGAAGTTACATATTCCTTTCATTCCAGTCATTTTGGCAAGAAGGCACAGAATTTGTGCCAATCCTTTGACCAAATAGTGGCATATTTATTATGACATTTCTGTTCATCCCAATCCTATGCTTGAAGTTATTCAATTAAAGAAATTTTAGGAACTAACAGTGTGATAGGAGGACTTTTGTCAGCATACACAGAAAAATTATTTATTCTATCCAAATTAGACAGACAGCTGAGAAAAAAAATAAGAGGCCAGGAGAAATTGGTTCTTATTTCCAATTGGGAAAAATAAGGATTTTGGTGGTAATCAAGCTTTTAACTGACATCTATAACTACCTGATAAACACCAGGTCCTATTAGAAGTGCTAGAGATAACCTGAGACAGTCTTGTCTCTGGAAAACAAACGAACAATGTTAGAAGAGCTGTAAAAAAAATCAAACAGGAAAATGAACTCTGATGCCTGTTGACTGTTTAATCAGAGAAGGAATCAGGGATATCCATTGGGAATGAATGTGCAGCAGAAACCCACACACAGATGCCCCCAGTCTTAGGTTCTCCTGGCTGGTATTGGGTAGGTTTTTTTCAGTCCCATCCCTGACACACATCACTGCACATTATCTAAGCTACCTCTGCTCCCAGCAGCTTGCCTTGACTTATGATTCTGCATAGCAAAGGGGAACAAATGCTCAGGACAAGAGTCAACATCCAGTACTTGATCTGACAACTATTTCCAAAGCTCTTGGTCCTGCCTATCAGAAATGGGCCCATTATAGTTTGCTCATGCATTCCTGGCTTACCAACACGATCCTGGAGAATTCTCCTGAAAGCAATTCTCTCCATTCTCTATTCATTCTTGAATTCACAGGTCCACATTCAAAGAATACACTAAAAACTTTCCTTTTTTCCTCAAAGTTATTTATCTCTTTTAAACCCCAACCTGTCTTATACAGATGAACACAGAGATATTCCATCTAGGCTCTCTAGTATTGCCTATACCTCCAGTGCCATGGTACACTTAAATAGCGGAATGTCGGACTTGTAACTGTTGCTGAATGACTGCACTACTGTAATATATGGGGGGAAACAGTGGGAAAGGAAGAATAGGGAAAGAGCAAGAAGGCATGGGGGGAGAATCCCTATACCTACAAAACCATACCATGGAAAATAATAATTAAAATATTTAGTTTTAAAGAAACTGGAAACTGTCTTCTAAATTACCCATATCATTTTATATTCCCAACATATCAATGAATGAAGTTTCTTGCCGGACCTGATCCTTTAACCTGCATTTAATGTTACCTTTGTTTTGGATGTTGGCCATTGTATGTAATAGGTACATAACAGCATTTCATTGAAGTTTTAACGTACTTCATCTTTGGCAATAATACTTACAAATTGCAGGAAACAATGGGTAAAACCCATAGCATCATGCCCATCCATTTAAGAAGTACTTAGTAAGTATAGTTTCCTAGCCTTCTCTCTAATTGAAGTTTATGACTTAAAGATTGGAGGATAACCCTCAGATCTTGGACTGGTCTCCATTTTCTAGCCTCTTTTTAATGTCATAATAGATTAATTATAGTGGCTAATACATTCTGTAAGTGTTCCTGTTCAAGGACATCCTTCGTGATAGTCCATAACAGAGAAGATCCCTAATGCCTTTTGCTTGAGTTGCTGTCTTTGCCCCACAGTTGGCCCATCCATCCATACCCGAGGAGGGAAAAACAACCTGTGACTTCCAGTGATAATAGGAGCCATAAGTGTTTGGGTACCAGTGTCTCTGCCTCATAGTGGAGCAGTTGTACCTGGGGTTATTAGAATGAAATGGGGGCAGTGGAACAGACAATAGGTTGAAGCATTTAGTAAGTAACTGGTTGCCCACTTTATTATGAGACCTGGGTCCAGGGAAAAAGGGAATGTCAGAAAAATGGGATATGCCCCCAAACAGGAAGTTTACTGGTCAGTGACACCCTCCCCTGCAAATGTGTTGCCTAGAGCTCCTCAAATTGTATCAGTGCAAGGGAGGCCTGTAGAGTGTGCCCCAGACACAGACACAGGGTAGAATACTTGGGGCCACACACAGCCTTCTCCTGAAACACTCATCACTTCTAACAGCGAAATCAGTTACAGCATGTGTCTCACCTCCCATTTAGCAATTGATTTAGGGATAGACACAGGGTTTTCACCTTTAAGACCAGGACACTTTAGGTGCCAAGAAGAGATGAGGGAGGTTATGAACCAGGGTGGGGGGTACAATGAGCAGTAGCAGCCAGTTCTTTCTCAGTGCCAGCTAGGCCTTGGTCAGATGCTAAGAAGGAGGAAGAGGGCCTTCCTCCCCACCACTCATAGGAACATTGACTAACAATGCATGGGACAAGCTGTGTCTGGTTCAAAAAAAGCCACAAGCATGACATTAACTCTGAGACTGTAACCTTCTAACAGTGTGCATCAGTGGGCTTTTGCATCAGTACAATATGTTTGCCATCATTTTATAACCTTACTTGGCATTTTATATAATTTAAATTAAACAACTGTTACCTCACCAAGTAGAGCCTCTCATTTTTCGAGAGATCCAAGGATTTGATTGCAAGTCCCAGAGTCAGAAGACTCAGTTTATGTTTCTAAATCTAAAGCATTGTCAGAGGTTAACAAGTTTAACAATACATTGACCCTGACTATAGAATACAAGCTTCTTACACAGGTGGCTAGAGAAATTTGCATAATGTAGCAAGCAAGAAAATGGAAACATTTTGGGTGAGAGGGGCCGAAAGCCCATCCTTCTTAGTCTAGGAAAATTTGGGAGAGTTTGAAGACATGGCCTAAGGGGTGTGGTAGTAGTTACAAAGCAGTTTCATGTTATGCTGTGTTATCAGAACAGCAGTGAAGGAGCCAAGGGCATCATTCCATAGGGAAAGATGACTGAGACCAAGTGCTGGGCCTTGGCTGACTTGTTTCAAAAGGTCACACAGACTTGACATTTGCACTTCCCAACATTTGCTACAAAGGAGAGCAGGTAGTGAACAGTTGCTGGACTGATCAACAAGACAGTGTCAAAGAGCCTGGGCAGAGATAATGAACAGTAAGTTGACTTGGCCTCCTTTAAGACACAACTGCTGGGCCTGGTGTATCTGGTGTCTCCCATCCCGCGGAAGAAATCACCCGATACTGGAGAGCGTTTCAGAGGCACTTTTATTCCAACCTTCAGTTCCTCCTTTGGGGCAGAAGCCCCTGGCTTATATATCCCTCCTATCCGTTAAATCCGTTACCCAGAAGCCTTCAGTTAAGTCAGTTAATTCCGTTATTTCTGTTACACAGAGAACCTTCTCACCCCTCCCCCAAGGCCCCTGGCTTATCCAATCAGCTTACACGCCTGAGGCAAGCAGTAAAGGGCCAATCACAGGGCACTTCCTGAAACCTGTCTCCAAGAGGAAGTAGGGTCCAGGCGCCATCTTAGGGCAGGGCATTGTCAGTGCTCCCAACAACTCCCCCTTCTTGTTTTATTAAGCAAGGGACCATGCCTGTCCTAGGTGTTCCGAGTTTGGGCTCCCCTTACCCGTCATGGGCTAACCACGTGGGTAGGAACGTGGCGCCTGTCTTAGGTTGGTGAAGCTGTATCGGATACTTACCCGTCTCTGGCTACTGGTCCAGCATGCCTAGCCAGACTTCTGGGGATTCTCTGTTATGAAGGGCAAGCAAGCTTGCACTAGCAGCCGCTGTTGCTGTTGCTGACGCCGTGCTCGAAGATGAAACGTCAGCAGACCCCAAAGAAATAATTAATAAGATAAGGCCCAGGCCTACTATACCGGCCCATTGGTGTGCAAAGGAAAGACCGTTTAGTATCCAATTTGTCCATTGCTCTACCGTGGCAATCTCTACTTTGGTGCGATTTATAGCGGATAACTCTCTGGGAAAATTCTATGCTCGGGACCCACTGGTGACAATAGAAGGAGTAACACATAATCCAGGTAAATGGAGCTTGTGCACATACATAAATAGCATTATAAATAATATCATGACTGCGATTAACTTTAACATCTTCCCATATTCTAGAACTATTACTACTATAATTACAATTTTTATCACTACCTTATCAATAAATGCAGAAGGTGACATATCTGAACATCCACCCCTACTGGTGCACAATACCCAAGCATTCCAGGGCAGGGCAGATACAGATTGAACAGGATTACCATATGTATAATTATATCAAACTGAACATCCCAAGTCCCATACAAATAAATGGAAAGGCTTCTCCAGCATGTAAATTATCAAACTAAACATCTCGAGTCCCATTCAAATAAACTGAAAGGCTTTTAAATAGATTAGCTGCAAGTTGGAAACTGAGAGGACCTCAGATGACATGTCCACCTGTTCTTAAGTCCACTCATCAGCTTATGATTAGCAAGCCAGTCCAAATATGTTGGTTAACCGCTCCTGTGTCTGAAGAACCACAGAGATCTGCCACGCCAGGGCGTACACAGTCATAACAGCCGGTAGCTATTGCTGTTACAGTGGCAGCGGTAACCCCGAAGTCATACTCTGGCTGCAGGTGGACTGACAGGTCTTTTTCTTTAACTGTCATCGTTCTGGGAAAATAGGTGGGCACACACATCACCACAGCCAGTGGGTACTCAGTTGTATTCCAACATTCTGAAAGAAAACAATCTATTCCACAAGTTAAGTGAATCTCTGCCTAACTAGCATTGCTAACAAGATACACAAACGGATAAAAGCAATTCTGCAACTGGCCTCCAAAAATCATGGTCATTGCTGCTTCCACAGCACAAACAGAGGCTTCACCTGAAAAGAATTCGTGGTTATACTCTGCATAGGATTTTAGTAGGAATTCTTAGGTTCTCTAAATGTACTGTTTTTATCTGTGAGAAAATTTTTGGAAAAGGTAAAAGAATGGCCACTATTCCTAAGGTTTAATTAGTCAATACAATGCAGGGTGATGGCACAGTAGAATTACTACTATTAATACTCACCTGAAAAAATAATAACTAGCTTGTCCTTTGGGGATCTATGTTGATCCCTATTCCCCCTTTCTGTTTATATAGCATAGTTTTGATCTTTTTTTTTTCTACGCTTCCATAGCTTTATTGCCTCTTGGCACCATGTTTTAGCCTGTTCATATGCTAACTGCTTTACCAAAGGCATTGCTGACTCCACCTCCCCAAAATTTCTAGAGGCAGTTTGAATAAGTCTAGCTACAAAATCAACATAAGGCTCATTGGCTCCTTGAATAACTTTGGAGAGACATCCCTGTAGATCCCCACTACCTGTTCTAAATTCCACTGGGGGTTTCCTGCAGCATTACGCTGCGCAGTGTCTGAACAAAACTCTTGGTATGCTACCTTCCAAGAAAAAGCATGGGCAGAAATTGAGCTATTTATAAAAAGAGCTCCAGACCCCCAACAGCTGGGGTCACACACCAGACAATCTGATAGTCTGATTTAAGGAGAGACTGGCAGGAAATATCAGGACCTAAGTGCTTAACAAATACTAATATATAATATATAAAAGCCTAATATACTTGCTTGTCCCGTCGATCTTCCGATTCAAATGCCATCATCTTGGCCAGTACCCGAGCTTTCACAAGACTCAGCAGCAGGAGCTTGCCGGACAAGCCTCTCAGGAATCCACCTCGGACCATTTTCATTTTTTGGGAAAATATAGACTGATCCTCACCCCCAAATGAGGACGGGATCTGGGCCTTGGGTCTGAGGTACCAGGTTGCTTACTCTTATAGGGTTAGTATAAAGTGAAAACTGTCAAATAATAGCTTTACTAAACATTTATCCCAAAGGCCTACTTCCTGTTATAAATGAGGCAGGAATACAGGTTAATAATAAATGTATCAATGATATAATATACTTTAAAAATAATTATTAGTAATTTAAATTACATAAATTTAAGAAATCCATGTTAACTAGTAATCTTATTCAAAGTAAATGAATTTGTAGCAAAGGTTTAAAATCACTTAGATATTTTTACAATCCTATCAGAAAGCTCTGGGAGTGTCTGCAGAATTCAGAGCTCAAGGCAACCTGCTTTTGCTGTTGATATGCAAATTATGTGTATGCATTAATTTACCTGCTTTTAAAAATGTTTTCTACAGGAAGTTTAAACTTAATTCACAAAAGCTAGAATATTTTCTGACCAACAAACAGACAGTAACACATTATAACAATTTTAAATAATTTATACAGATGACAAACATTAAGACACACATGTGCGCGCGCACACACACCAACACATGCTTTTGGAGACTTAAAAAAATTATTCTCAATCAAACTTAGTAATAGTAGTGTTCTCCAGAAACCAGTAGCTGTAAAATCGCTGTAAAATCATCAAGTAAATAGTCTTGAACAAAGACCTTGAGAAAGAAAAGTCACCGCTATGAAATCTTTTCATCATTGCAAGAATGCGAATTTTAGTCTTCCCAGTAATATAGCTATCCTAAGAATATGTAGTGAACAACCAGATACAACTGTAGAGCTAAATCATTAAAAGTGCAAACTAAAATTTAAACCTTCACAACTCCATGGATGTATACAACAGTTTGACACGACAAAATTTTACTACATTTGGCAATAATCTTAATCCAATCAACCTGATTAACTGTCTCCACAAAATGGGAGATAAATCCGTTGGCATTCTTGAGGCCTCATAAGAATACCAAGGGAAACCCTAGAATAGGAAACTTTTGAATTCTTGGATGCTCCTTTAAGGATGGCTAAAAATATCTGGAAGAAGGTTTTTGTTGTTGTTAGTATAACACATTATAGGTTAGACTTCGTTATTGACATGAAATAATCACTCAAATACCTTTAAAACAAATACAAAATCTTTACCAATTTAAAGCAGTGAGAAGTTTGATAACCAGCCGAAAACACAAGAATTATTTTAAACTATAAAAATGCTTTCTATACAATAAATACCACATTAATTTAACTTATACCTTGAAATAATTTAATAGTGACTTACAGTTAACTTCTATAACAAATTATTTGTGATAAAATTTTACATTTTTGAAAACATCACAAATGAAACCTTAAGAATTACAAGAGATAAAATAGTTTTTTTTTTCCTTGACCTTTTCTTTCTGATCATACTAAAAAGATACTTAAAAGGTAGAAGACCAGGCAACAGAAAATTTAGGGTCAGGTAATGGAGGTCTGAATGAATCAAAAAGCGGCCATCTGTAGCAATATAAGGCCTGACTAGCAAAATCAGCATCCCAAGAACTGCTATCAGAGCAAAGCATTTAGCCAAGCTTTTAATGGGTGGAGGATCCTCAGAAGACTCACTTCCAGAGACCTCTTCCTTATCCTCTGAGTCTGACTCTCCTGACTCACTTAACAATCTCTGCAGCAGGTGCTGCATGCGCACTGTGGAGGACAAATTCCCCATTGCTCTAACCTTTCTCTAGTCACTCAAACGTGAACCTTCTTGTCGCCAACCGTGAACCTTTTTATTTTATTTTTTTTATTTTTTCTTGTCGCTAACCTGCGAACCTGACGTGCACGTCCCCACCTAGTGCGGCTTCCTGAGCAAAAGGCTCAGTTGTAAACTAATTCCCGCTGTAAGCGGCTCCCTGAGCGATCTGCTCAGCTACTTACCTTCCTGGTATTCACCAGCTAACTTCTGTCCAAGTCACGGTACCAGATATCGGGTGTCTCCCATCCCGCGGAAGAAATCACCCGATACTGGAGAGCGTTTCAGAGGCACTTTTATTCCAACCTTCAGTTCCTCCTTTGGGGCAGAAGCCCCTGGCTTATATATCCCTCCTATCCGTTAAATCCGTTACCCAGAAGCCTTCAGTTAAGTCAGTTAATTCCATTATTTCTGTTACACAGAGAACCTTCTCACCCCTCCCCCAAGGCCCCTGGCTTATCCAATCAGCTTATACGCCTGAGGCAAGCAGTAAAGGGCCAATCACAGGGCACTTCCTGAAACCTGTCTCCAAGAGGAAGTAGGGTCCAGGCGCCATCTTAGGGCAGGGCATTGTCAGTGCTCCCAACACTGGTGCAATAGTGTAGCAGCTGAAGTCATTTCCTTGAACACTCCAGGATCCAATACGGGCACTGGTTCTAATACTGGTGGTCGCACTTCCCAACCAGCTCTCTGCTTGTGGCCTGGGAAAGCAGTCGAGGACAGCCAAAAGCCTTGGGACCCTGCACCGGAAGAAGCTCCTGGCTCCTGGCTCCTGGCTTTGAATTGGCTCAACTCCAGCCATTATGGCAACTCAGGGAGTGAATCATCAGACAAAAGATCTTCCTCTCTGTATCTCCTCCTCTCTGTATATCCACCTTTCCAATAAAAATGAATAAATCTTTAAAAAAACACAAAAATACACTCCTGCATGAATATACAAAGAGAGAGCAGAGTACGGCTAAAATGGCTAGGTTGAAAGCAAGTGGGCAAGCCTCTGTGTCCATGAAATGTGGACAAAGGCACTGTGATTTACACTAGATAAGACAGCAGAAAGGCCAGAAGTGGAGTTCTTCAGAACTTATTTTAATTGTCAGGTAGATCACCATCTGTGCACATGCTTCTTGGTTGCATTTTGGCCTTCTGTTACCTTATTCTAGACTTTTAGCCAAGCATATGTATAGTCACAAGTGCACATAAACACTCAGATTTATTAAAGGAACAACTAAACAAGCAAATATATATAAGATTATATTATAATCTTTTTT